>NC_086449.1:752708568-753073568 GCF_028390025.1 Pseudophryne corroboree
TGCATAAAACTAACCAGGCTAAACCTGATCAAAGTGCTGGGCGCAATGCGAAAAGTGCAGTTTAGGCACCCAAACGGGTCACTTTTCACTCAGCACGGGGGGGGGGGGGGGGGGGGGAGAGCAAAAATATCAGCGCCAGTGCAAACAACAATTGATTTTCCCCTGTAACACTGTAGGGGTGCAAGGTGCCTTTTCCTGGGGAATATGGCAGCCCGCAGCAGCTGAGGAACAACACAAGTCCAGTTTCTGGTACAACTGACCCCGGCCAGTTTTATTGAAACAGAAAATAAGACAAACCGCAAAATAAAAATACCTTGCCTGTCCGGCACTAACTAAACATAAGATGTTCCTAACTGTCACTAAACAAAACACAGAGTTCTTCAGTACATACTGTATAGCTTACTTGCATCAGAAAGCGTGTCTCTCACACACAGATCCTGCAGCCTTCCCAGGCAGTCTGCCCATACTAATCAGGTTAGAAGCACTATATCACTCTTACACAGCTGAAACCCTGATTAGCCCTCTGTGAGGCCAAAGACCCGAACTGGGCCCAATGTCTAGAACTCGCCTTATCTCTCTCTCAGAGCCTTTTCCCAGCTTTTACAGCAAACTGAAAAGGTTCAGACAAAACAAAAAGCATTTTTCCTAGAAGTTAACATTTTCTAAAACATGTAAGACAAGAACCTGGGACAAATATACCTGCCCTCAAACACTATCCCAATGTTCTTGTCACATATCCCCCTCCCCTGTTTCGACCTAGGGGCCGGAACACTTGTAGCCCCCAAACAGAAGATGCGAGACAATGCATCTGCGTTGGCCAATTGTGTTCCCGGTCTATGTTCGACAGTAAACTTAAAGTCCTGCAACGCTAGAAACCATCTAGTTACACGAGCATTCTTGCCTCTATTTACATACATCCATTTTAAAGGGGCATGGTCTGTCACTAGTCTGAATTGTCTACCCAAGAGGTAATATCTCAAGGTATCTAGTGCCCACTTAATGGCCAAAGCCTCCTTTTCCACAATGGCATACCTTTTTTCATGCTCATTGAGTTTCCTACTCAAATAAATGATAGGGTGTTCGTCCCCATCTCTGGTTTGGGACAGCACAGCACCTATCCCTACCTCTGAGGCATCTGTCTGTACCACAAATTCTTTTGAAAAATCTGGTGTTATCAACACCGGTTGTGAACACAAAGCCACTTTTAACGCTTGGAACGCCTTTTCTGCATCAGGGTTCCATTTCACCACATTTGACTGCTTCCCTTTGGTAAGGTCTGACAACGGCACCGCTGTGGTCGCAAAATTAGGAATAAACCGTCTATAGTACCCAGTAATTCCCAAAAAAGCCCTTACCTGTTTTTTATTCACTGGACGAGGCCAGTTTTGAATAGCATCAACTTTATTCAATTGGGGCCTAATCAGACCTCTGCCTATGGTGAAGCCCAAGTATTTGACCTCCTCCATTGCGAGGCAGCACTTCTTTGGGTTAGCAGTTAACCCTGCCTCTCTGATTGAGTCCAGTACTGCTTGTACTTTAACCAAATGGGACCCCCAGTCTGTACTGTGAATTACCACATCATCCAAATAGGCAGCTGCATATTTTCTATGGGGCCTCAAAATTTTATCCATCGCCCGTTGAAAGGTTGCTGGAGCCCCATGCAACCCAAAGGGTAACATCTTATACTGGTACAGCCCCTCCGGAACCGAAAAGGCTGTTTTTTCTTTGGCGCTATCAGATAAAGGTATTTGCCAGTAACCTTTGGTCAGGTCCAATGTGGTGAGAAACCTGGCTGTTCCCAGCCTTTCTACAAGCTCATCCACACGGGGCATGGGGTATGCGTCAAACTTGGACACCTCATTTAACTTACGAAAGTCATTACAGAAGCGTATGCTACCGTCGGGCTTCGGGATGAGCACTATGGGACTGGACCACTCACTGTTAGACTCCTCTATGACTCCAAGTTCTAACATGGTTTTAACTTCCTTAGAAATAGCTTCTTGCTGAGCTTCAGGAATCCTATATGGCTTTAAATGAACCCTGACCCCTGGTTCTGTGACAATGTCATGTTTTATTATGGTCGTTCGGCCAGGCAGCTCTGAAAATACCTCCCTATTTTGGATGAGAAATTCTTTAACCTGATTGTTCTGATCAGCTGATAATGTCTCTGACACCTTCACTGCGGGAAGCAACCGGGGTGAAGACACCGAAGGGCAAGGCTCCGCTGACAGAGACAACCTATCTTTCCAGGGTTTGATTAAGTTAACATGGTAGATCTGTTCGGGTTTTCTCTTTCCCGGCTGGTATACTTTGTAATTAACCTCATTCACTTTTTCCCTAATCTCAAATGGACCCTGCCATTTAGCTAGGAATTTGCTTTCCACAGTGGGTACCAAAACAAGAACTCTATCTCCAGGAGCAAATTCCCGTATCTTGGCACTCCGGTTATAGACCCTCTGTTGAGCACTTTGGGCCTGTTCCATGTGCTCTCTGACAACAGGTACCACGGCTGCAATCCTATCCTGCATTTGTGTTACATGCTCAATAACGCTTCTATAAGGAGTGGGCTGTCCTTCCCACGTCTCTTTGGCAATATCCAACAGCCCTCTGGGGTGTCTACCATACAACAAATCAAATGGAGAAAACCCCGTAGAGGACTGAGGGACTTCTCTGATGGCCATTAACAAGTAGGGCAACAAACAATCCCAGTTTTTCCCATCTCTCTCAACAACCTTTTTTAACATACTTTTTAATGTTTTATTAAACCTTTCCACCAACCCGTCAGTTTGGGGATGGTAGATGGACGTCCTGAGGTGAGTGACCTTAAATAACTTGCACAATTCTTTCATGATCCTTGACATAAATGGAGTACCTTGGTCAGTCAAAATTTCTTTTGGTATTCCCACTCTACTAAATACCTGCACCAGCTCCCTAGCTATCGCCTTGGTTGTGATAGTGCGTAAAGGGACAGCCTCAGGATATCGAGTGGCATAGTCCATAATTACCAGGATATACTGATGGCCCCGAGCAGACTTTAACAAGGGCCCCACGAGATCCATGGCTATTCTGTCAAACGGGACCTCTATAATAGGCATGGGAACTAGTGGGCTCCTGAAATGGGGTCTAGGGGCATGATACTGGCATTCAGGACAGGAAGAACAATATTCAGACACTTCTTTATAAACCCCTGGCCAAAAGAACCTTTGTAAAACTCTTTCAGTGGTTTTTTCTGCCCCTAAATGTCCTGCGGTAACGTGACTATGAGCTAAATCTAGTACCGTTCTCCGATAAGGCTGGGGAACTACCAGCTGTTCCACCACATCCTCACCCCTTTTGACAATATGGTACAAGAGCTCATTACAGATGGCCATGTGGGGATACGTAACCCTGTCACCTGGTACCACAGGTTCCCCATTAACAATCTTAACATTCTCTCTAGCCTTTATTAAGGTAGGATCCTTTAACTGTTCAGACGCAAACAGATCCTTCTTTACCTCCAGGTCAGGCACGCTTTCAGTTCTAACTACTATGTCTCTGTTCCCGGCAAGAGGGTCCTCACTGGACTCCCCATCTGTCACTTCCCCAGCCAAACTAGCAAAAGGCAAAGGGACAGAAAGTTCCGAAGACCCACGTACATCCATAAAATCACCGGTATTATCAACTGGTTTTTTACTTCTCACATCTGTTGACAACCGTGATTCCCACAGTTTCCAAAAATGAGGAAAATCCCTCCCTATTATGGCCTCATGCACCAAGGTAGGGACCAGTCCCACTTTAACCCTTGCTGACCCACAACAAGTTTCTATATTCACCTCAGCAGTGGCATAATATTGGGTATCCCCGTGTATGCAAGTTACCCCAATAGGTATTTGCTGGACCTTTAAGGGGTTCACTAACCCAGCTTTCACGAGGGTAACTAAACTTCCTGAATCTAGCAAGGCCTCTACCCGGTTACCTTCTAAGAACACATCACACATTTGTTTTTCCAGCTCAGGTGAAGGTACCACAGTACAGACTAACCTAGCAAAGAAAGACATTCTGCGACATTCAAAGGCAGCATCACATTGCATGGGTTCTTGCGTGACTGGGCAATTGGCAATAACATGACCTGGCATACCACACCTAAAACATTTAACCACACGATTATCAACCCATTTGGGCAGCATAGACCGTTCTAGCCCCATTGGCCTGTTTCCAGGGCCAGTGTTTACAGTCTCTCCAGCCTTGCGTTCTCTTAACCGCCCAGCAACGTTTTCCCACGGAACAGTCTTACCAGTCTTTACTGAAGGGCGCTGTCGAGGACCTATGGGTTGCTGGGTGGTCATCAGTAGTTCCTCTGCTGCCAAATACCTCTCTACCATGTCCACTAATTGGTCAGCAGTACCCGGGTTTCCATGGCTCACCCACTTGCGCAGGACCATGGGCAAAGATCTCAAGTAGCGGTCCATGACGACTCTTTCCACCATCTGGGGACCAGTTAATGTCTCTGGCTGCAGCCATTTTTTTGTTAGCTGAATAAGGTCGTGCATCTGGGAGCGCGGAGGCTTCTCCATGGCGTACAGCCAACGGTGCACCCGTTGTGCTCGTACTGACAGCGTGACTCCCAGGCGTGTCAGGATCTCAGTCTTTAGTTTATCAGAGTCCCGAGCCTCAGCAGGGCTTAAATCAAAGTAAGCTTTTTGGGGCTCAACTGACAGGAAAGGTGCCAGCAGACTGGCCCACTGTGCTTTCGGCCAGTTCTCACGCTCGGCAGTCCTTTCAAACGTGGACAGATAGGCCTCCGCATCATCAGCCTCTGTCATTTTCTGCAGGAAGTGACTGGCCCGTATAGAACTAGAGCTGGTTGGAGCACTGACGGCCACATCTCCAACCCGAGCTGCAAGTCTCTGCACCACTTCTGTTAAGGCCTCTCTATCCTGACGCTGTTGCCTGTAAAGTTCATCAACAACTGCCTGCTGTTGTCTCTTATTTTCCTCCATTGCCACCTGCTGTAGTCTCCAATTTTCCTCCATTGCCACCTGCTGCTGTCGGTTGGCCTCCTGCTGAGCCGCTGTAGCTTGCAGCAAGGCTTTAAGCAGATCCTCCATGTCAACAGATTTTTCAGGCGGCTTTGCAGCTGCTTTCACCCAGGACATATATCAAACCCTCAGGGGTGAGTCTCAGTAACTTCACACTGGGCTGTATCTGCATAAACCACCGTTTTCTGCAGGCCTCACAAAGCTGCTGCTTTCACTTATGCGCAGAACGGCCTGCTCGCATTCTCCACCAAGTTGTAACACTGTAGGGGTGCAAGGTGCCTTTTCCTGGGGAATATGGCAGCCCGCAGCAGCTGAGGAACAACACAAGTCCAGTTTCTGGTACAACTGACCCCGGCCAGTTTTATTGAAACAGAAAATAAAACAAACCCCAAAATAAAAATACCTTGCCTGTCCGGCACTAACTAAACATAAGATGTTCCTAACTGTCACTTAACAAAACACAGAGTTCTTCAGTACATACTGTATAGCTTACTTGCATCAGAAAGCGTGTCTCTCACACACAGATCCTGCAGCCTTCCCAGGCAGTCTGCCCATACTAATCAGGTTAGAAGCACTATATCACTCTTACACAGCTGAAACCCTGATTAGCCCTCTGTGAGGCCAAAGACCCGAACTGGGCCCAATGTCTAGAACTCGCCTTATCTCTCTCTCAGAGCCTTTTCCCAGCTTTTACAGCAAACTGAAAAGGTTCAGACAAAACAAAAAGCATTTTTCCTAGAAGTTAACATTTTCTAAAACATGTAAGACAAGAACCTGGGACAAATATACCTGCCCTCAAACACTATCCCAGTGTTCTTGTCACACCCCCTAGGAGTTGAGCTTGTATGCTCTCTGGGTCTGTGTGGGTTTCCCACTGTGTGTCATCCCACACTCCAAAAACATGCCTATGGGTTAACTGGCTTCAGACAAAAAATAAATAAAAAATATATGAACCCTAGTGTGTATATGTGTCCATGTGATAGGGGATATAGGGGCAGATGTATTAAGCCTGGAGAAGTGATAAACCAGTGATAAGTGGAAGGTGATAACGCATCAGCCAATCAGCTCCTAACTGTCAATTTACATCTTGGAGCTGACTGGCTGGTGCGTTATCACCTTGCACTTATCACTGGTTTATCACTTCTCCAGGCTTAATACATCTGCCCCATAGACTGTAAGCTCCACTGGGGTAGGGGCTGATGTGAATGACGCTGCGTAATGTGTGCGCTATATAAAACTCTGTTAATAAATAAAAATCTGTGTAACTGTTCCCCGTCTAAAAGCACCCAGCCTGTGGTCTCCTGCATTTCACACAACGGTCAGTAACTTATACATGGGTACATTATACCATATGTAAACACTGCTACGGTACTGGAAATACCCTTAATATCATGAGCCATTTTTTCAGTACCTTTGGCAGCCTGCGTTAGTTACGTTGCTATTACTACTGCTCACTATTGAGAGTTGGAGGCTAGCCACGGTTCTATATGACACAGAAAGCTCAAGTAAGATATTTATCCAATAATAAACAAACACTTTTACTGTTCTTTCCGACAATACCGCGCCTCAGTAGGAGGAGGGCACGAATGTTTATTTTAATGAGATTTGGCAACTTTTTAATACCGTATCTGTATTCAGATGCTTTCCGTTTTGTCCTCGCACAGAAAATGTTCTTGATCTCATTCACTGAAATTGGAACGTAAGCATCTGTTACTGTACTAAAATTACATTGTGCAATGGAGCAAGATGCAGCGGCGTATGCCACTTAACACACAGCTCTGAGCTACCCAGCCGTGAAACAAGTGATTGACATTAAAAACAGCTTGGCTTATACACGCCAGCCTGGCAGTGGCACACGGGTGTAAGTGCTAGATCCATTTTTAAACAGGTAAAATAAGACTTAGGTGGTGACTATGAGAAATGTTACCTGCCGGCCCAGCTTGTATAGAAATATAATTCACAATCGGATCCAGCCTATAACACTTTGTTTTTTATTTAATGAGTCAGCCGTTAGCTTGCACAAAGCTCAGGAACTACGTAGGTAAAAGTCACCTACATATAATGCAGCTGCACTTTTATTATTTATAAAAAACGTCACTTTAAGCCAGGGATGGGGAACCTTTGGCCCTCCAGCTGTTGTAGAACTACACATACCAGCATGCTCTGCTACAATTTTGCTACTCAGCCATGCTAAAAATGCTGCAAAGCATGCTGGGATGTGTTCAACAACAGCTGGAGGGCAAAGGTTACCCATCCCTGCATTAAGCCATTTGGAATTAGCATATTTGTTGTAGCACTGGTACTGGAAGATAATGAAAGTGATCAATCAAGGTGATCTATTAAAAAGTAGATCCAAGGCTAGCAATCTATTTGAGAGGTACTGTGTGAGAACAGGAACTGGTCTATACTTGGTTTGCTGATTCAGTCATAATATTTCTTTGCTCAATGCAGGTTCCACAATGGTATTATAAAGTACATCTGACGTCACAGATTTGCCTAAATAGAAGTCAGTTAATTGCAGATTTATGTAAATATAATAATAATTTGGCACTTCCATGATCACCATACAACTAGGAGCAACAAACTAATAGCCCTTTCACACCGCCAAGGCAGTGACACACCCGGGACCTTGTACACTGGTGTGACCCGGCTTTGGCCCCTTTCAGATTCCGCACCTGCTTATGGCTTATTCCCGGGTCAGCGGTCACGCTCCCCAGTCTGACGCTCAGAGATGAGATCTTTGCTAAAGCGTGAACGGGTCCCGGGTCGTATCGATGTTCAACCCGGGTTATTTCTCCTTGCCCCTTTCATACTGCCACAAAAACCCAGGTTGCGGCACGTTCATGTGCAATAACCTGGGTTGTTTTTGGCAGAGTGAAAGGGATATAATAGGATCCTGACCTAAGGTTCTCTCTTTTTAACAGATATCTATTTCCGCATGTCAGAGAATGTGCAGTGTGGGGAATTGTCCTGAGAGCGCACCTCAGGATATAATACAGGAGCTGTTATACACACACACAATGTACATATTACTGTGTGTGTAGGCTGAACACAGCCACAATTATAGAAATTAATCCAATCAAATCAATAGCATCATCACTTGGTATGTTGTGAATGTGGTCGGAAAAGAGGACCACTAGTGGCCGAGGTTTGCGTCATCTTATGGACACAAGGACAACGATAGGTCTGCGTGTAGCCAAACTTAGTTTCTGCAGAAAGGTGCTGGTGTCAAAGGGGGACCGCAGCAATTCTATTAGCCAACCCCCTCTCCCTCCTAAAAACCCAGGGGACGCAGTTTGCCTGCCCAGCTGGTTCTCATTGGGAGCCTAAACACCTGGATATTGCGGCCTCCCGGCACTCTGGCAGCTCAGCAATACTGTAAGTCATCCATCTACATTTTACCTCTCTACACTGCCCATATATTATAAAATCCAGATAGGACCTGATTCAGAGTTGTACGATATTGCACAGCCGCAGGGAAGTGGCTGTGTAATACCATAAAGCTAATATGCAAAAGCAGCAGGAGGGGTCTGGTGTAAATAGACACCTCCTGAATGATTCCGTGATCTGCTGGTGCGTCTCAAGACGCACCATCAGATCACTCTCGTGACCACTGGTCACCTGAGTAACCTTCAGGTTACTCAGATTTCCATCCCAGGTCCGCAGCGGAGGTTAGTAAATTTGCATCGCTAGTCGCAGACATTGACCCCGGCATTCCCATTTTGAGGACGGACCTGGTTGCCGCCCCTTCCCAGCCTCCAAACGCCCTTAGCCTGTCAATTGGACTGGGGCTTAGGAGGCACTGCATGCAAGGACGTAGGACCCGTTCTGCACACACGCAGTGTCCCCACCGTCACCTTGTATGCTAACCATCAGTTTAGCATACAAGTCTGAATTAGGCCCAAATATCAGTAATGTCCATACCAGAAAAATGTACTTCCTTCCAGCACATAAAATGACAATATGGCAAACTAAAGGGGGGTACACACGGGGCGATTCGTGCTCAGTGCGATGCGTGCTAGCTCGATCCTAACTAGACTGCAAAGCTCAATGAGAGCCTTGCGATCTAGCCAGATCTCTGAGCCGGTGATAGCGCGCTCTCTCTATGGGGGTATACTCACGGAGTGATCAGTGCTTAATAATAATAGGCAAATATCACTCCGTAAGCGGATTTCTATTATTAACTGTTACACTTACCCTTTGCTGCCTGCATTCTGCCCCAGTGGAATCAAGGACGAGGGATTTAAAGCTTCAGCCTCCCCATGCACACAGCCCTGGACATTGGCTGCATGGAAGCGGTTCAGGACTGTAACAGAAAGAGAACAACTATCAGTGCGATCATTACACTCAGATGGAGGAAACTGTATCTCTGATGTAACTTAAGACCCCCCCCCCCCATACATCTGCCTGCAGTTTCCCAGATATGACCGGAACTGCCAATCATCAATTATTGCCAACCTGTTGGGGAATAATCTGGGAAATTCTTCATGTTAAAAATCCCTGATCTGCCAATCCTGGACACTTTCAGTTGGGAACCAAAAAAATAAAAAATAAAATAAAAAATAATGATAATAATAATGAAATAAAAAAAAAAAATATCTGTATTTTCAAACTAGTTAAATACTCCCGATTCCCCAACCCAGGAATCGGGGGATCGAGAAATTGTGATAATCCGTTGTTGGTGTATGGGGGCCTTTACTGGCTTGAATGAACAAATGAACCTGAGGAAGTGGCCAGGCACCGTGAAACGCATTGCCGTTTTAAGTCAGAATTTCATTTTTCTTTTATGCGTTCTTTTTCGGCCTGATTTTTTACTTGTGACACTGAGCTTTTTAAATTATTTAGAAATTGTGTATTTTAATATATTCTTCTAGCCATTGTTATCTACAATAGTGAAAACTGTTTTGATATTTTTACATTTCGTTTAGCTATGACAATCGTGAGTTGTATTAAGATGCCATTAACCTATTTAATAAAATCATTGATTATTGATTAGCAATTTTTGTTGGGTCATTCCTTATTTGCCAACTGCAGCCCCAATTTCATGTTTGGGTAAGAGGGTGTTTCACCACTTATGTCTTAAGTACTGACACTCCCTTTACCAGTCCTATATCGCTTGTCTGCCATTTCTGGAAAGTAAGGGACTAGTGTTACATAGCAGCGTCATATTAAAGATCTGCTCTATAAAGTGCCCTTCTCAATGCCAGAGATACTCTCCTGTTTTCAACATAGCATATTTCCTAACTGGTGCATAGGATATGCCATTCTGCTTAACTATTCATGATTCCTTAATATAATAGATACCCTACATGCACAAAATTATAAAAATAAGATTTTACTTACCGATAAATCTATTTCTCGTAGTCCGTAGTGGATGCTGGGGACTCCGTCAGGACCATGGGGATTAGCGGCTCCGCAGGAGACAGGGCACAAAAATAAAGCTTTAGGATCAGGTGGTGTGCACTGGCTCCTCCCCCTATGACCCTCCTCCAAGCCTCAGTTAGGATACTGTGCCCGGACGAGCGTACACAATAAGGAAGGATATTGAATCCCGGGTAAGACTCATACCAGCCACACCAATCACACCGTACAACTTGTGATCTGAACCCAGTTAACAGTATGACAACGTAGGAGCCTCTGAACAGACGGCTCACAACAAGAACAACCCGATTTTTTTTTGTAACAATAACTATGTACAAGTATTGCAGACAATCCGCACTTGGGATGGGCGCCCAGCATCCACTACGGACTACGAGAAATAGATTTATCGGTAAGTAAAATCTTATTTTCTCTAACGTCCTAGTGGATGCTGGGGACTCCGTCAGGACCATGGGGATTATACCAAAGCTCCCAAACGGGCGGGAGAGTGCGGATGACTCTGCAGCACCGAATGAGAGAACTCCAGGTCCTCTTTAGCCAGGGTATCAAATTTGTAGAATTTTACAAACGTGTTCTCCCCCGACCACGTAGCTGCTCGGCAGAGTTGTAATGCCGAGACCCCTCGGGCAGCCGCCCAGGATGAGCCCACCTTCCTTGTGGAATGGGCCTTGACAGATTTAGGCTGTGGCAGGCCTGCCACAGAATGGGCAAGTTGAATTGTGCTACAAATCCAACGAGCAATCGTCTGCTTAGAAGCAGGAGCACCCAGCTTGTTGGGTGCATACAGTATAAACAGCGAGTCAGATTTTCTGACTCCAGCCGTCCTTGAAATATATATTTTCAATGCCCTGACAACGTCCAGCAACTTGGAATCCTCCAAATCGCTAGTAGCCGCAGGCACTACAATAGGCTGGTTCAGGTGAAACGCTGACACCACCTTAGGCAGAAAATGAGGACGCGTCCGCAGTTCTGCCCTGTCCGAATGGAAAATCAGATATGGGCTTTTATACGATAAAGCCGCCAATTCTGACACTCTCCTGGCTGAAGCCAGGGCCAGTAGCATGGTTACCTTCCATGTAAGATATTTCAAATCCGCCGATTTGAGTGGCTCAAACCAATGGGATTTGAGAAAATCCAAAACTACATTAAGGTCCCACGGAGCCACTGGGGGCACAACCAGGGGCTGTATATGTAGTACTCCTTTTACAAAAGTCTGGACTTCAGGAACTGAAGCCAATTCTTTTTGGAAGAAAATCGACAGGGCCGAAATTTGAACCTTAATGGACCCCAACTTGAGGCCCATAGACAATCCTGTTTGCAGGAAATGTAGGAATCGACCCAATTGAAATTCCTCCGTGGGGGCCTTCCTGGCCTCACACCACGCAACATATTTTCTCCAAATACGGTGATAATGTTGTGCAGTCACCTCCTTCCTGGCTTTTACCAGTGTAGGAATGACCTCTTCCGGAATGCCTTTTTCCCTTAGAATTTGGCGTTCAACCGCCATGCCGTCAAACGCAGCCGCAGTAAGTCTTGGAATAGACACGGTCCCTGCTGAAGCAGGTCCCGTCTTAGAGGTAGAGGCCACGGATCTTCCGTGAGCATCTCCTGAAGTTCCGGGTACCAAGTTCTTCTTGGCCAATCCGGAGCCACGAGTATCGTTCTTACTCCCCTTTGCCGTATGATTCTCAGTACTTTTGGTATGAGAGGCAGAGGAGGAAACACATACACTGACTGGAACACCCACGGCGTTACCAGAGCGTCCACAGCTATTGCCTGAGGGTCTCTTGACCTGGCGCAATACCTGTCCAGTTTTTTGTTGAGGCGAGACGCCATCATGTCCACCTTTGGTTTTTCCCAACGGTTCACAATCATGTGGAAGACTTCTGGATGAAGTCCCCACTCTCCCGGGTGTAGATCGTGTCTGCTGAGGAAGTCTGCTTCCCAGTTGTCCACTCCCGGAATGAACACTGCTGACAGTGCTATCACATGATCTTCCGCCCAGCGAAGAATCCTTGCAGCTTCTGCCATTGCTCTCCTGCTTCTTGTGCCGCCCTGTCTGTTTACGTGGGCGACTGCCGTGATGTTGTCCGACTGGATCAACACCGGCTGACCCTGAAGCAGGGGTTTTGCCAGGCTTAGAGCATTGTAAATCGCTCTTAGCTCCAGTATATTTATGTGAAGAGATATCTCCAGGTTTGACCATACTCCCTGGAAGTTTCTTCCCTGTGTGACCGCTCCCCAGCCTCTCAGACTGGCATCCGTGGTCACCAGGACCCAGTCCTGTATGCCGAATCTGCAGCCCTCTAACAGATGAGCACTCTGCAACCACCACAGAAGAGACACCCTTGTCCGTGGCGATAAGGTTATCCGCTGATGCATCTGCAGATGCGATCCGGACCATTTGTCCAGCAGATCCCACTGAAAAGTTCGTGCGTGGAATCTGCCGAATGGAATCGCTTCGTAAGAAGCCACCATCTTTCCCAGGACTCTTGTGCATTGATGCACAGACACTTTTCCTGGTTTTAGGAGGTTCCTGACAAGTTCGGATAACTCCTTGGCTTTCTCCTCCGGAAGAAACACCTTTTTCTGAACCGTGTCCAGAATCATTCCCAGGAACAGCAGACGTGTTGTCGGGGTCAACTGAGATTTTGGAAAATTCAGCATCCACCCGTGTTGTTGCAGCACTACTTGGGTTAGTGCTACTCCGTCCTCCAGCTGTTCTCTGGACCTTGCCCTTATCAGGAGATCGTCCAAGTAAGGGATAATTAATACGCCTCTTCTTCGCAGAAGAATCATCATCATTTCGGCCATTACCTTGGTAAAGACCCGAGGTGCCGTGGACAATCCAAACGGCAGCGTCTGAAACTGATAATGACAGTTTTGCACCACGAACCTGAGGTACCCTTGATGTGAAGGGCAAATTGGGACATGCAGATAAGCATCTTTTATGTCCAGGGACACCATAAAGTCCCCTTCTTCCAGATTCGCTATCACTGCTCTGAGTGACTCCATCTTGAACTTGAATTTTTGTATGTACAGGTTCAAAGATTTCAGATTTAGAATAGGTCTTACCGAGCCGTCCGGCTTCGGTACCACAAATAGTGTGGAGTAATACCCCTTTTCCTGTTGTAGGAGGGGTACCTTGACTATCACCTGCTGAGAAAACAGCTTGTGAATGGCTTCCAATACCGTCGCCCTGTCTGAGGGAGACGTTGGCAAAGCAGACTTTAGGAACCGGCGAGGGGGAGACTTCTCGAATTCCAACCTGTAACCCTGAGATACTACCTGCAGGATCCAGGGGTCCACCTGTGAGCAAGCCCACTGCGCGCTGAAATTCTTGAGTCGACCCCCCACCGCTCCTGAGTCCGCTTGTAAAGCCCCAGCGTCATGCTGAGGGCTTTGCAGAACCCGGGGCGGGCTTCTGTTCCTGGGAAGGAGCTGCTTGCTGCCCTCTCTTACCCTTTCCTCTGCCTCGGGGCAGATATGACTGTCCTTTTGCCCGCTTGTTCTTATAGGACCGAAAGGACTGCGGCTGAAAAGACGGTGTCTTTTTCTGTCGGGAGGGGGTCTGAGGTAAAAAGGTGGATTTTCCGGCAGTTGCCGTGGCCACCAGATCCGATAGACCGACGCCAAATAATTCCTCCCCTTTATACGGCAATACTTCCATATGCCGTTTGGAATCCGCATCACCTGACCACTGTCGCGTCCATAAACTTCTTCTGGCAGATATGGACATCGCACTTACTCTCGATGCCAGAGTGCAAATATCCCTCTGAGCATCTCGCATATAAAGAAAAGCATCCTTTAATTGCTCTAAAGTCAATAAAATACTGTCCCTATCCAGGGTATCAATATTTTCAGTCAGGGAATCCGACCAGACCACCCCAGCACTGCACATCCAGGCTGAGGCGATGGCTGGTCGCAGTATAACACCAGTATGTGTGTATATACTTTTTAAGGTAGTTTCCAGCCTCCTATCAGCTGGATCCTTGAGGGCGGCCGTATCAGGAGACGGTAACGCCACTTGTTTTGATAAGCGTGTGAGCGCCTTATCCACCCTAGGGGGTGTTTCCCAGCGCGCCCTAACCTCTGGCGGGAAAGGGTATAATGCCAATAACTTTTTTGAAATTAGCACTTTTCTATCTGGGTTAACCCACGCTTCATCACATACATCATTCAATTCCTCTGATTCAGGAAAAACTACAGGTAGTTTTTTCACCCCCCACATAATACCCCTTTTTGTGGTACTTGCAGTATCAGAGATATGTAAAGTCTCCTTCATTGCCGTGATCATATAACGTGTGGCCCTACTGGAAAATACGTTTGTTTCTTCACCGTCGACACTAGATTCAGTGTCCGTGTCTGGGTCTGTGTCGACCGACTGAGGTAAAGGGCGTTTTACAGCCCCTGACGGTGTCTGAGACGCCTGGGCAGGTACTAACTGGTTTTCCGGCCGTCTCATGTCGTCAACTGATTTTTGTAATGTGCTGACATTATCACGTAATTCCATAAACAAAGCCATCCATTCCGGTGTCGACTCCCTGGGGGGTGACATCACCATTACCGGCAATTGCTCTGCCTCCACACCAACATCGTCCTCATACATGTCGACACACACGTACCGACACACAGGGAATGCTCTATTGAAGACAGGACCCCACTAGCCCTTTGGGGAGACAGAGGGAGAGTTTGCCAGCACACACCCAAGCGCTATAATATATATGGGAACAACCCTATATAAGTGTTGTATCCTTATAGCAGCTTAAATATAGTAATATCGCCAAAAAAGTGCCCCCCCTCTCTGTTTTACCCTGTTTCTGTAGTGCAGTGCAGGGGAGAGTCCTGGGAGCCTTCCTCACAGCGGAGCTGAGCAGGAAAATGGCGCTGTGTGCTGAGGAGAATAAGCCCCGCCCCCTATTTCGGCGGGCTCTTCTCCCGGAGTTTGTGAGATCTGGCAGGGGTTAAATACATCCATATAGCCTCAAGGGCTATATGTGATGTATTTTTAGCCATAAAAAAGGTATTATACATTGCTGCCCAGGGCGCCCCCCCCCCCAGCGCCCTGCACCCTCAGTGACCGCTGTGTGAAGTGTGCTGACAACAATGGCGCACAGCTGCAGTGCTGTGCGCTACCTCATGAAGACTGAAAAGTCTTCTGCCGCCTGTTTCTGGACCTCTTCAATCTTCGGCATCTGCAAGGGGGGTCGGCGGCGCGGCTCCGGGACCGGACTCCATGGCTGGGCCTGTGTTCGATCCCTCTGGAGCTAATGGTGTCCAGTAGCCTAAGAAGCCAATCCATCCTGCACGCAGGTGAGTTCACTTCTCTCCCCTAAGTCCCTCGATGCAGTGAGCCTGTTGCCAGCAGGACTCACTGAAAATAAAAAACCTAAAAACTTTTTCTAAGCAGCTCTTTAGGAGAGCCACCTAGATTGCACCCTGCTCGGACTGGCACAAAAACCTAACTGAGGCTTGGAGGAGGGTCATAGGGGGAGGAGCCAGTGCACACCACCTGATCCTAAAGCTTTATTTTTGTGCCCTGTCTCCTGCGGAGCCGCTAATCCCCATGGTCCTGACGGAGTCCCCAGCATCCACTAGGACGTTAGAGAAAAGTATTAATTGCATAAACTAAAGTCATCTATGTTAGTGTAATTATATAATGGGGTCTATGCACTAAGCCTTGGAGCTGGAGATAAAGTACCATCCAACTAGCTCCTAAATGTCATTTTTCAAATACAGCCTGTGACATGGCAGTTACGGGGGGTACACACGTAACGATGTTCACTTAGGGGTATATTCAATAACTGTTGGAAGCCGCAGTCTTGTCGGAAAGACGGCAGCTTCCGATAGTTTTAAGTCGGAAGGGGTTCCGACCTATTCATTACGGTCCCATTTAACTCGACTTGAGCCGCCGATCAGCGTGCATTGTCGGAAGCGGGGCCAAACCAGACAGCTTTTAGCCCCATTTCCGACAATCTCAATCAGACTTTAAAAAAAGTCGGATTGAGTTGAGGGAGCTGAGAGCAGGAGACGGGGAGAGCAGGAACCCAATGGCAGCGTCCACCCGGCTCCAGCAAGCAAGGTCCCGCTTGCTGGAGCCGGGTGGACGCCGCTGTAAGCCTCCGCTGCTCACCCCGTCTCCTCCCCACTCAGGCTTGCTGTCGCAGTGCAGCTAGCAAGGCCAAGGAAACTGCGTAGGCAACGCAGTCCTTGGCCTCACCACCCCTAGGAAACGGGGATGATTCAGCTAATTTTCCCAAACACCGCCTGCCCCCCCGTACCTCCCTCCGAACGCCTTTGCCTGGCAATAAGGCAGAGGCATCCGCATCCCTGCAAAGCAATCGCAGGACCCATTCTGCACATGTGAAGAATGGGTCCTGCGTGTGTACAGTTTCCCGACCATCTGAAAACTGCAGTAAGGATTAGTACATAGACCCCAAAGTGAGGAAATTCTGCAGCCATTTTTTTTTTCTTAGTATGAACTAAATGTATTGAAGGAACAGAATTTGGTATAATAGACATTGGTGCATTATAATATCCCAGCTGCACAACTGCAATAATGTAGTTTACAGTTGTTTACCATTTTATATTGTCTCACGTTCACAATTAAGTCATGTTGTAATATATGCTTTACCGTGACCAGCAATGCATTATTACACTGTAGTTTATTATACTGGATAAACGCTATTAGATCAGTACATGAGCTGGCTAAAGATTAATCAGAGTGTGGGTAGAGCAGTGTGCAGCCTGTGTGGCTAGCAGTATGATGCAATACAGAGACTATTCCTGCAGCAGACAAGATGTACTGAGCAGTGTATTATCACTAAACCCCAGCTGCTGACTGCCAATCAGAATAGGGGTTTTCCCAGCTCAGGGGATCGGCTATTAGCTTGTATCTGCCTGTAGTGTAGCTTTCTGGTTTCCTGCAGCGATTTATCAGTGTGCCTTCTCTAAATGACAAGAACTTCACTATTGCTAATACATCATAGGGAATTTTATATAAAATGAATAAAGGACACATTTCCATAATATTATGACGTTGCAGTAACCAGTGCATTCATAGAAATAGGATATTAAATACATTCTCTAATGTAAGGTGCATTACTAGTAGTCTTTATTACACTGTCCCCTTGCAGGTCACACGATGGACCTTAGGAGACCATAGTTTTCCATTTTCACACCAACTGTTTATTGTCTAGAACTGGAGCGGACACACAAACTCCAGTTACAGCTGCACACGACACGCAGGTGACTTTTATTTTATTACTATGGGGCAGCTGTACTAACCATTGGAGAGTGATAAATTACCAGCCAATCAGCACCTAAGGCTTAGTATATCTCCCCCTAGAGGAAGTTACTGAGGGTCTTTCTCATACACTGTGACTACTGCTGGGCATACCCTATACCAGTAATGGGGAACCTTTGGCACTCCAGCTGTTGTTGAACTATACATCCCAGCATGCCCTGCTACAGTTTTAGCATGGCCTAATAGCAAAACTGTAGCAGGGCATGCTGGGATGTGTAGTTCAACAACAGTTGGAGTGCCAAAAGTCCCCCATCACTGTTTATACCATTATCTGGCCAATTGCCCAGATAACTGTAAGGTGTATGCGAGCGACTGATCCAAAAATATTGTTCCGTCAGACATTCCACATCGTCTGTTATATCCGTCCAATGCGATACTTTGAACTGTCAAGTTGGCCCTATGCGAACGATGTATCCCCCCCTCCCCCCATTTTTTTTTAAAAGTGGCAATCATTTACATTACAAAACCAGGTTGATTTTGCAATGCAAGCGATTGCCAGTTAAAAAAAAAAAAATGGAGAATTTTTCCCAACATCTCTCGCCCTATTACTTTCCCCCCATACTGTTCCCAAATGGCCTAATGTGTTGGCTACTGCTGATGTCACATGTAGTATGCACAGGTTGGGGCTGCGTTACGAGCGCAACTAAGCTCCTTGTGGGCTCGCTGCGCGACGCACTGGGTTCGTGGCTCGTCACGGGTTCTATACCCATTATATGGGTTTCATGGACACCCACAAGCGGGAATAGTGCCTGTTCGTCGGCATTTCGTGTGCCGGCATTTCTAGCGTTTGGGATCCCAAGCGCCGGTCAGCTACCCGCATCCCGGTATGCATTACAAAATGCAGGGAATAAATTCAGTATATAATGCAGGCCTGGCCAACCTGTGGCTCTCCAGCTGTTGTGAAACTACAAGTTCCAGCATTCACTGACACAGTTTTGCTAGTAGGGATGCTAAAAATATGCCAGGATGCTGGGAGTGTAGTTTCACAACAGCTGGAGAGCCACAGGTTGGCCAGGCCTGCTATTATGTATAATAGTTCAGGCTATTTGCTAGACATACTTTTAAGGCATGGTATGTTGTGTCTGCATGCAGGACAATGAAAGCAAGAAAATGACAAGCACACACCAATGAAAACCCAGATGACTGCTGTGCATGGCCACACACTGGCATATTTATAATGGGTGCAGTGTGTGCGGTGCACATGGGCCCCCGAGGTCCAGGGGGGCCCACACCGCACCCATTTTTTTTCAATACTTACCTTCCGAAGTGCCGCAATGCCACAGCAGCGGTGCAGGAATGACTGGGAAAAATGGTGCAGCGTCCATTTTCCTAGTGTTTCGCAGATACGCAGTAGGAAAATCACTGGATAAATGCCCGCTGTGCCATTTTCACGGAGTCCTGTGCATGCACACTAGACTCTGGGACAGCGCTAGGGTCCCCTAGTGACCCTAGTGTTCAGAGTCCAGAGCAGTGCCGGCTAGAGAGGAGGGGCCCAGAAGAAGACTGCACACATGCCTCCTCCTCTCTGAAGACGCCCCTGTGGCCGCTCCTACAAAATAATTTTCCATTGAAAAAGTAGCTAGCTACCAACTCTGCAGAACTATTTCCAGGACAGCCACTTAATAACAATTGCACTGTTTTTTAATAGTTATTTTTCTTTTTTTTTTTTCTCCCCTTTGTTTAGTTTTCATTATGATTATTATTATTTTTTATATTTTCTTGACACTGCTAACAAAACATGGCATAGCACGTACACACTTGATTCCTGTGTTTGGTATAAGTAATATGACCATAGGGGAAAGCAGACAATGATAAAAGTATAGTAGCTTATGGCAAGCATACACGATATCACTGTGGATTTTCTCTTTTAAAGTATCATAGTGTTAATTCAATGAAAAACACGTCTTGCGTAAGAGTACACCTAAACAAACACAAGCAGTCACAAATTCTGGGGTTGTCAAACTGACATTGCAACACACCTTTTCCTATCTATGTGAAATAGAAACTCAAAATGTTCTAAATGTTCCCTGCTACTTTATGACCATAAAGAGAAATGTTGGCTGCAAATGCATTAGCTTTAGGCAGAAGATATTAATACCACTTGCAGAATATGCTCACCACCAATGTTTTCTCATTCACAGTCAGGTACCAGAGACACCACCACCTAAGTGGGGGACATGCCAGCTGTCCAATCAGAAGCCTCTTTCATGCCTACACCCTCTTTAACAAATGCTTGGTCCTTTATCCTTCAGTCAACAACAGGGACCAGCCAGCAAGCAGTGGAGGTCACAGGGAAGAAGACCCAAATGTGGGACACTTGCAGATGGAGTAGGCAGCTAACTTGGGGCTATTTTAGAGTACCCTGTTTAGGGGTCCGAAAAGTAGGAATGGACATCGGAAACCTAGCATCAAATGGTGGAAGAGTTAATGACATTGAATAATCCCGTGCAAGTTAGTCATCACCATTTCCAATACATTCGGTAGTAGAACCATAGGGATGATACACGCGTAAGCAAGAGACCCGTGATCATGCCAGCTTGGTAGGGTGTTTCTGCTCCTACTGTACCCCAGACTTGGTCCGTAACCAGGAAACTCTATTAACAGTCTTGAAACAGTCAGCCTTCAACAAACAAGCTATTATGCAGTACAGAGCAGGTTTAAAATAAAAATATATACCATTTCTCAAACATAATTTCAAAAAGTTATCATCAAATGGAAAAAATAGGATTTGAATTACCTACCGGTAAATCCTTTTCTCGTAGTCCGTAGAGGACACTGGGAATCCATTTAGTACCATGGGGTATAGACGGGTCCATTAGGAACCTTGGGCACTTTAAGAAATTGAGAGTGTGCACTGGCTCCTCCCTCTTTGCCCCTTCTACCAGACTAAGTCTAGGAAACTGTGCCCGAGGAGACGGACATACTTTGAGAGAAGGATAGATAAGGAAAGTGGTGAGATTATGAACCAGCACACACAAAACAAGAGGAAAGCCATGCTATCCAAACTTGAAACCAGGAACAGCAACAGCTGAAAAAAAACAACATTACTGAACCAAGTAACAGTGCAGGAAGAACGAAGCACCGGGCGGGCGCCCAGTATCCCCTACGGACTACGAGAATAGGATTTACTAGTAGGTAATTAAAATCCTATTTTCTCTTATGTCCTAGGTGATCCTGGGAATCCATTTGGTACCATGGGGATGTACCAAAGCTCCCAAACCAGGTGGGAGAATGCAGAGCTCCTGCAGAACCGATTGACCAAACTGAAGGTCCTCAGAGGCCAAAGTATTGAACTTGTAAAACTTTGCATATGTGTTAGAACCTGACCAAGTAGCTGCTCGGCAGAGCTGTAAAGTCGAGACACCCCGGGCAGCCGCCCAAGAAGAACCCACCGACTTAGTAGAGTGGGCCCGTACAGATTTTGGAACCGGCAAGCCTGCCGTGGAATAAGCATGCTGGATAGTGAGCCTGATCCAGCGTGCAATTGACTGCTTTGAAGCAGGACACCCAATTTTATTGGGATCATAAAGAACGAACAGCGAGTCCGATTTCCTGTGACGAGCTGTCCTCTTTACATACACCTTCAAAACCCTCACAACAGCAAAAGACTTTGAAGTAGCAGAGGTGTCCGTAACAACCGGCACCACAATAGGTTGGTTGATGTGAAATGCAGACACCACCTTAGGAAGAAATTGCTGACGAGTCCCGAGTTCAGCTCTGTCATCATGGAAAATTAAGTAGGTGCTCTTGTAAGACAACGTCCCCAACTCTGACACACGTCTTGCTGAAGCCAAGGCCAGCAGTGTGACGGTCTTCCGCGTAAGGTACTTTACGTCCACCTCCTGTAACGGTTCAAACCAGTCCGATTGGAGTAAGTGCAGAAACAAATTGAGATCCCAAGGTGCTGTGGGAGGCAAAAATGGAGGTCTTTTAGGGTTCGATGACCACTTAAGGTCTGGTCTATCAACTCTCTTCAGCCATCAGTCAGAATTCTAGACTTAGCAACCAGTTGGAGACCAGGAAATTAAAAGACTACACACAGAATTATGTGTAAACAAGACAGATCAAACTGACCTGCCGGGCCCGTCCTACGGGTTTATTTTATACTTTATGAACAAAGAAAGGATATGTTCCAATAATTTTAGCTAATCGGAATATACCATGTATATCTTGGAACATGCAATACATCAAATGTCATAAAAGATTATAATTAGCAACTAAAGCATCTTTGAATATGTTTTATTGCTTCCAGCTTATCAGCCTTCCAGGCATATAGACAAGATATTCTTTATCACGGTCATATGGTCAGAGGCTCTCTGTTCTGGATGTTCAGACATGTTCTTGGTTGGCTATCTGCCTGACTGGCCTTGAATACATCTTGTGTTGTTCGGCTTGAACAATTCATGCATTTAATATAATTTCTGAGTACATAATTTCTGAATATCTGTGTAGCAATTAAGGATTCATCAACATATTTGATTTGACTAACAGTAAATATCTTAATCAATGCGAAAAATCTTAAATCTATATATATATATATATATATATATATATATATATATATATATATATATATATATATATATATATATATATATATATGGTTGCTATACTGCAAAAGTTTCTTACACTATCAGGTTGGATGTGCAAAACACCCTTCAAGAACGTCTGGACCTCAGGGAGAAAAGTAAATAGACAATGCCGAAATGTGGACTTTAATGTAACCTAGGCGTAGGCCCACATCCACTCCCGATTGCAGAAAAAGCAAGAAACGTCCCAGATGAAATTCCACCGCAGAATATTGTCTGCTTTCACACCAAGAGACATACTTCTTTCATATACAGTGGTAATGTTTAGACGTTACCCTGTTCCTAGCTTGGATCATAGTCGAGATCACCTTGTCAGGGATCCCTCTCCTGGCTAGAATCAGCAGTTCAACTTCCATGCCGTTAAACGTAGCTGTGGTAAGTCTTGATAGACGAACGGGCCCTGTTGCAGAAGATCCTTGCGAAGAGGTAGTGGCCACGGATCTTCGATAAGCATATCGAGAAGATCCGCATACCAGGCCCTTCACGGCCAGTCCGGAGCAATGAGTATTGCTTGAACCTTTTCCCTTTTTATTGTCTTTAGAATTCTTGGGATCAGAGGAAGTGGAGGAAACACGTACACTAGCTCGTAGACCCACGGAGTTGTCAGAGCCTCTACCACCACTGCCTGTGGGTCTCTCGACCTGGAACAATACCGCTTGAGCTTCTTGAGTCGAGAGGCCATCATGTCGATCTGTGGATATCCCCACCGACGTGTCAACCACTGGAACACCTCCGGGTGAAGGCCCCACTCGCCCGGGTGCCGATCCTGCCTGCTAATGAAGTCTGCTTCCCAGTTATCTACTCCCGGAATAAAGACCACGGATAACGCCACGGCGTGTTTCAAGTTCAGTCTGACATTGCTGCTCTGCTTTTCGTTCTGCCCTGTCTGTTTATGTACGTTACCGCTGTCACATTATCCGACTGGACTTGAATGGCCTGATTCCGAAGTAGAGATGAGGCCTGCAGAAAAGAGTTGTAGATAGCCTTGAGTTCCGGGATGTTTATTGGAAGGACGACTTCCTGACTTGACCATCTTCCTTGAAACTGCACCCCCTGGGTGACTGCTCCCCAACCTCTGAGGCTTGCGTCTGTGGTTAGCAGAATCCAATTCTGAATCCCGAACAGACGAGCCAACACAGAAGGGAGATTCTGGCTCTTGGCGACAGACGGATCCTCTGGTGCATGTGAAGATGCGATCCAGACAATTTGTCCAATAGATCTAGCTGGAAGGGCCTTGCATGAAACCTACCGTACTGAAGCGCCTCATAAGAGGCCACCATTTTCCCCAGGAGGCGAATGCAGAGAGGCACCGAGATCCGGGTTGGCTTCAGGATAGCCCGAACCATCGACTGGATTACCATAGCCTTATCCAAGGGAAGGATCACTCAACCGATCCCTGGATGGTGCCTTTATCAGAAGATCGTCCAGGTACGGAATGATGTTCACTCCCAGTTTGCGGAGTAGAAACATCATCTCTGCCATCACTTTGGTGAACACTCTCGGTGCCGTAGAGAGACCAAATGACAGGGCCTGGAACTGGTAGTGACAGTCCTGCAGTGCAAACCGTAGATAAGCCTGATAAGGTGGCCAGATCGGAATGTGAAGGTACGCATCCTTGCTATCCAGAGACACTAGGAATTCCCCCTGCTCCAGACCTGAGATCACTACTCTCAGAGACTCCATTCTTGAATTTAAAAACTTGTAAGTAAGGGGTCAATGACTTGAGGTTCAGAATCTGTCTTACCGAACCGTCCGGTTTCAGTACTACAAACAAGTTGGAATATCCCTTGTTTTGCAGAGGAGGTGGAACTGGAACAATGACCTGAGTCTGTACCAGTTTTTGAATAGCGTCCTGTAAAGTTATACTTGCCTCTTGTGAAACTGGTAAGCCTGATTTGAAGAACCTGTGAGGTCGGAGCTCCTGGAACTCCAGTCTGTAGCCCTGGGAGATAAGATCTATGACCCAGGGATCCTGGCACGAACTTGTCCAGATGTGACTAAAGAATTTTAGTCGGGCAACCACCTGCCAGCTCTGTTCCTGTGAACCGGCATTTGCTGGTTTGCGTGGTTTACCTTTAGCGCCTCTGGTGGCTGTAGAAGAACCTCTGGGTTTGCCCCTAAACTTGACTGTCCGAAAGGACTGTAAATTTGGACCTGAGTAAGCCTTCCTAGCTGGGGGAGCTGCAGAAGGAAGATATGTGAACTTACCCGCAGTAGCTTTGGAGATCCATTTGTCTAGTTCATCTCCAAATAAGGCCTCTCCTGTGAAGGGTAGGCCTTCCACGCCTTTCCTAGAGTCCGAGTCAGCAGTCCACTGGCATAGCCATAAGCCTCTACGTGCCGACACTGCCACAGCAGTGGTGCGTGCATTAAGCAAGACTATTTCTTTTATGACTTCCACCATAAAGTTTGCAGAGTTCTGTATATGTTGCAGAAGTAAAATAATCTCTCCTTGAGGCGAAGTATCTAACCCCTCAATTAGGTTACCTGACCATTTGGCAATGGCTCTTGTAATCCACCCACATGCTATAGTGGGTCCCTGGGCTACCCTAGCAACTGTATACAAGGATTTGAGTGTGGTCTCAATTTTACGGTCAGCCGCGTCTTTTAGGGAGGCTGCACCCGGGACAGGCAATACAATTTTTCGTGACAGAAAGGGAAAAGATGATAGCAGCCTTTTAGGGATTTGAAATTTCCTATCAGGATTTACCCACGGTTCTTCAAACAGGGTATTTAGTTCCTTTGACACAGGAAAAGTGGCTGAGGATTTATTTTTTATATTAAAATAAGATTCCTCACTGTCCTCTGTCACCTTATCAGGGATATGCAGAACTTCTCAGCCTCTATTCCATGTGACAGAGTACCCTCCCCCAACTCCATGTCTGACCCCCTCATCATCAGAGTCAGACTGCAGGATATGGGCCAAAGAACGTTTTTGCAGAAAAATGGCAGGGGACTGAGATGCTGGTTTGGGTACTGAGTCTCTTTTCATAAACTCAGTCACAGATTGTCTTAAGTATTGCGTCTCTTTCTCATTGCGGGACAATTTAGTAGAAATGTTGGAAATCATTCCCCTAATGGAATCCAGCCATGCTGGTTCTGCCCCGCTAGCCTGGGATGGGACACTACACTGAGTACACACTAGTGAACCCCCCTGGAGAAGAGGAACACGGTGCCTTACATGAAACACACTATTTGCCTGACATACTGTAACAGTGACAGCACACACACACACAGGAAAAGGTTAGATGCACAATTAACCCACAAAGAGCCCTTCCAGGGAGACACATAGAGAGTATGGAGCTAGCACACGGCGCCCTTCCCGCTAATGCCAAGCTTAGCCGGGTCGCAGACTAAGTACACTAATAACCGCTCCCCCCCTGCTATGACCCCCTGGTACCGCTGAGTTAATCTGGAGTTTCTCCGGAGAAGCTGCGCGTCAGTCAGCGTTTGTGTCAGCTGCAGATGGAAAATGGCGCTGGTGAGCTGCTGAATCCGCTCATAGTGAAGCCCCGCCCCTCCAATGGCACACAGTCTTCCCGCTCTTTATTATACTGGCTGTTTGTGTCTGAGTGCATAAAATGGAGACAGACTCTTTTTATGGCTTTGTTACCAGTCTGGGTACTGTGGGTTCAGCGTCTGTGTCCTTACACAGTGGGAGACGCATTCCGCCCCGTTGAGAAGCCGTGCATCTCCATACCCTCATGCCGCCATAATGGCCAGCGACCCGCTAACCAGGACGCTGACTTAGTACTCACCACTCTTCTTTCTTCTGGCTCTGTTAGGGGTGGCAGCGTGCTGTGTGAATGTACGCTCGCCGTGGTGGGGCTTGCGAATAGTTCAGTCAGGAGCTAGAGTCCTGTCAGCAGGGAACGGGACCATTAACCCTTCAAGAGGTTGCCCCCCCCCCCCCCCCCAAGTCCCACACAGCAGGCAGGCTGGTGCCATCCAGTCCTGCCTGAAAATAACAAACATATCAAATAAATGCAGAAAACTCTTCAGGAGCTTCCAGAGACGTGACCGGCTCCTCCGGGCACATTTTCTAAACTGAGTCTGGTAGGAGGGGCATAGAGGGAAGAGCCAGCCGATACTATCAAATTCTTAAAGTGCCCAAGGCTCCTAGTTGACCCGTCTATACCCCATGGTACTAAATGGACTCCCAGTATCCCCTAGGACTAAGAGAAAGCACTGCCACGGCAAGAAAACCTTCGGTGATTATGGGACCTTGCCAATCTATGATATCATAAAGGATAATGTAAAAAAAAAAAAAAAAAAAAGTGCTATAAACTCATCACACCCATCCTGACCCTCTCATCCCATTTATACTGGGTGCTAGGGATGGCCATCGACCATCAATGATTTAAAATTATCAATGGTTTATGGCCGATGTTGAATACTTTTGGAATCAGTGGGGGAAGAACCAGATGGTTTCCCACCATCGATGCTGCAGAACCACCCGATGGTTTTTATTAATTTTTTTTTTTTTAAAGGGTGCAGGGACACGGAACATAGCTCCTCCCACCCGACACCCACAAATCCCCACCCCCTTGTTCTGATTGGCCTTGGTACAGTCATTGAAGGAATAGGGATGACCATCGGTTAGTGTAACCATCGATAGCCATCCATTACATAGTTTACTACAATTGAGGGTCACAACCATTTTGCCATCAATGGTAAACATCGATAGAGAACTCCCCGATGCCCATCCCTACTGGGAGCTTGTCTTTAGGTAATACATATGAAATCCCAGCAGACGGGATGCCGGCTGCCACTATATCAACAGCGGCATGATGTCTTCTGGAATCCCAGCAGCGAGTCCGCTCGCCACGCATTGGGCATGGTGGCTTGCTTTGCTCGCCACAGGTTCTATTCCCACCTAGTATTCCAACCTAGTGGGAATAGTGTGCTGGTGTCGGGATTCCATTCGTCGGTAAAATGCTGGATGTCAGGATCCCAATAGCTGGTATATTGACTACATCCTCTCTATAGCACAGGTGGAGTCTCCCGTCTCCAATTTTGAATATCACATTTTTCTGTATTTTGGAATATTTACATACTATAATGACATACCTTGGGAATGGTAAAGTATAAACACAGGATACATATCCTGTGGGTAATTTTATACAATATTTTGAATAAATTTGGGCATGAAACAAGTTTTCTTTATGTTTTCTATACATCTTATACACGGCAGGGGCAAATTCGTTCATCCGGCCAAAACGGTGGCTGCCGCACTTTACGGCAGCGATATCTTGCACAAAAATGTTTGCTACTATAGGGTAGGATGCACTTTTGTGCAAATCGGGCATTCGGCCACCAGGGCGGAGGGTGCGAGATGGGCTGCCGTTGCCGACATGTAAACGCCGTGCCAACAACAATTCGGGCCCTTCGCAGGCAACTGAATTCTCCCCATAGCCTGAAGATAATTTTATACAATATTTTTAATAGTTTTGTGCATGCTGAACCATCAGAAAGTACAGGTGTCACTATCTCAGTTCGCTCAAAAAAATAATAACCTGTATTTCGGAATTTTGAATATGGGAGACTAAGGGGCCTATTTATCACGATCCGCATCCAGGATGCGGATGACAGGTGATAAAATCGCCCAAACTCACACTGCGATAATTGATTACATTGCAGAGATGTATCAATTATCGCATGCAGGGACAGAACTTGTGGTCAAGCTCTATCCCTGTGATGACACTCCGCAGCATCACCGGGGTATTTTTTGTAAAAAATACCACAATGTCCTGCTGCGCATGCGCCGCTCCTGCCGACATCGCCTCTACCGCTCCCGCCCGGTCAACCCCGCTCCCCGTCGTGACTACCCCCATGCGTCGCAGATTCCCCCCAGCAGGATAATATACTCACCTGTCCAGGGAGCCAGTCGGCGCTGCTTCTGCTGGGCTGCCCGGCGCTGGATCCTGTGCGCTGCGGTGACCCCAGGTGCTGTAAAGTGCGCTGCCACTTTGCAGCGTCACTTTACTGCACCGGGGTCACAGCGCAGCACACGGGGGGCCCGGCAGCGCTCACCTGAGCAGTGGACACCGGCTCCCTGGACAGGTGAGTATCTAAGAGGCCTATATATTACCATTATTTTAGTATCACCTGAATCTATTAAAGGGCATTTGGAGCAGTTTTCATGAAAAACTGCTCCAAACCCTTTAATTGTCATTTTTTGAGTTACCCACATCGCATTACCCATACTTATAATGGGAAATGCGATAATGGGAAATGCGATGTGGCCAAATTTACTAAAAAATAAAAATGTTAAAAAAAACTCTGCAGTGTGCCCTGTGATAATCTCGTCAGATCAGGCTGGCGAGATCACAGGGCAGCACTGCAATAAGGAGCTCTGTCCCTGCATGCGATAACGGATACATGCGGTGTAATCAATTATCGCAGTGCAAGTCTGGTCGT
Organism: Pseudophryne corroboree; assembly: GCF_028390025.1. Lineage (NCBI taxonomy): Eukaryota > Metazoa > Chordata > Amphibia > Anura > Myobatrachidae > Pseudophryne > Pseudophryne corroboree. Next base: position 752,737,281 of record NC_086449.1, read on the forward strand.
CGCCTGTCATCCGTGATAAATAAATCCCTAAACCTGTGATATAACTTGTGTCTTACCACAGATGTTCCTTAAAGTTATAAAAAATAAAGACAGGGATAGATGTACCATGACCTGCCACGGGGATGTAGTTGGCAACTCGATAACTGAATGCCGGCGGTCAGAATACCGGCGCTGGAATCCTGACACCCGACACAATCCCAACAGCCGACATCCCAAATGTAAGAATAGCGGGGGATGACGGGAAGGGAGGGTTAGTATACTTCCGTCCGCTGTCTAAATGTTGGAATGCTGCTATCAGTCATGTGACCACCGGCATTCTAAGCGCCAGTCTCCTGTACCCAACCCCTGCCATGCTGTCAGGGTAGCATCTAGTTTCCCTTCGTGGAGAAGACATTTCCCCTGGTGTTAGCTCTACATTTCCTTGTTTAGCAAATACACAGCATGCACAAAGTATATATTTCAGATTAGTTAACATGTCAACAGAGAACATGGCGACGTGCTCATCGTGTCGACAAGCAACATATTGACATTACTCAAATGTCAAATTGGTTATATCATTGACAAGGAGTTTTTACACCAGTGTCGACATTTCCTCTATGTCAACACAGTGACATTTAACAGATGTCGACTGCATAGGACAGCCCGGCCCTCCCTATTAACTCTATGATATACTGCTGGCTCAACATCTGCAGTGGAACTACAAATTCCAGCGTGTCCTGTCCAGGAAAACTAGAACGCGTCGTTCCACCACAGCTGCGGCCGGTGTATGGGAATGTGAGCATAGGAAGCGTCCCAACAGTCCCTACAATGGCGAATGTGCTCCCATCCTACTCACAAGAGACATCCGCCCCCCCCTGCCAGTGCTGTCACACTCACCCCGGGCCAGGAGACCCTGAATCCGCCACATCCTGACCACCCTCTACGGTCCCGGCCACTTCAACTCTCTTAATGTCAGACCTTACTGGGCATGCGCGAGTGTGGGTGGGCGGCCGGCTTGTCATAGAGTTCAGAAGAACGGGAAAGAACGTCTTCAGGGAACGCGAATGGGAGCGAAGCGGAGCGGTAGTGGAAGCAAGATACTCTGGCGGCCATGTTTGATACTGGCAATTATCTTAGTTTCCCTTAGAAATAATGTTATTTTCATTACACACCTCAGTTATTGTCCCAAATAAGTTAATTAATAATATATGGTATCAGGTCTTTATTTTGCCCCAATAAAAACCAAATGTTTTAGTAGGTTTTATTTAGATGATTACAAAAATATATAAAGGAAATATTACATTAGTACTGTAGTAGGGGAAAAATTATATGAAATCAGTAGAACATATGAGGACCAGGCTGTCCTTTCCCCTAAGGCTGTCCTCGGCCGCCAATAGACGTTTCAATGTTCCAAGTTAGTCATGTCCTAGAAACTGTATTTAATTGGTGAACTCAAGTAAAATAGAAAAATACAAATGGGGCATGACTTGGTGGGAGAGAGGTTTATATGCAGTCACTTCACTTCTCTCTCAGAACCCCTGCGCACTACTCTGTATGTCGCCTGCATACCCCCCAACTGTCCCGATTTCTGCGGGACAGTCCCGCTATTCGGACACGGGGGGTCATTCAGATATGATCGCTGCTGTGCGTCGGGCAGCAAAAGAGGGCATCGTTGGTCAGCGACGGGATGCTGCGAAAAATCCGATCACACGGGCGTTCGCAAGGTGATTGACAGGAGGAAGCCATCTGTGGGTGGTAACTGACCGTTTACTGGGAGTGTCTGGAAAAACGCAGGCGTTCCCAAGCATTTCAGGGAGTGTGTCTGACGTCAGCTCCGGCCCCCGATCAGCCTCTTGTGATCGTACTGTAGGAGTAAGTCCTGGGCTGCGCAGAGACTGCACAAAGTGGATTTTAGCAGCTCGGCGTACTCATAGGATCGCACACTTGCACAGCGAATATACACTCCCCCTAGAGGCGGCAACTATCCGAACGCAGGACAGCATAATTAGTAGCCCAGCGATCAGATCTGAATGACCCCCACTGTCCCACCTGCGGGCCACAGTGTCCTGAGTGCGGGGGGCAGGTTGGGAGAGTCTGTGAACACCATAACTCTGCTCTGCAAAGCAGCCAGTGATCACTGAATAGATGCCGTGCGCATGTGCACATCATCTAACAACAGTGTGTGTGTGTGTGTGTGTGTGGGGGGGGGGGGGGTGAGCCAGGCCCGCGCCCCGAAATGACGATAACGGGAGTCGTGGAGCTATAACCCACCCCTCCACCGAAGGCCCCGACCCTTTATCCAGGTCCTGAAATTGTAGCCTCTAAAGTTAGGAGGTATGCTACTCTCCAGGATCGGCCGGGAGGCTCCAGAAAATTGGCTGGCCCTGTCGGCCCCCCGGGAGGGTTGACAAGTCTCCCAACTTCTCTGCACGACCCCCGGATCCAGCCACCCGGGCCATGTTGTATGATGCTGGTAATCTCAGCATTATATAGCGGAGGCTTGGCTACGATAACATGCCCCGGCCACCACACCCTCTCATTACCACCCCCGTACCCTGTGACATATGACCCTCCACATGGGTTCCCCTGAATGATCCGTCCTGGCTGCAGACAGACAATATAAAGCTTAAACATCCTCTGACGAAATACCGGAATGGTGTAGAAACGCGTTAAGAGGCGGAGCATGAACTTTAATACCCTTGATTCATTTCTTTGATCCTGTCAATCGGTACGATACCTGTGGCTACAACACTTACCAGATGGCTAATTTCTTTACCTGCATGCATCGTGGACCCTGCAGACTGGACACAATGGGGACAATTACCAGGGGAATTCAATACTCTCCCCCTCCAAAGTGTACAACAATAGCAGTAACATCGGGGACAGCTAACACAGCTGGCAACCAGTGAGCAATTACAACGGGACCTGCCTTCTTGCTATCCTTTGAATCTATACAGCGGAGAAGTCCAGCTCACACAGAGGACACCACCTTTGCTATCTTACCGCTTCACTGGAAGAGTGAGACCATTCATTACCATTCCAATGTAAGCCGGTAAGACACTTTATAAATTATTACTATGCTTGTCTGACGACACTGCCACAGGACACTGGAATAAATACGATTAACTATTTATTGTTTTAGGAGGCTTGATCAACCCCTAATCCTAAATAACTTTACACTCCAAAAAGTTAAAGGAGGACTCTTTACATTCTGTATAACCCCTAAAGGGTCAAATAACTTCATTTATTCAATAACTGAATGGCAGGATCTTGTTTGTTTGTTTTTTATGTGAAAGAGGGAAATTTTTATATATAATGGGGGTCATTCCGAGTTGATCGCTCGCTGCCATTTTTCGCACCGCAGCGAACAGGTTACTACTGCGCATGCATATGCATCGCAATGCGCGGGTGCGTCGTACGGGTACAAAGCGAATCGTCGCTGGGCGATGGATTTAATGAAGAATCCATTCGCACAGCCGATCGCAAGGAGATTGACAAGAAGATGGCGTTTATGGGTGTCAAATGTGCGTTTTCAGGGAGTGTTTGGAAAAACGCAGGCGTGTCCAGGCGTTTGCAGGGTGGGTGTCTGACGTCAATTTCCGGGACCAAAAAGACTGAAGTGATCGCAAGGGCTGAGTAAGTCCAGAGCTACTCAGAAACTGCAAAAAACTTTTTCGTCCCGCTCGGCTGCACATGCGATCGCACACTTGCAAAGCGAAAATACACTCCCCCGTGGGCGGCGACTATGCGTTTGCACGGCTGCTAAAAGTAGCTAGCGAGCGATCAACTCGGAATGACCCCCAATATGTAGTTATTAATTGGTTTTATCCATATAACTTACTTAAATTTTCAATACACTGTACTTTTTATGTTTAAGCTTTATATTGTCTGCCTGTCCATCACACAGAATCAGGTCACTGAAGCGCAACTCCAACTACACATCCAGAAAATGGCAGGTTTCCGCCCAGAAACGCCAGCTTTCTGTCAGTCAAACAGCGTCTGCATTGCGATTACGATGTGTACACATTTTCTGTCGCTATTATTACTCGTGCATGCGCAGTCATTCGATAATCGGCCAGATTGCGATTCGCAAAACTTGCAATCCTTCAATAAGTTCCTAAACCTGTTGTCTGGTATTTATCATTTTAAAACCAAGATGTGTGATCATCCAGTTTTTCTGGTTATATGTGTCAATTGTAGCCCTACAGGGCGGACTAATCTTCCAGCAGCAGTATGTAGAGCGCCACTGTCTACTGGTCACAAGAATCCTGTTTACCTAATATGCACAGCTTGTTAATGAAGTGTCCTGTGTACCCTTATCTTAATACAATGTTTTATTACATCTGGGCAAAAAAAGGATAATATCTACATAGGGGCATGTTGCATGTGATCACTTATTTAAGAAAGAAATGTATGCATCACTTCCATTCAATGTCCAGTAATTAATTAATTTCTTCCCCAGTACCCTCCATCTCAATCAATTTCACCTCCAGTATCTTCCATGTGCTTCTGCCCAAGTATACACACATATGCAAATATCATACATGCTGACTTTGACATTCTTCTCTCTGGGTGGTAAATTTACTAAGGTGGGAGTTCTATTTAAGATGGGATGTTGCCCATATCAACCAATCAGATTCCAGGTATTATCTTCTAGAAGGAGTTAGATAAATGAGAAGTAGAAACTGATTGGTTGCTATGGGCAACATCCCATCTTAAATAGAACGCCTATCTTAGTAAATTTACCCCTGGGGTTCTCCAGGAGAGGAGATGCTGCTGGTCACTTTGGGGGGTGGTGTGTACTCTCAAGTCATTAAGCCCCGCAGATCCGCATTGACTGGACGGGACTAAACAATGCAATTCGCAACATTTTAGCCCCGCCCCTTCCATACAGATTTGCAAATCCCATTATTATCTCCCCATCCTGCCAACTTCACTAGGAAGAAACACCCACTCATCTGGGGGTGCTCTACCCGAAAAATTTGAAGTCTCCAGAAGCTTCTGGGAGAGTAGGTATGTATGGAAAAGACATGCCTGCAGTTACTGGTTCAGTTTCCCTTGCCAGCTTAGACACATGCAAAGTCACACTCACTTACCCTCACACATGCAGACACTCACAGGCTCCCCCACATTCAGGGCCACACTTACAGGCTCTCCCGCATGCAGAGCCACACTCACAGGCTCCCCCACATTCAGGGCCACACTCGCAGGCTCTCCCGCATGCAGAGCCACACTCACAGGCTCCCCAACATTCAGGGCCACACTTACAGGCTCTCCCACATTCAGGGTCACACTTACAGGCTCTCCCACATGCAGAGCCACACTCACAGGCTCTCCCACGTGCAGTGCCACACTCACAGGTTCCCCCACATTCAGGGCCACACTCACAGGCTCTCCCACATTCAGGGCCACACTTACAGGCTCTCCCACATTCAGGGCCACACTCACAGGCTCTCCCACATTCAGGGCCACACTTACAGGCTCTCCCACATGCAGGGCCACACTCATAGGCTCTCCCACATGCAGTGCCACACTCACAGGCTATCCCACGTGCAGTGCCACACTCACAGGCTCCCCCACATTCAGGGCCACACTTACAGGCTCTCCCACATGCAAAGCCACACTCACAGGCTCCCCCACATTCAGGGCCACACTCACCGGCTCCCCCACATTCAGGGCCACACTTACAGGCTCTCCCACATGCAGTGCCACACTCACAGGCTCTCCCACGTGCAGTGCCACACTCACAGGCTCTCCCACGTGCAGTGCCACACTCACAGGCTCTCCCACGTGCAGTGCCACACTCACAGGCTCTCCCACGTGCAGTGCCACACTCACAGGCTCCCCCACATTCAGGGCCACACTCACAGGCTCTCCCACATTCAGGGCCACACTCACAGGCTCTCCCACATGCAGTGCCACACTCACAGGCTCTCCCACGTGCAGTGCCACACTCACAGGCTCCCCCACATTCAGGGCCACACTCACAGGCTCTCCCACATGCAGGGCCACACTCACAGTCCCTCCCACATGCAAAGTCACGCTCGCAGGCTTTACCACGTGCAGGGCCACACTTGAAGGCTCACCTACATGCAGGACCACACTGGATTGGCCCCTGGATTGGCAGAGCTGAATGGCTTTAGTGTGGCATAAACTAAAGGCTAAACTAAACTAAGGCACTCCCACATGCAGGACCACACCCACAGGTTCTCCCACATGCAGTGCCACATTCACAGGCTCTCCCACACGCAGAGTCACACTCACAGGCTCTCCTACATGCAGTGTCACACTCGCAGGCTCTCCCACATGCAGTGTCACACTCGCAGGCTCTCCCACATGCAGTGTCACACTCGCAGGCTCTCCCACATGCAGTGTCACACTCGCAGGCTCTCCCACATACAGAGCCACACTCACAGGCTCTCCCACATGCAAGCAGTGGCGTAACTAGGGGTCCGCAGCCACTGCGAGCGCTTGGAGGCGCGCAGGGCTGCAGGGCGCCCTAGCCGCCGCCACTGATTCTGTTTTGGGAAGGAGTGACACGGAGGGCACAGCGCGCGCCTCTCCTGTGTGTCCCTTCTGGGTCTCCGGCGGCAGGTGCGTGTCTGTTTAATGAAGTGCCCGTTCGTGAGCTCTGATTGGCTCACGACCGGCACTTCATTTGAGGGCACATGTGATCCAAATACATGGTCCGCTAATGACGGCACAGCAATTCTGATCGTGGTCATTAGTGTCAGGAATTTCCAGCATAACTGGTCAAGATCCCAAATCTGGAAAGAATTTAATCAGTATTTCTTAGCGGCTTAGCCCCTATACAGCGTCCTGGCAGTTTGGTCAAAAACAGCAGATTGGAGTAATTGCTTTGTGTGCGGTCAGCTTAATCTTCCTTCTTTGTTTCTAATTGTCTGTATTACGCAAAATATCCATCTTCATTGCTGGAGACGGTTCAAATTAACATTGACTACTGCTGACTTCCTAAACCTACTTTGGATCGTTAAAAATAAATAAGATTTTCAGGGCAGTACTATTCCAGTGTGAAATGCATGATTAGTAATTAGTAATCAGTGTGGGGTTACGGGCAGGTAATAAATTATTTAGTTTTGTTCAAATCTAGTTTTCTTCTAGTTCCTGTAGGACTAATAGAAAACTACAAGCGATTTCCATCATGCTAGTGAAATCACATATGAATATATGCACTCGTGAGCACAGTTTAGCTGCATATCATTTATTTTCTGACTTTCTGTCATATTAGTTTATGTGTCCCTGTCATGTGACACGTGACTCTCCTTTATGTGGATGAATGACTCTCATGGAACATGAGCAATATACAGGAGGATAGTGGACAGTGAGGTGGTGATGAGGCAGTACCGTTCGACAAGAGGTAAATGTGGATTAGGAGGCAGTGAAGCTTGAGAGGGATCAATACATGTGAATGGGAATGAAGCAGACAGAGGGCGACTGGATGGAAATTAAACGTGAGAAGGGGCATATAGTTTCAAATAAACACGCTGACTACTTGGGATCTACATTACTTTTAAGAAATATAATTCTTTTAATTTGTACACGAAGGGTCTAAAGGCCTAATTCAGACCTGGTCGCTGCAGCGGCAGCGAACGCAGGATGAAGCCCTGTGCTGTGTGCGCACACGCAGTAGCCGAACTGCACGTGCGCACACATGAGATGCGTAGGCATCTCACTGGTGCGATCGCTTCTGCCTGATTGACAGGCAGAGGCGGTCACAGGGCGTGTCGACGGCGTTGCTGCAGCATTTTTGGGGCAGGGCTGTGGCGGCTGCGTGACATCACACGCAGCCGATGCGGCCAAAAGCATGGTGGGTTGACCGCCTGCGTACGCAGCTAGGCTGCGTAGGCAGGGAGCTACTCGGCAGGTGCAAAAGCATCGCTGCTGTGCAATGCTTTCGCATGTCTGCGCAGGTGGGGGGATAGGACCTGGCATGGGCAAGCGGGGCAGACTAGCCCTGTGCTGGTGGTCCCCCCGCATGCCTAAGATTTTGATCGTACGATCAGGTCTGAATTAGGCCCCAATTCAGAGGTGGGCACAGCCGCAGTAACAACAGCAAAAATCCCAGCCGCATGGCTTCATGCTGAGACGCCCACTGTTGCGTTGCTAATCCACCACTGTGCTTAATAAGACTAGAGATGTGGTTCTAATTTTACAAACCCACCCTCAGGTATTTTGATTTTGGATCTGTGTATTTTGTTAAAAAAATGCTACAAACAACTAAATTCATGTAATTATTAACCACACTAACATTATTTTCCAGTTATTTCCAGTAAATTTTACCACCTCACAGTTCATAATATTGTTTTCACCAATATTGGGCAAAGGCTGCAGCAAGCTGGCTGGTTACTAAGCGACAGAGCAGAGCCGTCTCGAGGCACGTTCAACCAGTGTGGCCGAACGGGGCACTAACTTATAGAGGACGCAGAGCCTGGGCTGCTACCGGCGGGATAGTGTGAGTGACTGGTCCTTGAGCAGCGCCCGCTGCTCGCATATCTGACAGACTGACCGCTCAGCCCTGAATGCTGCTGACTGCCTGTCAGTCAAACAGAAATCCCCTCCTCAAGCGACACCTGCCGCTGGTCACCGCAGGCAGCCCGGCAGCCCAGTGTGGGCCCTCCCACCCACCCTTTATGTTGGATATTAAAAAGGACATGCACAGTTTAGCAAACCAAGCACTTCAGTGATAGAGACTTCCACTTTTGTGACTGAAGTGCTTGGTTTGTTTGGGGCCCCCCACAAGGCAGATAACTGTGCTGTCAATTATCTATACAGTGGCAGGGTGTCATCATCTTTATCATCCTCACCAGCATCAATGTTTACATCAGTACAATGTTAATTCATACCCGCTGGAATCCAATATTACAGAAGTCTCTGTACTTTGACATAATTGACAGTAAAGGTCTTCATCATGGGATTTGTAGTTAATTTTCATGAGCATCATCTTTTCCTCATTTTGAGGAAGTAGCCTCTGACGTTGACCAGGTACCCGACTGTGCTGAAAACTCTTTCTGAGTACACACTGGAGGGTGGGCAGCTTAAGTAATGCAAAGTGAGTTTGTACAAGGGCCTCCAAATTGGCTTTTTTTGTCCTTCGAGTAGACAAAGGGACTCTGTGACATGCCTATTTGTACACTGTAATTAAAATAATCATCCACTATTCTTTGGATGTTGACCACACCAGATGGAGTTAGGGTACAGGCGTCACTAATTTTGGGCAAGTTTTTTAGACACGACCAGATGTCAAAATGTTGTGTTGACTCATCTGCATCCCCAGTGGGTCTTTTGGGAAAGCTGAGGTTTTTTCCTGGCAGCAGCAGTTGCCAGAAAAACTGAAGGAGACGTTGTTGTGTCATATACCACTTGAGCTGACAACTTGCTCACCATGAGCTCTTTGCATCTCTTAAGATCTGGGTCAATTGGAAAGAAAGACACGACATACGACTTAAACCTAGGATCAAGCACAGTCACCAAAATGTTGTGATCCAATTTCAAGATATTGACAACCCTTGGAACCTGGTAAAGTGAACAGGTTTATTACCAAACCAAAAAAGCACACTAATGGACAAAACCATGTTGCACTGCAGGTGGGGCAGATGTAACATGCACAGAGAGAGTTAGATTTGGGTGGGCTGTGTTCAAACTGAAATCTAAATTGCAGTGTAAAAATAAAGCAGCCAGTGTTTACCATGCAGAGAAACAATATAACCCACCCAAATCTAAATCTCTCTGTACATGTTACATCTGCCCCACCTGCAGTGTAACATGGTATTACCCATTAATGTGCTTTTTTTGTTCGCTAACAAACCTGAATAACCCCCTTGATCTACAAGTCCAACATTCTTAGCGGAATCACTTTGTTTAACCTCCTCCTTCAGTTTCTTTAGCTGCTTTTCCAAAAGTCTAATTAGGGGAATCACCTGACTCAAGCTGGCAGTGTCTGAACTCACTTCACATGTGACTACTTTGAATGGTTTCAGCACCTTGCACAACACAGAAAGTTTTCTCCAATGCACTGGCCTAAGGTACATTAATCCCCCTCCTTTCCCAATGTCATAGCTTGTTGTGTAGTTCTGGATGACTTTTTGCTGTTCCTCCATCTGCTAAAGCATGTAAAGTGTGGAATGCCACCTTGTTACTACCTCTTGCTTTAGTTCGTGGCAGGGCAAATTACTATTTTTGCAGGTGCTGCAATCTTCTGCATGCAGCGGCTGAATGGCCCAAACATTTTTAGGGCCACAGACATCATCTCCTGAATGCACCTGCATCTGAATGAGCTGGCATTGTTTGTTAGATGCTGCTGTTGTTCCTGCTTCTGAAGACGAATCACCCACCCAGTGGGCTGTCACAATCATGTAATCTTCAGTTTGCCCAGTTCCGCCTGTCTGCATATCTGTTTTTCAGGAAACCTAGCCTAATTAAGATGGACCATCAGTTGCGCCATTGGAGATTGCACCAGCCTTATGGAGGCTCAGAATGTCTGTCTGAAGATGGCCACCGGTGTCAGTGCAACTGCATCTTTAGACTCAGTCACTTACTGCAACAAGCCTGTATCTGATCACCCCCCACTCCATTCCCAGTCATCACCCAGAAAAACCCACTGAAATTGCATGTATCTGCATCTTTGGGCAAGAAGTACCAATGATAAAAATGCAGCCAAACCTCCAAAAATGCCCTTTTGGAGGTTTGGCCTCTTACCGCATATGTACCAAGCTCTAGAATGCGATACATTCTTGGGCTTTGATGCTGTGGGACTTTCCCCTTGAGAGGGATCCAGTCATCCCTCCCAGCACACCCACGTGGCGCATGCATTACTCTGTGCATGCACAGGAGGGCTCCTGGGTCTTAAACCTGGATGTCCTCCTATTGCAAATGACAGCTCTTACCGAGAGAGCTGTCCTTCGTGATTTTTTTTAAAGTGTTCGGTGTTAGTGATCGCTGTTATGCGTGTGATGAGCGGTGGGATCTATCGCATTTACAATGCGATGCTTGATGCATCCTGCCTTTTGTGTGGATGCATGCGCAAGCTGAAAACATCGCCCGCTTTTGTCAGATGTTGCCACAGCATCCAATTTGGAACCAGGCCAAAAAAGCGTTAGTTAGGAATCATTCATTTTTTTTATATATATGCAAAAGATAATGAAGTATTGCAAACACATTTAGAATAACCTGTGATCATTTTATTATTATTTTTATGGACAATGGACTGAAAATTATATAAGTTCCTTCTCATACGTTTTTTCCTTTGCGTTGCGCTGTCTCTCCCAACCAGTTCTCATTCCTTCCACTTTGTCTGTCTTCACTAATGACCCCAGACTGAGATGTCATTGAGCTCAGGAAAGGAAAACTGGAGGTTGATTGATACCCAATCTGACAGCAATTATCTTGATTATGGGATTCGTGCACGGTTCTGCCACCAGCAGGGGTCTACGTATATGTTCAGGAGGGGAAAGGCTTTCCATTAATTCCAGCAGTATTTTCCCCAGGGTGACATAAAGAAGAGAGCAGACTACTGTCTAAGTCCTGTTGCAGAATGGCAGATATAATAACATATAATAATAGTGATAAATACCATGCCTTAAATGTTTATTGCACACATCCCAGTGATTTAATGTAGAGGACATCCCGTCATAGACTGCTTTGTTACATAGAAAAAAAATAAAACACAGCCCCGCATCGTGTAAAATATTAAACAGAATAAAATTTGAATTCACATACAAAATATATGGCCATATAAATTGTGTTCTTTAAATTCAATACTGATCTTTTTTTTCCCAGGTCTACCTAATGTCTCTCTATCATTTCTTTTTGTGTGTTTTTTTACAAAAGGTAGTCTATACCTGTTTACCCCTTTTGTGAAGGTGTCTTAAGGGGATGTAGTTAGTTATGATCCTGCAGGTGGGATCGTAGCGGTCAGCATACTGAAGCCGGGATCCCAACCGCCAGAATGCCAGCAGGAGGCACAGGGCTATTCCTACTCTTGGGTATCCACGACACACGTAGAGTGGGAATAGAACTTGTGGTGAGCGCAGTGAGCCACCGAGCCCGCAGCGTGGCGAGTGCAGCAAGCCCGTAAGGGGCTTCATTGTTCTCGCCACCCTGCCGGCATTCTGGCGGCCGGGATCCCGAATGCCGGTCACGCGAACCCAATGCATCTTAGGTGTTATTGCATTGTGCACGCAGGGCCATAACTAGGGGTGTGCTAGCAGTATTGCCCCACAGCCACACCGTGCTGGCTAGCATGGTGCTCGTCGCAGTCAGTACCGCTTCCAGTGGCATATTTATAATTTGTGCAGTGTATGCGGTGCACATGGGCCCCTGGGTCCAGGGACCCACACAGCACGCCATGCACCCACTTTTTAACTAGTTTACTCTGCCCCTCCAGCAGCAGCAGCAGCGATGCACATGTTGCCGGGAAAATGGTGCGGTGGACATTTTCCCGGCGTTTCATGTATGCGCAGTAGGAAAATCACACAAAAAATGTCCGCCACACCATTTCCCTGGATGGATGCGCACTTGACTCTGGGACAGCATTAAGGTCTCCTAGTAACCCTAGTGCCCAGAGTCTCTGTGCTGCCAGCTAGAGAGGAGGGGGTCCAGACGGCATCCTCTCTTAATACGCCCCTCAGCACTGCTGTAGTGATGCTCCAGCATACACCCTGTGGTGTGTACAGCCGCAGTGTCGTAATTCCTGGTGCTGGCGGCCCACCGCAGTGTCACAATGGGGAGGCATAGGGTGCAGTGCCCATATTAGTGATCACTAAAGACACTACTCCATGTTGGCCTCTATCATATAATGGGGGAGATGTACTAAGCTTGAAAAGTGATAAATATCACTGTGATAAAGCACCAGCCAATCGGCTCCTAACTGCCATGATCAGGCTGCGTTTGAAAAATGACAGTTAGGAGCAGATTGGCTGTAACTTTATCACTGTGATATTTATCACTTTTCAGGCTTAGTACATCTGGCCCATAATATTTCTGTTTGTATAATTAGAAACTGAAGTTTAATTTGTTTTCTATTTTGTACTGTATATTGATGTGGAGTTAGTACTTACCTTCTGCCTGTTTCTGTTTTGCATGACTTCAATAAAATTTCTTGGTGAGTTAAAAGATTAATACAGTCAAACTTTCAGATAACTACTGCAGACTAGAGATGAGCGGGTTCGGTTCCTCGGAATCCGAACCCGCCCGAACTTCATGTTTTTTTACACGGGTCCGAGCGACTCGGATCTTCCCGCCTTGCTCGGTTAACCCGAGCGCGCCCGAACGTCATCATCCCGCTGTCGGATTCTCGCGAGGCTCGGATTCTATCGCGAGACTCAGATTCTATATAAGGAGCCGCGAGTCGCCGCCATTTTCACACGTGCATTGAGATTCATAGGGAGAGGACGTGGCTGGCGTCCTCTCCGTTTATAGAGAAGAGAGTGAGACAGTAGAGAGAGACACAGTAGTAATTTTGGGGAGCATTAGGAGGAGTACTAGACTAGTTACTTGCTGAAGTGATAGATAGTGTGACTGTATTATCTGACTTGTGGGGGAGACACTGACAGTGGGGAGCAGTTAGAGTCTGAGAGCAGGACTCAGGAGTACATATAACGTACAGTGCACACTTTTGCTGCCAGAGTGCCACACTGCCATTGTGACCACACTGACCACCAGTATAATATATATTGTGATTGTCTGCTTAGGAGTACTACTTGCAAGTTGCTGATAGTGTGACCAGTGACCTGACCACCAGTTTAATAATCACCACCAGTTTAATATATATATATATATATAATTGTATATAATATATATATAATATTGTATACCACCTACCCGTGGTTTTTTTTTTTCTTTCTTCTTTATACATACTACTATAGTAGCTTACTGTAGCAGTCTGCGGTGCTGCTGAGCTGACAGTGTCCAGCAGGTCCGTCATCAGTCATTACATAATAAATATATCTACCTGTCCGGCTGCAGTACTAGTGTGATATAATATATATTGATTTCATCTCATTATCATCCAGTCTATATTAGCAGCAGACACAGTACGGTAGTCCACGGCTGTAGCTACCTCTGTGTCGGCAGTCGCTCGTCCATCCATAATTGTATACCACCTACCCGTGGTTTTTTTTTCTTTCTTCTTTATACATACTACTATAGTAGCTTACTGTAGCAGTCTGCGGTGCTGCTGAGCTGACAGTGTCCAGCAGGTCCGTCATCAGTCATTACATAATAAATATATCTACCTGTCCGGCTGCAGTACTAGTGTGATATAATATATATTGATTTCATCTCATTATCATCCAGTCTATATTAGCAGCAGACACAGTACGGTAGTCCACGGCTGTAGCTACCTCTGTGTCGGCAGTCGCTCGTCCATCCATAATTGTATACCACCTACCCGTGTTTTTTTTCTTTCTTCTTTATACATACTACTATAGTAGCTTACTGTAGCAGTCTGCGGTGCTGCTGAGCTGACAGTGTCCAGCAGGTCCGTCATCAGTCATTACATAATAAATATATCTACCTGTCCGGCTGCAGTACTAGTGTGATATAATATATATTGATTTCATCTCATTATCATCCAGTCTATATTAGCAGCAGACACAGTACGGTAGTCCACGGCTGTAGCTACCTCTGTCGGCAGTCGCTCGTCCATCCATAATTGTATACCACCTACCCGTGGTTTTTTTTTTTCTTTCTTCTTTATACATACTACTATAGTAGCTTACTGTAGCAGTCTGCGGTGCTGCTGAGCTGACAGTGTCCAGCAGGTCCGTCATCAGTCATTACATAATAAATATATCTACCTGTCCGGCTGCAGTACTAGTGTGATATAATATATATTGATTTCTTCTCATTATCATCCAGTCTATATTAGCAGCAGACACAGTACGGTAGTCCACGGCTGTAGCTACCTCTGTGTCGGCAGTCGCTCGTCCATCCATAATTGTATACCACCTACCCGTGGTTTTTTTTTTCTTTCTTCTTTATACATACTACTATAGTAGCTTACTGTAGCAGTCTGCGGTGCTGCTGAGCTGACAGTGTCCAGCAGGTCCGTCATCAGTCATTACATAATAAATATATCTACCTGTCCGGCTGCAGTACTAGTGTGATATAATATATATTGATTTCATCTCATTATCATCCAGTCTATATTAGCAGCAGACACAGTACGGTAGTCCACGGCTGTTGCTACCTCTGTGTCGGCAGTCGCTCGTCCATCCATAATTGTATACCACCTACCCGTGGTTTTTTTTTTCTTTCTTCTTTATACATACTACTATAGTAGCTTACTGTAGCAGTCTGCGGTGCTGCTGAGCTGACAGTGTCCAGCAGGTCCGTCATTAGTCATTACATAATAAATATATCTACCTGTCCGGCTGCAGTACTAGTGTGATATAATATATATTGATTTCATCTCATTATCATCCAGTCTATATTAGCAGCAGACACAGTACGGTAGTCCACGGCTGTAGCTACCTCTGTGTCGGCAGTCGCTCGTCCATCCATAATTGTATACCACCTACCCGTGTTTTTTTTTTTTTCTTTCTTCTTTATACATACTACTATAGTAGCTTACTGTAGCAGTCTGCGGTGCTGCTGAGCTGACAGTGTCCAGCAGGTCCGTCATCAGTCATTACATAATAAATATATCTACCTGTCCGGCTGCAGTACTAGTGTGATATAATATATATTGATTTCATCTCATTATCATCCAGTCTATATTAGCAGCAGACACAGTACGGTAGTCCACGGCTGTAGCTACCTCTGTGTCGGCAGTCGCTGGTCCATCCATAATTGTATACCACCTACCCGTGGTTTTTTTTTTTCTTTCTTGATACATACTACTATAGTAGCTTACTGTAGCAGTCTGCGGTGCTGCTGAGCTGACAGTGTCCAGCAAGTCCGTCATCAGTCATTACATAATAAATATATATACCTGTCCGGCTGCAGTACTAGTGATATTATATATATATATATTAATTTCATCTCATTATCATCCAGTCTATATTAGCAGCAGACACAGTACGGTAGTCCACGGCTGTAGCTACCTCTGTGTCGGCAGTCGCTGGTCCATCCATAAGTATACTAGTATCCATCCATCTCCATTGTTTACCTGAGGTGCCTTTTAGTTGTGCCTATTAAAATATGGAGAACAAAAATGTTGAGGTTCCAAAATTAGGGAAAGATCAAGATCCACTTCCACCTCGTGCTGAAGCTGCTGCCACTAGTCATGGCCGAGACGATGAAATGCCAGCAACGTCGTCTGCCAAAGCCGATGCCCAATGTCATAGTACAGAGCATGTAAAATCCAAAACACCAAATATCAGTAAAAAAAGGACTCCAAAATCTAAAATAAAATTGTCGGTGGAGAAGCGTAAACTTGCCAATATGCCATTTACCACACGGAGTGGCAAGGAACGGCTGAGGCCCTGGCCTATGTTCATGGCTAGTGGTTCAGCTTCACATGAGGATGGAAGCACTCAGCCTCTCGCTAGAAAAATGAAAAGACTCAAGCTGGCAAAAGCACCGCAAAGAACTGTGCGTTCTTCGAAATCCCAAATCCACAAGGAGAGTCCAATTGTGTCGGTTGCGATGCCTGACCTTCCCAACACTGGACGTGAAGAGCATGCGCCTTCCACCATTTGCACGCCCCCTGCAAGTGCTGGAAGGAGCACCCGCAGTCCAGTTCCTGATAGTCAGATTGAAGATGTCAGTGTTGAAGTACACCAGGATGAGGAGGATATGGGTGTTGCTGGCGCTGGGGAGGAAATTGACAAGGAGGATTCTGATGGTGAGGTGGTTTGTTTAAGTCAGGCACCCGGGGAGACACCTGTTGTCCGTGGGAGGAATAGGGCCGTTGACATGCCTGGTGAAAATACCAAAAAAATCAGCTCTTCGGTGTGGAAGTATTTCACCAGAAATGCGGACAACATTTGTCAAGCCGTGTGTTGCCTTTGTCAAGCTGTAATAAGTAGGGGTAAGGACGTTAACCACCTCGGAACATCCTCCCTTATACGTCACCTGCAGCGCATTCATAATAAGTCAGTGACAAGTTCAAAAACTTTGGGCGACAGCGGAAGCAGTCCACTGACCAGTAAATCCCTTCCTCTTGTAACCAAGCTCATGCAAACCACCCCACCAACTCCCTCAGTGTCAATTTCCTCCTTCCCCAGGAATGCCAATAGTCCTGCAGGCCATGTCACTGGCAATTCTGACGAGCCCTCTCCTGCCTGGGATTCCTCCGATGCATCCTTGCGTGTAACGCCTACTGCTGCTGGCGCTGCTGTTGTTGCTGCTGGGAGTCGATGGTCATCCCAGAGGGGAAGTCGTAAGCCCACTTTTACTACTTCCACCAAGCAATTGACTGTCCAACAGTCCTTTGCGAGGAAGATGAAATATCACAGCAGTCATCCTGTTGCAAAGCGGATAACTGAGGCCTTGACAACTATGTTGGTGTTAGACGTGCGTCCGGTATCCGCCCTTAGTTCACAGGGAACTAGACAATTTCTTGAGGTAGTGTGCCCCCGTTACCAAATACCATCTAGGTTCCACTTCTCTAGGCAGGCGATACCGAGAATGTACACGGACGTCAGAAAAAGACTCACCAGTGTCCTAAAAAATGCAGTTGTACCCAATGTCCACTTAACCACGGACATGTGGACAAGTGGAGCAGGGCAGGGTCAGGACTATATGACTGTGACAACCCACTGGGTAGATGTATGGACTCCCGCCGCAAGAACAGCAGCGGCGGCACCAGTAGCAGCATCTCGCCAACTCTTTCCTAGGCAGGCTACGCTTTGTATCACCAGTTTCCAGAATACGCACACAGCTGAAAACCTCTTACGGCAACTGAGGAAGATCATCGCGGAATGGCTTACCCCAATTGGACTCTCCTGTGGATTTGTGGCATCGGACAACGCCAGCAATATTGTGTGTGCATTAAATATGGGCAAATTCCAGCACGTCCCATGTTTTGCACATACCTTGAATTTGGTGGTGCAGAATTTTTTAAAAAACGACAGGGGCGTGCAAGAGATGCTGTCGGTGGCCAAAGAATTGCGGGACACTTTCGGCGTACAGGCACCACGTACAGAAGACTGGAGCACCACCAAAAACGCCTGAACCTGCCCTGCCATCATCTGAAGCAAGAAGTGGTAACGAGGTGGAATTCAACCCTATATATGCTTCAGAGGTTGGAGGAGCAGCAAAAGGCCATTCAAGCCTATACAATTGAGCACGATATAGGAGGTGGAATGTACCTGTCTCAAGCGCAGTGGAGAATGATTTCAACGTTGTGCAAGGTTCTGCAACCTTTTGAACTTGCCACATGTGAAGTCAGTTCAGACACTGCCAGCCTGAGTCAGGTCATTCCCCTCATCAGGCTTTTGCAGAAGAAGCTGGAGGCATTGAAGGAGGAGCTAAAAGGGAGCGATTCCGCTAGGCATGTGGGACTTGTGGATGGAGCCCTTAATTCGCTTAACAAGGATTCACGGGTGGTCAATCTGTTGAAATCAGAGCACTACATTTTGGCCACCGTGCTCGATCCTAGATTTAAAACCTACCTTGGATCTCTCTTTCCGGCAGACACAAGTCTGCTGGGGTTCAAAGACCTGCTGGTGACAAAATTGTCAAGTCAAGCGGAACGTGACCTGTCAACATCTCCTCCTTCACATTCTCCCGCAACTGGGGGTGCGAGGAAAAGGCTCAGAATTCCGAGCCCACCCGCTGGCGGTGATGCAGGGCAGTCTGGAGCGACTGCTGATGCTGACATCTGGTCCGGACTGAAGGACCTGACAACGATTACGGACATGTCGTCTACTGTCACTGCATATGATTCTCTCCCCATTGAAAGAATGGTGGAGGATTATATGAGTGACCGCATCCAAGTAGGCACGTCAGACAGTCCGTACTTATACTGGCAGGAAAAAGAGGCAATTTGGAGGCCCTTGCACAAACTGGCTTTATTCTACCTAAGTTGCCCTCCCACAAGTGTGTACTCCGAAAGAGTGTTTAGTGCCGCCGCTCACCTTGTCAGCAATCGGCGTACGAGGTTACTTCCAGAAAATGTGGAGAAGATGATGTTCATTAAAATGAATTATAATCAATTCCTCCGTGGAGACATTGACCAGCAGCAATTGCCTCCACAAAGTACACAGGGAGCTGAGATGGTGGATTCCAGTGGGGACGAATTGATAATCTGTGAGGAGCGGGATGTACACGGTGATATATCGGAGGATGATGATGAGGTGGACATCTTGCCTCTGTAGAGCCAGTTTGTGCAAGGAGAGATTAATTGCTTCTTTTTCGGTGGGGGTCCAAACCAACCCGTCATTTCAGTCACAGTCGTGTGGCAGACCCTGTCACTGAAATGATGGGTTGGTTAAAGTGTGCATGTCCTGTTTATACAACATAAGGGTGGGTAGGAGGGCCCAAGGACAATTCCATCTTGCACCTCTTTTTTCTTTCATTTTTATTTGCGTCATGTGCTGTTTGGGGAGTGTTTTTTGGAAGGGCCATCCTGCGTGACACTGCAGTGCCACTCCTAGATGGGCCAGGTGTTTGTGTCGGCCACTAGGGTCGCTTAGCTTACACAGCTACCTCATTGCGCCTCTTTTTTTCTTTGCGTCATGTGCTGTTTGGGGAGTGTTTTTTGGAAGGGCCATCCTGCGTGACACTGCAGTGCCACTCCTAGATGGGCCAGGTGTTTGTGTCGGCCACTAGGGTCGCTTATCTTACTCACACAGCTACCTCATTGCGCCTCTTTTTTTCTTTGCGTCATGTGCTGTTTG
Source organism: Pseudophryne corroboree (assembly GCF_028390025.1). NCBI lineage: Eukaryota > Metazoa > Chordata > Amphibia > Anura > Myobatrachidae > Pseudophryne > Pseudophryne corroboree. The sequence continues at coordinate 752,757,065 of NC_086449.1, forward strand.
GGGAGTGTTTTTTGGAAGGGCCATCCTGCGTGATACTGCAGTGCCACTCCTAGATGGGCCAGGTGTTTGTGTCGGCCACTAGGGTCGCTTAGCTTACTCACACAGCTACCTCATTGCGCCTCTTTTTTTCTTTGCGTCATGTGCTGTTTGGGGAGTGTTTTTTGGAATGGCCATCCTGCGTGACACTGCAGTGCCACTCCTAGATGGGCCAGGTGTTTGTGTCGGCCACTAGGGTCGCTTATCTTACTCACACAGCTACCTCATTGCGCCTCTCTTTTTCTTTGCGTCATGTGCTGTTTGGGGAGTGTTTTTTGGAAGGGCCATCCTGCGTGACACTGCAGTGCCACTCCTAGATGGGCCAGGTGTTTGTGTCGGCCACTAGGGTCGCTTATCTTACTCACACAGCTACCTCATTGCGCCTCTTTTTTTCTTTGCGTCATGTGCTGTTTGGGGAGTGTTTTTTGGAAGGGCCATCCTGCGTGACACTGCAGTGCCACTCCTAGATGGGCCAGGTGTTTGTGTCGGCCACTAGGGTCGCTTAGCTTAGTCATCCAGCGACCTCGGTGCAAATTTTAGGACTAAAAATAATATTGTGAGGTGTGAGGTATTCAGAATAGACTGAAAATGAGTGGAAATTATGGTTTTTGAGGTTAATAATACTTTGGGATCAAAATGACCCCCAAATTCTATGATTTAAGCTGTTTTTTAGTGTTTTTTGAAAAAAACACCCGAATCCAAAACACACCCGAATCCGACAAAAATAATTCGGTGAGGTTTTGCCAAAACGCGGTCGAACCCAAAACACGGCCGCGGAACCGAACCCAAAACCAAAACACAAAACCCGAAAAATTTCAAGTGCACATCTCTACTGCAGACTGCATGTTAAAGTCGCTGGGGCCCTTTGCATTAAGAGGGCTAGACTCCCTTGTAAACTCATTGGCGGAATTATGACCTTGACAATATGATAAAGTGGTATTGAACTTTAGGGCTTTCTGTATATTCCAATGGTTTACTATAGGTAGGTACCCCCATTTTCTCCCAAAATTTAAACACATACGGTTAGAATGGCAAAAATGAACTATAGTAAATGCATCCACTGTAAGAATGGCAAAAATTAATGTATGAATGCATGTATGCATCCATGTAGTATGGAATATAGACTGTAAGCTTCACTGGGGCAAGAACTGGTGTCAATAAAATGTCCTCTGTAAAGTTCTGCATAATATGTAAGTCAGTGGCGGAACTAGCCCACAGCGCCGGCATTAAAATGAGTCACACTGACTCATGTTATGCCGCTGCCAGCGCTGCACTGCCCACTGCTAGTGCACCAGAGTCTGCGGTAATGCTGCCACTGCAGTGTTCGACTTCGGGTCCCGGCCTGGAGTGGGAGGAGGAGCCGCGTCTCAGCTCCTATCCCCCAGAGTCAATAATGCTTCCTGTGTGGGACTGGCTGGCCAGAGCGGGAGGAGAGGCCGCTCTCTGAACTCCTCCCCCCATACTCTGTAATGCTGCTGCCTGCCTGTGTAGGACTGCACTACAGGAGGGGAGAGGAGCTGCTGACCGGAGGGGGGAGGAGAGGCCCCTCTCCCAGCTCCTCCCCCCATACCCCGTGATGCTGCTGCCTGCCTGCGTGGACTGCACTACAGGCAGTGTCGGACTGGAGCATGAAGGGCCCACTGGGAGTATGCAGTGGTAGGGGCCCGTGATTAGAGGTGTGGCCAGCCTCCAAAGGGGGTGTGGCCAGCCACCACAGAGGTTTGGCTAACCATTATAGAGTAACTGGTCTGGACTCCTTGATCATTTATATAGTAATTAATGCATGATAATGTGCCAGATTAATGACAGCAATATACTGTAGAGAATACATCATAATCCTGTGCGGTATAAGGTAACATATGTATAATATATAATTCAAGTGCACAGTCTAGAACCTGATCCTTAGAGGAAGAGGGTCCCCCAGGCAGTGGGACCTACCGATGGTTTCCCCTGTACCCCTGTGGGCCAGTCCGAGCCTGACTACAGGAGGGGAGAGGAGCTGCTGACCAGAGGGGGAGGAGAGGCCCCTCTCCCAGCTTCTCCACTTTTATACTTCTACCTGACATCCCAGCCGCCAAAAGTCTATCCATGGGAGGAAAGCAAGGGGCCTGGCCATCTCCAAGTGCAGCAGCACCTGATTGTCCACGCCACAGAGGCCAGGTAGGAGAAACACAATCTAAAGAGCTCTAGTGCTGCTCAGCCTCTCTCTCTCTCTCTCTCTTTCTCTCTCTCGCCCCCCTCTATCTGTCTCTTTCTCCACCTACCCCTCTCTCTCTCCACCCCCTCTCCATCACCCCCATCCCTGTCTTTCTCCACCCCCCCTCTCTCTCCGTCTCCTCCCTTCTCTCCATCTCTGCCCCTCTCTCTCTGTCTCCCCCTCTGTCCGTCTCCTCCCTTCTCTCCATCTCTTCCCTCTGTCTCTCTCTCTCCCTCCATCTCTGCCCCTCTCTCTCTGTCTCCCGCTCTCTCCGTCTCCACCCACCTCTCTCTGTCTCGGCCCCCACTCTCTCTCCGTCTCACTCTCTCTGTTCCCCTGCACCTCTCTTCTGTCCTCTGCACCCCTCTCTGTCCCTCCATCTCTCCCTCAAACTCTCCTCTTCCCTAATATAATTACTCTTCTATCCCTCTCTCTCCGTCACCCCTCTCCACCTCCCTGTCTCCCCCTCTCTGTCTGCCTCTCTCTCCATCTCTGCCCCTTTCTATCTGTCTTCCCCAGGGCCGGATTAATGATGGGGCAGGTGGAGCTGCAGCTCCAGGACCTCCCATGATAATAGGCCCACAGGCTCCCCTGGAGATTGAGAGTATGGACAGGAAAAAATATATTTTTTTCCTGTCACAAGCTACCAAAAGCCATCTGAGGTTCCGTCCATTTACACTACAGGCCCGTGGTCTGACTCATCCATCTGTACTGACCAGCGGGGCGAAGTTCATCAGCTGCACTGCTTCGGGCCAGCAGGATGTGTCAGAGGCAGTAGCGGGCTGAGCATGGGGGTCAGCGTACTGTCTCACCCGCGGAACAATACAGTTTTGACAGGCAGCCTGTGGCCATGCACTACCCACACATTGCTGGCACCAAGAAGGTAGTCGCAGGCAGGACCATAAGGAGGATGCTGCAGCTGGTATGCACCCTGGTGGTGTGTCCTGTCGTGCATCCGTACAGTCATAATCCCTAATGCCAGGCGCCCACTACGATGCATGTTACTCTAGTGGTGCGCCCAGCTTTCTCTCCATGCCCACATACGTTCCCAGCTCTGCCCCCTTGAAGCATGGGGTTCGTGGGAATCATCTACGCTACCTCTACTACCGTGTTACACTAAAGTGCTCTACCCTCCTCCTGAACCGCACACATAGTAGCTGCAGGACCTTGCTCACCCCATATGCTGCAGACACTCTTCCCCAGCTCAGCAGACTGACTGCACCTTACTATATGTGCCAGCTAGGGGGTTATGAGACTGTCTGAATAGCGGGTCACTGGTACCTGGTATAGCTGGTTACTGGTGCGTGGTGAGCTACAGTGCTGGAGAGTCATTATTGGCACATAGACCCATGTCTAATTACCCCAATCCCAATTCAGAGGTCTGCATTAGAGGAGAGGAGCATTAGATTGAGGTTTGCATTGGGGTGGGGGTCATTAGAGTATAGTCTGTATAAGAGGTTAAGGTCATTAGATAGATGTTTGCATTAGGTTGGAGGTGATTAGACAGTGGTCTACATTAGAGGGGGGCGGGGTCATTGGTTATGGATCTACATAAAGGGTGACAGTCATTAGATGTTATACATTAGGGGTGGGGGGTAATTAGACAAGGGCCTGCGTTAGGGTTGAGGGGCGGAAACACTCACAGATGTGTTCCTGCTCATCCTAAACAATATTTGCGGCAACAGCAACTGGTTTTATGCAAATATTGTGCCCGCAAATATGTCCAAGCTCCCATGAACGTGCTGCAGGTTGCCTGAATATTCGCAATTGTGGCAAATTTACACTAGCGACCCGTTCATTGGTAGGATGAGCAGTGACCCATCTGTATATATATATATATATATATATTCAATAGCCACACCCACCTGGAACTGGTCATGCACCCTGTGACGTGATACAGTAGGCCCTTCAAAAAGTTCAGCTCCAGGCCCTCATGGACCTTAATCTGGCACTGGTCTTCCCCTCCCTCTCTCCGTCGCCACCCCTCTCTATCTCCATCTCCGACCCCCACTCTCTCCCTGCGTTTCTCTCTCTCTCTGTTCCCCTGCGCCTCCCTTCCTCTTCACCTCTCTCTCTCGCCCCTTCTCTCCATCTTCCCTCTCTCTCTCCATCTCCCCCTCTCTGTCTCTCTCTCCGTCTCTGCTCCTCTCTCTCCGACCCCCTTCTGTCTCTCTCTGTATCTCTCTTTGTCTCCCTCTCTCCATATCCACTCCTCTCTCTCCCTCCATCTCCTGTTTCTCTCTCTCTCTCTGTTCCACTGCGCCTCTTCCTTCCTCTTCACCCCTCTCTCTCTATTCCCCCGTCTCTCCCTCCCCCTCTCTCCCTCACTATCTCTCCTCTTCCCAAACATAATTCTTCTTCTATCGCTTTAGTAAACTCTTGCAGGGGTGGTATTCATGTGACTGGCGGTCGGGAGATCGACGGTCACATGACCTCCACCAAAATCCTGCCCTCTCACTATCCCGATGGTCGGCATGCGGACCAACAGGGACTATTTCCACTCGTGGGTGTCCACAACACTCATAGAGTGGGAATAGAACCCGTGGCGACCGCAGGTCGCCACCGAGCCCGCAAGGGGCTTGCTGCACTCGCCCCTCCCCGCCGGGATCCCAGCATCGGTATGCTGACCGGTGGTCTCCTGACCGCCGGGCAGCCATACTACACCCTTTTACACTACAGTAGCATTATCTTTCCTCAGCTCTCATGTTAAAGCCGCTTGATTTTTTTTTCTGCCTATCTCCCCCACTGACACTTTCCCTTCATGTCCCAGTGAACCCTTTCATCCCAGTTTACTCCCTTTAATCCTTCCTACAGAGACATCTCATACCCTCTGCTTCTCCTCTTCACCTTCTCCCAGTCACCCTATCCCTGTCACCCTGTCCATCTTCCAATGCCTCACCCTGGCACCCACTGCTTCTCCCTCTCTCACCTTTTTCCTGTCACCCATTGCTTCTCCCTTTCACCAACTCTCCATCTACCTGTCGTCCTCTGCCTCATTTCCATCATCCTCTGCCTCATCGCCATCACCCTTTCCTCATCCACTGTCTTGTGACATATTGTGAATTTGGGGTGGGGTGGAGGAGGGGCGCCCAAAGTATAGTTTTGCACCTGGGCCCACCACTCACAAGTTCTGCCACTGATGTAAGTGAGATGTAAAGACTGTTATTGATAAATAAGTCAGGAAACTATAGCTATAACGTATCTTCTGAAAGGTATCCTTGCAACTAAATCATGTTTCTTATACATATGTGCGGAAATCATACCCTGTTTAATGGACATGGGGCATATATACTAAAAATGTCAGACTCTCCCTGGAAATTAGCATTCCATATTTCTACATACGACTGCAATAGAGAACCTATTTTTGTGGGTGTGCAGTCACCGGGACATGGGTTCCAAACTTAGAATAATAACCCAACATGGCAATCACATTACTTCCACATTTGAACCCACCTATGCAACTGATGACCAAGCATGCACACTGCAATAAAGTTGAGATGAGCATCGCTGTCACTCCAGTAAACAGGAGACAGATCAGTCTCCACCCGGGCTTCCCCATAAAAGGGAAATAGTCAAGTTCCAAACAGTTAAACTTTTTGCATACTCTCTGAATAGAGAACTATGGGGGAATGCTTCAGTGAGGGCTGGTGAACAGGAAAAATGTATCAATGCTTGTAGAGGCTACTAGTTAGAGGCGTATATCTATAATGGGTGCAAGGTGTGGGTGTGGTTCATCAAATCGACAGTGTCTAGGTCGACAATGTTTAGGTCGACCACTATAGGTCGACAGTCACTAGGTCGACATGGATGGAAGGTCGACAGGGTTTCTAGGTCGACATGTGCTAGGTCGACAGGTCTAAAGGTCGACATGAGGAATTTTTTATTTTTGGTGTAGTTTTCTTCGTAGAGTCACCGGGATCCCAAATTAGTGCACCGCGTCCCCTCGCATGGCTCGCTTCGCTCGCCATGCTTCGGACATGGTGCCTTCGCTCCGCTACCGCTTCGCTCGGCACACTTTACTGTTCCAATCGTAGTCCACGTGGATCGTTAAGTATGAAAAAATAAAAAAAAATGTTAAAAACTCATGTCGACCTTTAGACCTGTCGACCTAGCACATGTCGACCTAGAAACCCTGTCGACCTTCCATCCATGTCGACCTAGTGACTGTCAACCTATAGTGGTCGACCTAAACATTGTCGACCTAGACACTGTCGCTCTTCAGACCGGATCCCGCAGGGTGTGTGGTAACAACGAGGCTCACACCGCTCACCCTGAACCCAGTCAGTATACTTACGTCTCTGGAGTACCCATGCTGTTACTACACAGAAATCATTGGGTCATGACCCGGGCGCCATGTTCCAGGAGACCCACAAATGCACAGTATAATCTGGCACAGTGCCAGAATCTACACACAACTACGGCACAGAGATAAGGGGGAGCCTGCACGGAAGCAGGCACACAGGCTTCCTTCTCTCTTAGGGGGACATGTACTAAGCAGTGATAAAAGTGGAGAAGTGAGCCAGTGAAGAAGTTGCCCATGGCAACCAATCACCTGCTCTATATACTTTTATAGTATACAAATTATTAATGTTACGTCAATCCTGATTGGTTGCCATGGGCACCTTCTCCAGTGGCTCACTTCTCCACTTTTATCACTGCTTAGTACATGTCGCCCTTAGTCCGCTTCTGCTTCTAGTCCTGCACTGTAAAGCTCTGGGGTTCTTCCAAACTCCTTGTGCTCTACTAACATAAAAAACTACACTGGGTTATCTGGAGTGCAAGTTTTTTATACCGCTGTGTTCACAACTCTCCCCTCCACTAATGCAAATGCAGCCATTTTGCACCCCAGCAGAAATCTAGGAGCATTTGCACACGGCGAAAAAAAGTTGTATTGGCCCTTTGTGGATAACCTCTACTGGCTGCACAGCTCAGAAAAGCCTCAACAATAATTTAGAACTGTTGAAGAAAAAAATAATTAAGCTCAGGGTAACTTTATTATATTCATCCGTGTACTTACTTTGGCATAGTTTGTTTTTATATCATAAATATTTAAACTAGACCTTCCAAAAGTTTATATGGGATTTTGAGAGCCATGAAAAATCGAGATTACGTATTCTCTAGGAAATATAATATTCATCTTCTGCTCGCACAATGGGAGACTCCAGCCACATTCTGACTTTTACTGTGAAGAGCAAGTACAATACAAACCATTATGCACCAGAGTTCTCTATTCTGTTGCTACAGCAGGAGTTTGAAAACCATCAGATAATCACCACCTCAGGTGTCATTCAGCCATCTTTCTTTCCTCTAAACTGAGAGCAGAAAACCGGTAGGAAAGAAATAATCTGTTGCGTTCAATGGGCTTTTCTGATGTGGAAGGTATTAAATAAAAAATTGCCGTAGTTTAGCCTGTAAAATGAGAAATGAAAATCAATTTTAGAACAAATTTACAGACATGTTTATAATCATGTACAGTACTTCCATTTGTCCAAAATGTTGCTTATATATAATGAATATTAAATGTTTGAGTGTATGTGTATATATATATATATATATATATATGGATGGACAAGGCACTCCAATAAACTTAGTTAGAACAAACGCCGGTGCCTCCGTAAAACAAAGCAATTCTAGAAGAGAAAAACGTGGCACTCACGGCAGATTTCAATAATCACAACCACAACAATGAATTGTAGCAGAGCAACGTTTCAGTGGCACCCCACTGTCGTCAGGCTTTTTTTAAGCCTGACGACAGTGGGGTGCCACTGAAACGTTGCTCTGCTACAATTCATTGTTGTGGTCGTGATTATTTAAATCTGCCGTGAGTGCCTCGTTTTTCTCTTCAATATATATATATAAAACTACTGTATACCTGTAGGTATACAGCTGGAGCCTCGCTCATCTAGCCTTCTCTGCTGCGACAAGATGCACCAAGGTTTGTTAGCATAAACCTTTCATCTATTGTTCTCAGATGCAATACAATACAGAGAGAACAATACAGCAGGGAATTAAATCACTACAGCAGGGAATTAAATCACTACAGCAGGGGATTAAATCACTGGCTCAGTCAATCCTATTAAAGGGATAGATGAGCAGGGCTCCATCTGTAGATAAGAACAAAATTTCTCTCTCTATATATATATACTGTGTATATATATATATATATATATACACAGTTGTGCTCAGAAGTTTACATACCCTAGCAGAATTTGTGATTTTCTTGCCATTTGTCAGAGAATATGAATGATAACTCACAAACTTTTGTTTCACTCATGGTTAGTGGTTGGGTGAAGCCATTTATTGTCAAACAACTGTGTTTACTCTTTTTAAATCATAATGACAACAGAAACTACCCAAATGACCCTGATCAAAAGTTTACATACCCTGGAGATTTTGGCCTGATAACATGCACACAAGTTGACACAAACGTATTTGAATGGCTACTTAAGGTAACCATCCTCACCTGTGATCTGTTTGCTTGTAATCAGTGTGTGTGTGTATAAAAGGTCAGTGAGTTTCTGGACTCCTGAAAGACCCTTGCATCTTTCATCCAGTACTGCACTGACATGTCTGGATTCTGAGTCATGGGGAAAGCAAAAGAATTGTCAAAGGATCTGCGGAAAAAGGTAATTGAACTGTATAAAACAGGAAAGGGATATAAAAAGATATCCAAGCAATTGAGAATGGCAATCAGCAGTGTTCAATCTCTAATTAAGAAGTGGAAAATGAGGGATTCTGTGGAAACCAAATCACGGTCAGGTAGACCAACAAAAATTTCATCCACAACTGCCAGGAAAATTGTTCGGGATGCAAAGAAAAATCCACAAATAACTTCAGCTGAAATACAGGACTCTCTGAAAAAAAGTGGCGTGGTTGTTTCAAGATGCACAATAAGGAGGCATTTGAAGAAAAATGGGCTGCATGGTCGAGTCGCCAGAAGAAAGCCATTACTACGCAAATGCCACAAAGCATCCCGCTTACAATACTCCAAACAGCACAGAGACAAGCCTCAAAACTTTTGGAACAAAGTCATATGGAGTGATGAGACCAAAATTGAACTGTTTGGCCACAACCATAAACGTTACATTTGGAGAGGAGTCAACAAGGCCTATGATGAAAGGTACACCATTCCTACTGTGAAACACGGAGGTGGATCGCTGATGTTTTGGGGATGTGTGAGCTACAAAGGCACTGGAAACTTGGTCAAAATTGATGGCAAGATGAATGCAGCATGTTATCAGAAAATACTGGAGGAAAATTTGCACTCATCAGCCCGGAAGCTGCGCATGGGACGTACTTGGACGTTCCAACATGACAATGATCCAAAACACAAGGCCAAGTCGACCTGTCATTGGCTACAGCAGAATAAAGTGAAGGTTCTGGAGTGGCTATCTCAGTCTCCTGACCTCAATATCATTGAGCCACTCTGGGGAGATCTCAAACGTACAGTTCATGCAACACAGCCCAAGCTACAATTTACAGGAACTGGAGACTTTTTGCCAAGAAGAATGGGCAGCTTTACCATCTGAGAAAATAAAGAGCCTCATCCACAGCTACCACAAAAGACTTCAAGCTGTCATTGATGTTAAAGGGGGCAATACTCGGTATTAAGAACTGGGGTATGTAACTTTGATCAGGGTCATTTGGGTAGTTTCTGTTGTCATTATGATTTAAAAAGAGTAAACACAGTTGTTTGACAATAAATGGCTTCACCCAACCACTAACCATGAGTGAAAGACAAGTTTGTGAGTTATCATTCATATTCTCTGACAAATGGCCAGAAAATCACAAATTCTGCTAGGGTATGTAAACTTATAAGCACAACTGTATATATATATATATATATATATATATATATATATATATTTATTTATTTATTAGACATCTATTTACACAAGACGCCCCCTGAACATTACCATATTATCACACAGCCGCTGCATACAATAACGTATCAGCTACAGTATGTGATCAGCGTACAGTACATCTCTAAATCAGGCACTATCTGTTAAATAAAGCAAGTAATGCATGCAAATGGTCAGGGTCATGTATGCTGTACAGCACCGCTTGCTTATAATTATAAGGCCACAAGATGAGTTCTCAGTGACTTTGAAAGATAGCTGATTGCTGGAGCATGGGTGGCAGAAATATCTGTTGGTAAGACAGCTCACCTTGATGAGGTCTCACAATCAGCAGTGGCACTAGAGATGGGAGAATAGATTACAGAGGCAGAATGGAGAACTGGTGGGAAGATAAATTTTTGTTTTGTCCAGACACAGCGGCATATTTTTTCTGCTGTTTTTCGGAAGATTTTCACATTATCCTTTGATACCGCAACAGATGTCTGTTATTCGGCATGGTGTAAAATATGGTGGGTAATGTACTAACAAGCTGCAGGGAAGCGCCAAGCGATCCTGACGACTGTCCGACTCCCAAGGCATAGTGACAAATATTAATGTTACTCAAGCACCCACACAGCTGGCTCCTATGGCCCAATTTGACCACCCATGATCAGCCTGTGTGAATTGATGGGCTAACTTAAGGACTCAATTTTAAAAGCCTCGTATAAAAACTCACACTTAGGGCTGTATACAATAACTGTCGGAAGCTGCCATCTTGTCGGAAAAACGTCAGCTTCCGACAGAAATAGGTCGGAAGGGGTTCCGACCTATTCAATAGGGGCTAATTCCCGATTTGTCGGAAAACACGTGGATCGGTGGAATAGCCGCCGATCCACGTGCTTCTGTCGGAAATGGGGCCAATCCGGTTTTGGCCCCCTTTCCGCCAAACTCAATCCGACTTGAAAACAAGTCAGATTGAGGTGAGGAGACAAGTGGTGCTGCGGGCCGCGGGTCGAGCAGAGATCGGCTGCCAGCGGGGGGAGCTGGCTGCGGGGGGACATGTCTGCGGCGGCCGGGGGAGGCGCTGCAGACCTTTCTCTGCAGCGCCTCCTCCGGCCGCCGCAGACATGTCCCCACGCAGCCAGCTCCCCCCGCCGGCTGCCGATCTCTGCTCCCCCCGCTGCCCAGCTTACCCCACCGCCATCCCGCTCATGCCCGCCGCCATCTGCACTCCTACAACTCCGACAACTGCATGTCGTAATCGATCCGACTTTTATTGAATATACCCCTTAGAGTATGTGTGACACCATGATTTTCAACATTGGCGTTTGGTATCATTACTCATTAGGGGAGTCTTGCTCTTTCCACTTTCTAATCCAAGTCTGTGACTTGCATCAATTCTCCTCTAACATCATATAACACTGCCCTTACAACATGCATGCCACGTCCCTGACCACAGGGGTAGACAGATCTCTGCCTACTACGAGAACAGTACCAAACTGACATACACAGGCGTTCCTGGACCATTTTCGGGGTGACTGCATGACATCACACGCAGCCGTTCCAATAAAGAAAATGGTGGCAGTGTGGCTGCATACGCAGTCAGATCTGCCACCATCATCTCACATGCTGGGGGCCGCCCAGCACAGGGCAAGGCGCCCAGCATGTGTGAGGCCATTTCCCAATGCGTCCGCAATCTAATTGCGGACGCATCGGAACTAAGGTTGACCCATGGCAGCACAGCCTGACTGTGCTGTCAGGGGGTCGGCTGCCACTTTTTACTTGAATCGGCTGCGTGATGAAAACGGTCCCAGCCCGTCCCCATTCGACCCACCTCAACCCCAATGCCGCGTCGCCGCCCCTCCAATTCCCACCGCTGTCAATCACGTTGCTGTTGCATCTACCGGGGATGTGAACGCAATAAGTGTGGTCGTGCAGCCGTGATGCGGCCACTGCATCGGCAAACTACGCTGCGGGCCGCATCAGCAGCAGGGTCTGAATAACCCCACAGTCTCATTTGCTCCTCCTGTTTCAGCTGATAGCCTTCTTATGAGAATAATATACAATGTTTAATGTATGCATTTATTATGTCTGTTGTGCATGTCCCTGTTTTATGCCTACCCTCACTGCAGAGCACCGTTGTGCCTTACAAATAATTTTTTTTTTTGTCTTTTTTAAATATATTTCTGTAATCTAGTTTGGAAAGCATGTTAAAAAATGCATAATTTGGCAGGTAGTGCTGATGTTAATTAAGTCCAGCAGGGGGCACTGTTAACCTAGGATAGCAAAGAGCATATAAATAAGTTGCCTATGCAAAACCTTTTTTCCCCCTTCTCTTGTAAAGCTGCAATCTGTGCTGTTCTTTTCCATTTTAAACAATTATTTCCCAACGTATTCAGAACTAGAGGGTGGTCATCTTGAACTTTGCATGCTTGGTTGCTGTTCCATGCGATACACCTGTTCTTGTTTGAACTAATGATAGGTGAAAGGCACCACTACCATTTCCCAAATAATAAATTATCCATTAATGAGAAGATGTAGCGGTGGATAGAAATTCTGATCACACTGCGCACAGATATAACAAGAGGAGAGGTGTAGACGTCTGCCATCCGGAGGAACGGGACCCAAGACTGTTAATAAACCTTTATATACTTATGTTTGTAGAAACTGAGGAGGTCATTCAGATCTGATTGCTGCTTAGCGGGCGATCAGATCCGAACTGCGCATGCGTATGCACCGCAATGCGCAGGCGCAACAGACGGCTGCAAAGGGGATTGCTGGTCAGCGACGGGTTTGTGCAAAGGATCCATTCTCATGAGTGTTTGCAAGGAGATTGACAGGGAGAAGGCGTTTGTGGGTGGCAACTGACCATTTTCAGGGAGTGTCTGGAAAAACGCAGGGACCAAGCGTTTGAAAGGAGGGTGTCTGACGTCAAATCCAGTCACGATCAGGCTGAAGTGATGGCAGCGGCTGAGTAAGTCCTGGGATTCGCAGAGACTGCACAAAATCAGTTTCTGCAGCTCTGCTACACATGTGTTCACACATTTGCACAGCGAAAATACCCCCCCCCCCCCCTGTAGGCGGCGACTATCTGATCGCAGGGCTGCAAAAATCGCTGCCTAGCGATCAGATGTGAATTACCCCCTAAGTTTCATTTGATACTACATTTCATCATCCATAGGGCCTAATTCAGACCTGACCGCTGTGCTGCAAATTACACTGTCTTGAGATCAGATAGTCGCCACCCAGTGGGGGTGAAAATTTGCCCCGTGCAAGTGTGCGATTGCATGTGTACGCAGAGCGAATATTCCCCTCAGTCAGCGAACAGCTGCAAAACCGTTCGCATCACACTCACCATCAAATGTTTTTTCCATTCTGTGCAGTCTGTGCGTAGCTCAGTACTTACTCCTCCAGTGCAAAGGAATCAGGCAGATGGGGGCCGGCGCTGATGTCACACACCCGCCCTGAAACCGCTTGGGAACGCCTGCCTTTTTCCAGACACTCCCTGAAAACAGGCAACTACCACTCACAAACGTCCTCTTCCTGTCAATCACCTTGCGAATGGTTCAATAATCGCCTGCTGTGCAAGAGCACACAGCAGCGATCAGGTCTGAATCGGGCCCATTGTTTGGTGTTTTATCAAGGTAAAATGGATATTATGGCAGTATGTGGTTCATCTAGGCATCCATGTCACATTATTTGGTGATCAAAGTGAATTCAGTTTTGCAATAACGACAATTTAATCTGTACTCGTTTACATGCTCCACCCACTAGCAGCATCACATCACTCCTTTTGAAAGGGAGACAAACCTAGATAACTTTGTATACAACTCCAACAGACAGTCAGTGGCAAGATCTATAATGGGTGAAAGATGTGCATGGGCCCCTGGATCCAGGGGGGCCCACACTGCACACCCTGCGGCCCTTTCTTGCATAATTACCCCCCCCCCCGGAATCCCGAGTCAGTGGCAGTTTTGTGCATGCGCAGTAGGAAAATCACCAGGAAAATGGCTGCCGCACCACTTCCCCGGAGACCTGCACATATGCACTAAACTCCTAGTGACCCTAGTGCTCAGAGTCTGTACTCTCCCAGCTAGCGAGGAGGGGGCCAAACAGAGACTGCACATTGGCCCCCTCCTCTCAATACGCCCCTGCCAACATATGTATGTACTGTATCTTACTAGGAGAATTAATATTTCTTTATTATGGGGTCCTACACATGATAATTATAATTTCTAATTGCCGCTGTTTTCAGCAATAAGGAATTAATTAGATGTATTAAAAAATGACCACAGGAACAGGGGCTGCGAAAGGAGTATTGTAGAAGTGAAGTAATCGCTAATGCGACCATTTCTCCTTAAGAGCTACTGCGCATTTGCGGCCTATGACAGTTTAGGGCAGCGGTTCCCAACCTTTATTCTCTCCCGTACAACTTGATTAGGCTTTTCATTTTTGTGTACCCCCTTGTCTCAAAAATCCCCCACCCATCCGTCCTCGCCAGAAAAGTTCTAAATTGATTGAGCAACTTCCATTATATGTATACATTCACTGACCCATAGGTGAGTGAGACAGGCTGTGAAATGTACATGTCTTCTCACCTATAGGAGAATGGGGAATAGCAGTTTGTATAACCCAGGGAGAGTGGTCAGGGGAGGGGACCACAAAAGCATACCTCCCAACTTTTCCTTTCCATACAGAGGGACACACGCGCGGCAAAGCCGCACGCGCTCCCGAAAAAGGGTTGTGGCCTAAGAAAGGGGGCGTGGCTTTGCGGAGGTCCCGCGATCGTGAGCCACGCCCCGTTTTCATCACTGAGGGGGCATACCCAGCGCTCTGTGTACTGCTGGCATGCCCTCTCTCCCATTGTCTATTCACCGCTGCTCTGCTAAGCAGGGCAGCAAGTGCAGGAGCCTCCCAACTGCCCCCCCCCCCCCCCCCCCCACCGCGGGACACTACGGCCCGCGGGTGGGACAGCGGGACAGTCCCCAAAAAACGGGACTGACCCGCGAAAATCGGGACAGTTGGGAGGTATGCAAAATACACACTAACGCACACAGGTGATCACGTCACTATGACAAACTGTATCCTAATCTCACTGTGTACTATTGATAGGAGGTACAGAGATATATTCTCTTCAGCACTATTTGCCCCCACCCTCCTCCATCCCTCAATGAACAGTACACAGTGTTAATAATAGGGTGATACTGTGCTCCAAAAATATACTTATATAGGCTATATCTATTTTGCATTTCTCAACTGTGTACATATTGGCACTCAATATATGTATTACTTGTCAGACTATCAGTGGCAGATAGCATTGTATTTTCTTTCCGCTGGCCTTTCTTCCGTCTTTCAGCCACGGCTGCATGTGCCCTCATGTCCCCGGTGTGCTCAGTCGCAGCGGTGTGACCCGGCGTCCTCCATGCACCACTGCGCATGCACCGGGTCACGCAGACGTCCTTACCGGCTTCGATTTGAAGTACCCCTCTACAGTCTGGCGCATACCCCCGGGGGCAATTAATTAATAGGCACCAAATACCCCCAACAATTAATAAATAGGCCCCAAAAAGTTAAACACTGCTGCAAGAGAGCAGATAATAAGTAGATTCTGCAGGCTATACTGTAGCTGACTGACAGTAAAATACCTGCATCAGTGCCGTAACTAGGTATTTTAGCGCTGTGTGCAAGAAACGGCATTGGCGCCCCCCCCTACGCAAGACAGGAGCAGTGCGCGTCATAGGCGCGCAAAAAATATATAGGGATGTGGCTTCATGGGGAAGGGGCGAGGCCACAAAATAATGCCAATTCATACTACGGTGCACAGTAGTCTCCTCTCCATTATTCAAATTACGCTGCACAATAGCGCCACTACACCAGGTAGAGCCCCTTTTTACACATTACGGCAGACGGCGTGCCCTTTTACACATTACGGCAGACAATTTGACTCATTACATGCCGCTGGCTGTGCGCCCTCAGGGTAACTGCGCTGTGTGCCAGGCACACCTGGCACATAGGTAGTTACGGCACTGACCTGCATTTAGGGACCAGGTAGATGCCGTACTCCTTTATGCCTGTCTTAGGGACATATTTATATAAACTAATTTAGCAGGAAATTTAGCAGTTTTTGGCAGGGCTGTAGAGCGCACTGTGGGGCACTGGTAGTGGATGGTGGAGTGGTCTAAATAGGAGCATGGATACGGTCCCTAGGAAAAAGAGATACAAAAAAAAATTAGCGCGGGGGGGGGCGCTCGGGGGAGGGGCTTGATCTGTGAAGCAGGTCCCCTTTTCCTTGGTCGCTGCCATCTTCCCGAATATCACTGGTGCATGTGCACTAGAGAGCAAAGCCTTTGCTTTCACTGCACTTCGCCATCTTCTTGAAGGTGGAGGAGGAGGGACTGGTTTCCTGGATCAAGCTAAGTATACTCAGGAACAGGGGGAGCAGTGGACCTGGGCACCCACCAGAGCCCCACCAGCAAGCACCGATAATTAGTACCTGCTTCATCTCCTCTTGGTGCCGGTGGTAAGAAGCAAAATATAAGCATCCGCAGGATGTATGTAAGGAGTACCATAGCAGATAGCTGTTGTGTTACTCACGTTTCCCATGACAAACTCAGCAGGTTTCTATGGGAGATGCTATATTGTGATATTTACAATGGCTAATGCCATCTTTAGATGTTAGTAACCTATGGGAATTTGGT
This sequence comes from Pseudophryne corroboree, assembly GCF_028390025.1. Taxonomy (NCBI): domain Eukaryota; kingdom Metazoa; phylum Chordata; class Amphibia; order Anura; family Myobatrachidae; genus Pseudophryne; species Pseudophryne corroboree. The sequence continues at coordinate 752,773,834 of NC_086449.1, forward strand.
TGCTATAGTTGCTAATGGTGCATGCGCAATACATTCTGGCTCGTGCAAGCATGCTCATTACTCGCTCAGATGGATGATATCCCAGGAAAAAAAGATAAACATTATATAGTGCACATCACCTTTTTCAATATTTCATGGGGTCATAGACTAACATAAATTTATAAAACACTTCTCTTAGCCTAAATTGTCTCTTCCAAATATAGACGTTATTCAGGTGCATCAAACAGTCTTTACTCCTGGACGGAAAACAGCCCAGTCTGTAAGGAAAGTTGCTGTAGTATAAAAAAACCAGGAAAGAAGCACCTCTACACGACGCGTTTCGTCCCTGCTGGGTCCTTCCCAAGCCCGGGTTTGATAAAGTATTTTTGCAAATAGGCAATTTTCTGCAATTTTATCATTTAAAGAGGCATTTAAAAAAAAATACACACCGTGTGTTGCCTTTTTTTTTTTCAATAAAAGGTTTTATTAAGATCAACAAAGTCAGTAACAAAAGGGTGTGAAACACACACAGGAAGCATACCAACATAGTTATAACATTAGTGAAATAACTGACATTATGAAACACGCATAAATAGAAAACAAAGCAAAGTACATCATAAGTACTAATTCTCTAAAGCACGCCCCGAAAACGGCCGAGGCACACCTGTGTTTTCCCAACCACTCCCCACAAACTCCTTGTTGCCTACCACAAACAGTCACTTTCTGTCAATCACTTTGCGGTCGCATTGCACTGGGTCGGCAATTGCAGAGCGATTGCACTTACGCCTTCGCACACGCGCAGTCTGCCGATCATCACAGCAGCTCGCAGGATCCGATGCCTGGCAGCCCACCAGGAGCACTGATCACTGGCTACAGGGACTGGTAAGTATGATTACTGATGGGGGGAGTCTTGGCGTGGGGGTTTGTCGTGATGGGGGGATTACACGGCGGCGACGGTGGCGCATGCGCAGCAGGAATTCAGGGTATTTATTGTAAAAAATGTGCTGATAATGCTGTGTCGGGCATTTGCAGGGACAGGGCTTGCATGCTCTGTCCCTGCATACGATTATTGATACATCCATGCAATGTATACAATAATAGCATTGTGAGTTTAGATTGCGTAATCATTTGTACCACCCAGGTTGCCCCCCTAGTATTCCATTCACCACAGGCAGAACACAACAGAGCTAGCATACAGCACAGTATTGTCACCATGGCCCTCATTCCGAGTTGTTCGCTCGGTAATTTTCTTCGCATCGCAGCGATTTTCCGCTAATTGCGCATGCGCAATGTTCGCACTGCAACTGCGCCAAGTAAATTTGCTAAGAAGTTTGGTATTTTACTCACGGCATTACAAGGTTTTTTCTTCGTTCTGGTGATCAGAGTATGATTGACAGGAAGTGGGTGTTTCTGGGCGGAAACTGGCCGTTTTATGGGAGTGTGTGAAAAAACGCTGCCGTTTCTGGGAAAAACGCGGGAGTGGCTGAAGAAACGGGGGAGTGTCTGGGCGAACGCTGGGTGTGTTTGTGACGTCAAACCAGGAACGACAAGCACTGAACTGATCGCACTGGAAGAGTAAGTCTCGAGCTACTCAGAAACTGCACAGAAAAATCTTTTCGCAATATTGCGAATACTTCGTTCGCAATTCTGCTAAGCTAAGATACACTCCCAGAGGGCGGCGGCTTAGCGTGTGTACTGCTGCGAAAAGCGGTTAGCGAGCAAACAACTCGGAATGAGGGCCCATGTGTATGGTGCCAGACTACTGACAATCTCTGACAATCACAATCAAAGGGAGCTCTGCATCACCAGTAATTGCAGTCTGCGTAAATTGATGGCTAGGTGCCTATTGTAACATACAAGTGTAGTTGCCCACATGCTATTGGAACACAACAGGTAAGAGCTGCACATTAGAGCTGACTGCACTGCCCACATCATCTGGGTAATTGTCTGCTTATTTCTTTTAATTGCAGATTTGACAACAATGACAAGGCCACAGGCAGATCAAGCGAAAAGATTGCATTATACATGGCTGTTACCCCAGTGACACCTTCTCCGTGATGACAAAGGTTCTTCTACACTAATGTGCGTCTAGGGAAAAACAAAAGAAGTCTGTGTTTACAGTAAACAAGGTGATCACCCAGTGTCTGTTGTGCAGCTGAATGGAGAAATTGTCATTTCACGCCACTGGCATCAGCCTTCAAAACACTAAGAGACAGGAATATTGGCAAAGTGTCTGCATCATGAGCTGGCTATTCCTCCTGTACTGCTGTATTCTTCATGATATCATCTACAACTGTTCTGCCAAAGGGATGCGGCCAATTTACCTACAGATGGAGCCATCTTTATCTTGGCCTTTAATAGGATTAATTGAGCCAGGGCCGTCGGACTTAATCCCCTGCTGTAATGACTTAATCCCCTAATGTATTGTTCTCTCTGTATTGTAGTGCAGCTGAGAACAATAAATGAAGGGCGTATGCTAATAAACCATGGTGTGCCTACTGCCTAGGTGCAGCAAAGAAGCCAAGATAAACGTGGCTCCATCTGCACAATCAAAATCCCGACGGTCAAAATCCCAGCAACCATTGACTGACGGTCAGAATCCAGACAAAGTCAAATTCCTGACATGGTCAAAATACTGACATTTAAAACATCGACAGGTCAAAAAGTCGACATGAGTTTTTCATGATTTTTTCATTGAAACCGACTTGTTCATACTTTACCATCCCAGTGGACCTGCAGGGGAATATAATAGCATGGCAAGCGCAGCGAGCCATTCAAGGGGAAACAGTACACTTAGGGCTAAAACACACTACCCGGCTTTTGCCGGGCTGGGAAAAAGCCGGACGGCTTTTTCCCGTGCCGGCATTGTAATGAACAGTGTGAGGACTAGTGTCCTTACACACTGCACGGCCCCGGCCCGGCTGCCGGGTTGCAGCCGGGTCTCACCACTGAAAGGTCCGGCTGCCAGGCGGGCGCCTGGCCGTCTTTGCAGCCAGTGAACCGTGTGTGTGAAGGGGAGCTTTCACACACAACGGTTTTTTCCCAAGCCGTGTCTGATGCTGCGCATGCGCACAGCATCACACACGGCTCAAAGCCGTCCTGTGTGACAGACTCTGCCGGTTTCTCCCGGATGGCAAAAAGCCGGACAAAGTTTGTCCGGCTTTTTGCCATCCGGGAGAAACCGGCCAGTGTGTCACAGCCCTTATGCGGTGTCCATGTTGTCATACGCACACAAAAAAACAATGAAAAACTTGTGTCAACTTTTTGACCTGTCGACATTTTAACTATCGGTATTTTGACCTAGTCAGTATTTTAAATGTCGGTATTTTGACCTTGTCGGTATTTTGACCTTGTCGGGATTTAGATTGTAGGTAGATCATACTAAACCCCTGCCAAACACATAGTAGTCCCGGGATTTGCAGCAAAGGGCTCCAGAAGCTGCACATCTAATGTAGCGTTGAATGTACGCAAGCTTCTGGAACACATTGTGTGTGTTTTTGCACTTTGTGTGCTATGGTACTGTGCAGGCACAAGTACAGGCGTTGCATAGTGATACTCATATCAATCACAATCTTACATGTGACTGAACGGACGTCACTCAGCTGTAATAGGGGGCTTGCTCATGTAGGCGATGTCCTGCAACGATGTGATGATAGATCTTTTGCACCAAGGTTACGGCTGGTGCAAGGGTTTCCTGGTGGAAATGATGGAGTCAATTATTAAACCTAGCATATGGATAGGCACAGTCCTCTCGCAAAAGATGCTTAAAAGTCTGCACATATACGGTCTCATTAAACACCCTAACAGCTTATCTTCCCTGTAACCACAACTATGACAATAGTTTAGGCCAGTGGTGCAAGTAAAAAAAATGGTTAATGGTACTGTGCCGTCGGCGCGCCAAAAATGGGCCTGCCCTCAGTTCGGTCTCCGGTGGTAGCGGTGTGTATCTCAACTGAGGCGCCGGTTCGTGAGCCAATCAAAGTTTGCAGTAAAGCAGCCAATCAGGAGCTGCCACTGCCGGTTCACGACCTCTGATTGGCTAATGAACTGGCACCTCATTTGAGATACACACAGCTGCAGACCGGACTGAGCACTGAGGGGCAGGAGGGGCGCACACTGCGCTCTCGCCTTCCCGTCAGACACAGCAGCGGCTTCAAGCATGGAGGTCAGGACGGCGGTACTGCGTATTGGTTGTCAATTTCTTACCGGCACACAGTACCGTCCCGTACCACCATACTTGCAGCACTGGTGTAAGCAAAATACAGTGCATCCAGAAAGTATTCACAGCACTTCACTTTTCCCACATTTTGTTATGTTATAGCCTTATTCCAGACTGGAATAAATTAATTTTTTCCCCTCAAAATTCTACACACAATACCCCATAATGACAACGAGAAAAAAGTGTTTTTGAGATTTTTGCAAATTTATTAAAAATAAAAAACTAAGAAATCATATGTACATAAGTATTCTCAGCCTTTGCGCTATACATTGTTGATGCACCTTTGGCAGCAATTACAGCCTCAAATCTTTTTGAATATGATGCCACAAGCTTGGCACACCTATCTTTGGGCAGTTTCGCCAATGCCTCTTTGCAGCACCTCTCAAGCTCCATCAGGTTGGATGGGAAGCGTCGGTGCACAGCCATTTTCATATCTCTCCAGAGATGTTCAATCGGATTCAAGTCTGGGCTCTGTCTGGGCCACTCAAGTACATACACAGAGTTGTCCTGAAACCACTCCTTTGATATCTTGGCTGTGTGCGTAGGGTCGTTGTCCTGCTGAAAGATGAACCGTCGCCTCAGTTTCAGGTCAAGAGCACTCTGGAGCAGGTTTTCAACCAGGTTGTCTCTCATTGCTGCATTCATCTTTTCCCTTTTCCTGACTAGTCTCCCAGTTCCTTCCACTGAAAGTCATCCCCACAGCATGATGCTGCCACCACCATGCTTCACTGTAGGAACGGTATTGGCCTGGTGATGAGTGGTGCCTCATTTACTCCAAACATGACGCCTGGCATTCACGCCAAAGAGTTCAATCTTTGTCTCATCAGACAAGAGAATTTTGTTTCTCATGGTCTGAGAGTCCTTCAGGTGCATTTTGGAAAACTCCAGGCGGGCTGCCATGTGCTTTTTTACTAAGGAGTGGCTTCCGTCTGGCCACTACCATACAGGCCTGATTGGTGGATTGCTGCAGAGATGGTTGTCCTTCTGGAAGGTTCTCCTCTCTCCACAAAGGAATGCTGTAGCTCTGACAGAGTGACCATTGGGTTCTTGATCACCTCCCTGACTAGGGCCCTTCTCCCCCGATTGCTCTAGGAAGATTGCTCTAGGAAGAGTCCTGGTGGTTCGAACTTCTTCCATTTATGGATGATGGAAACCACTGTGCTCGTTGGGACCTTCAAAGCAGCAGATATTTTTCTGTACCCTTCCCCAGATTTGTGCCTCGAGACAATCCTGTCCCGGAGGTCTACAGACAATTCCTTTGACTTCATGCTTGGTTTGTGCTCAGTAGTGATGGGCGGGTTCGGTTTTACTCGGTTCTCAAAACGGCATCTTATTGGCTCACGGATGTCACGTGTTTTGGATAGCCAATAAAATGCCGTTTTGAGAACCGAGTAAAACCGAACCCGCTCATCACTAGTGCTCAGACATGTACTGTCAAGTGTGGGACCTTATATAGACAGGTGTGTGCCTTTCCAAATCATGTCCAATCAACTGAATTACCACAGGTAAACTCCAATTAAGCTGTAGGAACATTTCAAGGATGATCAGTGGAAACAGGATGCACCTGCTCAATTTTGAGCTTCATGGCAAAGGCCATAAATACTTATGTACATGTAATTTCTTAGTTTTTTATTTTTAATACATTTGCAAAAATCTCAAAAAACTTTTTCATGTTATCAGTATGGGGTATTGTGTGTAGAATTTTGAGGGAAAAATCAGTTGATTCCATTTTAGAATAAGGCTGTAACATAACAAAATGTGGAAAAAGTGAAGCGCTGTGAATACTTTCTGGATGCACTGTATTTACATAGAGTTTATCAAGCATTGAAGTAGAACCTAACTGCAACTGCCTGATGACGTCTAAGCTTTGCAGACAGGTTCTCCAGGATCATGCAATTCTCAAATCGCCAAGATGCAACAATTGTGCTTCCCCCACCTCCTTTCAGGTGGGATCCGTAAAACATCCATGCGGTTGTTGTATCCACTATCTCCACTGCCCAGTTTCCATGTACTTACCGTCTCTCACACCGTTCCCTGTGTTTGCCGTGCTTACTGCCACAATCACACACAAACAACAGCTACCCACCAATCAAAGTGCTGACAGTCATTCACTGTATGGAAGCATGTGGAGAAATGCATCCGGACCACAGTATGGGCATGTTATGATTTTTTTAATCGGTGCCCGTGAATGGATGGGTAGGGGCCCCACTGCATTGCATTGCCCTTGGCCTACAGTGCAATTAAGTCGGCTCTGCCCACCTCCCAGCCTGCAATGATCCCTACCATCACGCCACTCTCATGTACAAAAAAAAAACTCTGTGGCTGCTTATGTACCAAGCCTTGGGGTCTAATCCACTTCGTGTCTATTCTACGCCATCAGGATAATTACAGCCCTTTGCTTTTAACTCTGCACCAGCCCCCTAATGTTGCTATAGACTGAATGCTAACCTCAACATCTTGTAATTTTATGCAATGGTCATGATAACGGTTCTACAAGATGACATACAGACTTACTGGGGACTTTGCCTTTCTTTAATTGACTTGTTTGTTTCTTTATATTTTCTTTTACAAAAACAAATCTGTTAGAGCTCTGGCTATCTCTAGCCGGTAATATTGCTTATTTTGAGTCATATACATAAATAGATATCTATATATTTATTATATATATCTACATGTCTGGAGCTGAAATAATAATGTGTGATGCACCCTCGCACCAAGCTCTGCGGTCTGTTAAAAAGTGTGAAAAAGTCTAATTAGCTGCTTGTTAACAAAAGCTAATGGCTATAACACCTAAGCCATGATACTGCTATATCTGTATGCTCTTTAATACATTAATACATTCAGATAAAAGAACAAAATGAGCAGTACACCCCCGCCCCCCGCCGCAATGCGCATGGTCACAACATAGCAAAAACTGCCGAGTGACACCCCTCTCGGGTGACATTTATTAATTTCGAAGGCATCACTCATCTTCCCAGTATTGCCCTCATTAACTCTGCGGAGCGTCACTCTAGAATGAGGGCACTGCTTCATTATAATCCCATTTTTAGTCTAAATTACCTAAATGTCACTCATATTGGTCCAAGGACCTTGGCAGCGATGGCAAATTTTAGAAACTCAGCAAGCAAAGCAAAATATTTCTACTTTTATCAGTGATTGAGTGAATCTCTCTCTGTCCTATATATGCCTTTGCAGCCTCATTTAGTAGTAATGAAATAATATTACTTAAACATGGAATGTGACGGGCAAAGCTAGCACACCAGATCATGCAATATTCCTATACATTGTTAAATATCACACTATTCTGGGTAACAGTGGTGTCATCGGATAAACGGCAGCCGCACAGTATGTGCCTAAAATTTTTTTTTTCTATAGCTATAAACTAACCTTATCGTCCAGCTGTCCTTTTTACTAATTCACTTCTTTTCTTGGCTGGTATTTAGCATTATCCTCATCATATATATATATATATATATATATATACACTGCTCAAAAAAATAAAGGGAACACTTAAACAACACAATGTCACTCCAATTAATCACACTTCTGTGAAATCAAACTGTCCACTTAGGAAGCAACACTGATTGACATTCAATTTCACATGCTGTTGTGCAAATGGAATAGACAACAGGTGGAAATTATAGGCAATTAGCAAGACACCCCCAATAAAGGAGTTGTTCTGCAGGTGGTGACCACAGACCACTTCTCAGCTCCTATGCTTTCTGGCTGATGTTTTGGTCACTTTTGAAAGCTGGCGGTGCTTTCACTCTAGTGGTAGCATGAGACGGAGTCTACAACCCACACAAGTGGCTCAGGTAGTGCAGCTCATCCAGGATGGCACATCAATGCGAGCTGTGGCAAGAAGGTTTGCTGTGTCTGTCAGCGTAGTGTCCAGAGCATGGAGGCGCTACCAGGAGACTAGCCAGTACATCAGGAGAAGTGGAGGAGGCTGTAGGAGGGCAACAACCCAGCAGCAGGACCGCTACCTCCGCCTTTGTGCAAGGAGGAACAGGAGGAGCACTGCCAGAGCCCTGCAAAATGACCTCCAGCAAGCCACAAATGTGCATGTGTCTACTCAAACGATCAGAAAAAGACTCCATGAGGGTGGTATGAGGGCCCAACGTCCACAGGTGGGGGTTGTGCTTACAGCCCAACACCGTGCAGGATGTTTGGCATTTGCCAGAGAACACCAAGATTGGCAAATTCGCCACTGGCGCCCTGTGCTCTTCACAGATGAAAGCAGGTTCTCACTGAGCACATGTGACAGACGTGACAGAGTCTGGAGACGCCAAGGAGAACGTTCTGCTGCCTGCAACATCCTCCAGCATGACCGGTTTGGCAGTGGGTCAGTAATGGTGTGGGGTGGCATTTCTTTGGGGGGCCACACAGCCCTCCATGTGCTCGCCAGAGGTAGCCTGACTGCCATTAGGTACCGAGATGAGATCCTCAGACCCCTTGTGAGACCATATGCTGGTGCGGTTGGCCCTGGGTTCCTCCTAATGCAAGACATTGCTAGACGTCATGTGGCTGGAGTGTGTCAGCAGTTCTTGCAAGACGAAGGCATTGATGCTATGGACTGGCCCGCCCGTTCCCCAGACCTGAATCCAATTGAGCACATCTGGGACATTATGTCTCGCTCCATCCACCAACGCTACATTGCACCACAGACTGTCCAGGAGTTGGCGGATGCTTTAGTCCAGGTCTGGGAGGAGATCCCTCAGGAGACCAGGCATTGTAGGGAGGTCATACAGGCACGTGGAGGCCACACACACTACTGAGCCTCATTTTGACATGTTTTAAGGACATTACATCAAAGTTGGATCAGCCTGTAGTGTGTTTTTCCCCTTTACTTTTGAGTGTGACTCCAAATCCAGACCTCCATGGGTTAATAAATTTGATTTCCATTGATCATTTTTGTGTGATTTTCTTGTCAGCACATTCAACTATGTAAAGAACAAAGTATTTAATAAGAATATTTCATTCATTCAGATCTAGGATGTGTTATTTTAGTGTTCCCTTTATTTTTTTGAGCAGTATATATATATATATATATATATATATATATATATAAATGTATTTAGAATTAGCACTTTTCCGTCTTTTGTTTTCGGATTTGGTGACTTTCTTAGTTCCCACGTCACATATTTATTTATTTTTTTACATTTTGCATAGAATGTGGCTGGTACATGGACTGAAGTGGATGTTTTTCCATGGATTTGCAAGTAATAAAGTGGGGGTGTTATGGTGTAGTTATTCGATAAAATTTTGTGTGTACAGTGATTTTATTAATATTTTTTGACAGGTGGATTACATGGGTATCCGGTCTCTAGGTCGACAATACTTAGGTCGACACTGTCTAGGTCAACCACTATTGGTCGGCAGTAAGTAGGTCGACATGGTTTCTAGGTTGACAGGGACTCTAGATCGACATGTTCTAGCTAGGTCAATTTGACAAAAGGTCGACATGAGTTTTTCACATTTTTTCCCCCATGTTTTTAACTTTTTAATACTTTATGATCCACGTGGACTACAATTGGGAATGGTAACCTGTGCCGAGTGCAGCGGTAGCGGAGCGAGGCACCTTGCCTGAAGCAACTGCCACTTGCCTGCCTGCAACTGCCACTTGCTTGCCTGAAGCAACTGCCACTATTGGTCGGCAGTAAGTAGGTCGACATGGTTTCTAGGTTGACAGGGAGCGAGGCACCTTGCCTGAAGCAACTGCCACTTGCCTGCCTTGCAACTGCCACTTGCTTGCCTGAAGCAACTGCCACTATTGGTCGGCAGTAAGTAGGTCGACATGGTTTCTAGGTTGACAGGGACTCTAGATCGACATGTTCTAGGTCAATTTGACAAAAGGTTGACATGAGTTTTTCAAATTGTTTCCCCCATGTTTTTAACTTTTTAATACTTTACGATCCACGTGGACTACAATTGGGAATGGTAACCTGTACCGAGCGCAGCGGCAGCGGAGCGAGGCATCTTTCGTGAAGCCGTCGAGCCATGCGAGGGGACACGGTGCACTAATTGGGGTTCCCGGTCACTGTACGGAGAAAACGACACCAAAAAAAGTGAAAAGACTAATGTTGACCTAGAGTCCCTGTTGACCTAGAAACCATGTTGACCTACTTACTGTTGACCAATAGTGGTCAACCTAGACACTGTTGACCTAAGTGTGGTCGACCTTGCATACCACACCCGATTGCAGGTGCCATTACAAGTGTCATGCTGAAGCCAGGGCATGCTGGTACTTAATGTCCCAGCGATCTGGGCAAATTTACTAAAAATTTTTTTAGCAAAAACTTGTAAAAAGAAACCCTGCAATGAGCCCTGTGATAATTATGTCAGGGAAGCACTGCGATATGCAGCCTTCAGTACAGCTTCCTCTGCCCCCTGGTAGAGAAAGCTGTGCAGTGACCTGGCTCCGGTGGAGGGGAGTCGTGACGGGGGAGTATCCGGCGGCTGTGGCAGCGACAGTGGTGGCGCATGCGCAGCAGGAACTCTGGGTATATTTTATGAAAAATAACCTGATAATGCTGCGGAGGGCATTTTCAGGGACAGAGCTTTCTCGCAAGCACTATCCCTGCATACGATTACTGATATACTGTATCCATGCGATGTCCACAATAATCGAATTGTGAGTTTGGCCGATTTTATCACATCCGCATCCTCAGCTGAGGTGGCGGATGGTGATAAACGGCCCCTATGTGTCATTATGCCTTTCTTCCACCAGCAGTCCACCTGCAAAGAATAATATTATTATTATTATTATTATTATTAATAAAAGTTATTACCTCTGCACCCAAAGCCCCAGGGGTGCGGAGAAAAGCCATAGGGTTTTCAGCCAGCTGTGTGTCTCCCTAGCAGATAGTTCCTGCTACAGTGTCACCACTGATGTCGTAATATCAAATTGATATTTTTCCAAAAAAGCTCAGAATTTTTTTTTTTTAAATGAGTGTTTTAGGTGAAGAACATGTATTTAAACTTATTCAAAATTATTTAATAAAAAAAAAAACTTTTTAAAAATATTAGCATTAAAATAATTATTTCAAACATCGAAACATCGGTTGGCACCATCAGAACATCGGAAACATCACGACTTTCATTTTTCAAACACTGGGGGACTGGGGCCAGGTGCTTCATTTACATTTCCCCAGCGGCTGCTATTGTTTGCAGGTGCCCAGTGGGAAGTCCTGCCATGGTGACCTATCAGCAGTGATCGGCAGCAAGGCAAACACTGGTGGGGCATGCAGGGAGGCAGAGAAAGGTCCCTCGGAGAGCGGCAGCTGCGGGAAGTTTCTCTTCTCTGCAGTTGCACACGCTGTGTATCCTGTGCGACCAGATCAGATAAGGCACTTGCGGGTGTGGTCACATCTAATACGACCATGCCAGGCAAGTGGTTATAAATGTGTTTAAAACAAAATTAAATTTTTTCAAATAAAATCATGTTGAATAAGTTTTTAATAGATTTTCTTAACCTAATTCAATCCTAAAAAATAAATGACAATTTCTGAGCAGTTTTGGGGAAAAAATATCCAGTTAAGTGGTTAAAACCTATTGATAAATCTCTATAAGCATTATTTCTGACTTGAGTTAGATTGAAACACTAAAACAGACAGGCATGACAAATTCTGAAAACTGTGTTGGTATAAATTATCTGGCACTGATTTAGTGGTGTATGCAATTTAGTGGTGTATGCATTTTGTATATACTGTAGAAGAGACTGGACTGTAGACCCTAATTCTAACAATAATAAGAGGTTCTACCATGATGAGACTTGTGTCAAACTGGAAAAAAAGAGAAAATGCAGCTGCACACTCTAAGCACTAAGAACTCTGGTAATCAGAACAAATATAATAAACTCTGCAATTTAACATGGAGTAAAATTGAGGTTCTTAGCAAAATTTGTGGCCAGTAAATATGGGCCCACCTATCATAGCCAGGTAACCTAATCAGGTGGGTCCCTAACATTCCTAAGGTTCAAGTCCAGAGCACAGGACCCCTCTGGACCAGCACAGCCCAACTGTCCCAAGTCATTACACTTGTAAGAAGTAGCAGTTTAAGTGTTAAAAGGTGTTACTTTAGCACTGCGCTGCTACTTCTTATTAATGTATTACATAGCTGAGAAGTAGTAATTAGTAGAGATGAGCGCCTGAAATTTTTCGGGTTTTGTGTTTTGGTTTTGGGTTCGGTTCCGCGGCCGTGTTTTGGGTTCGAACGCGTTTTGGCAAAACCTCACCGAATTTTTTTTGTCGGATTCGGGTGTGTTTTGGATTCGGGTGTTTTTTTCAAAAAACACTAAAAAACAGCTTAAATCATAGAATTTGGGGGTCATTTTGATCCCAAAGTATTATTAACCTCAAAAACCATAATTTACACTCATTTTCAGTCTATTCTGAATACCTCACACCTCACAATATTATTTTTAGTCCTAAAATTTGCACCGAGGTCGCTGTGTGAGTAAGATAAGCGACCCTAGTGGCCGACACAAACACCGGGCCCATCTAGGAGTGGCACTGCAGTGTCACGCAGGATGTCCCTTCCAAAAAACCCTCCCCAAACAGCACATGACGCAAAGAAAAAAAGAGGCGCAATGAGGTAGCTGTGTGAGTAAGATTAGCGACCCTAGTGGCCGACACAAACACCGGGCCCATCTAGGAGTGGCACTGCAGTGTCACGCAGGATGGCCCTTCCAAAAAACCCTCCCCAAACAGCACATGACGCAAAGAAAAAAAGAGGCGCAATGAGGTAGCTGACTGTGTGAGTAAGATTAGCGACCCTAGTGGCCGACACAAACACCGGGCCCATCTAGGAGTGGCACTGCAGTGTCACGCAGGATGTCCCTTCCAAAAAACCCTCCCCAAACAGCACATGACGCAAAGAAAAAAAGAGGCGCAATGAGGTAGCTGACTGTGTGAGTAAGATTAGCGACCCTAGTGGCCGACACAAACACCGGGCCCATCTAGGAGTGGCACTGCAGTGTCACGCAGGATGTCCCTTCCAAAAAACCCTCCCCAATCAGCACATGATGCAAAGAAAAAGAAAAGAAAAAAGAGGTGCAAGATGGAATTGTCCTTGGGCCCTCCCACCCACCCTTATGTTGTATAAACAAAACAGGACATGCACACTTTAACCAACCCATCATTTCAGTGACAGGGTCTGCCACACGACTGTGACTGATATGACGGGTTGGTTTGGACCCCCCCCAAAAAAGAAGCAATTAATCTCTCCTTGCACAAACTGGCTCTACAGAGGCAAGATGTCCACCTCATCTTCACCCTCCGATATATCACCGTGTACATCCCCCTCCTCACAGATTATCAATTCGTCCCCACTGGAATCCACCATCTCAGCTCCCTGTGTACTTTGTGGAGGCAATTGCTGCTGGTCAATGTCTCCGCGGAGGAATTGATTATAATTCATTTTAATGAACATCATCTTCTCCACATTTTCTGGATGTAACCTCGTACGCCGATTGCTGACAAGGTGAGCGGCGGCACTAAACACTCTTTCGGAGTACACACTTGTGGGAGGGCAACTTAGGTAGAATAAAGCCAGTTTGTGCAAGGGCCTCCAAATTGCCTCTTTTTCCTGCCAGTATAAGTACGGACTGTGTGACGTGCCTACTTGGATGCGGTCACTCATATAATCCTCCACCATTCTATCAATGTTGAGAGAATCATATGCAGTGACAGTAGACGACATGTCCGTAATCGTTGTCAGGTCCTTCAGTCCGGACCAGATGTCAGCATCAGCAGTCGCTCCAGACTGCCCTGCATCACCGCCAGCGGGTGGGCTCGGAATTCTGAGCCTTTTCCTCGCACCCCCAGTTGCGGGAGAATGTGAAGGAGGAGATGTTGACAGGTCGCGTTCCGCTTGACTTGACAATTTTGTCACCAGCAGGTCTTTCAACCCCAGCAGACTTGTGTCTGCCGGAAAGAGAGATCCAAGGTAGGCTTTAAATCTAGGATCGAGCACGGTGGCCAAAATGTAGTGCTCTGATTTCAACAGATTGACCACCCGTGAATCCTTGTTAAGCGAATTAAGGGCTGCATCCACAAGTCCCACATGCCTAGCGGAATCGCTCCGTGTTAGCTCCTCCTTCAATGTCTCCAGCTTCTTCTGCAAAAGCCTGATGAGGGGAATGACCTGACTCAGGCTGGCAGTGTCTGAACTGACTTCACGTGTGGCAAGTTCAAAGGGCATCAGAACCTTGCACAACGTTGAAATCATTCTCCACTGCACTTGAGACAGGTGCATTCCACCTCCTATATCGTGCTCAATTGTATAGGCTTGAATGGCCTTTTGCTGCTCCTCCAACCTCTGAAGCATATAGAGGGTTGAATTCCACCTCGTTACCACTTCTTGCTTCAGATGATGGCAGGGCAGGTTCAGTAGTTTTTGGTGGTGCTCCAGTCTTCTGTACGTGGTGCCTGTACGCCGAAAGTGTCCCGCAATTTTTCTGGCCACCGACAGCATCTCTTGCACGCCCCTGTCGTTTTTTAAAAAATTCTGCACCACCAAATTCAAGGTATGTGCAAAACATGGGACGTGCTGGAATTTGCCCATATTTAATGCACACACAATATTGCTGGCGTTGTCCGATGCCACAAATCCACAGGAGAGTCCAATTGGGGTAAGCCATTCCGCGATGATCTTCCTCAGTTGCCGTAAGAGGTTTTCAGCTGTGTGCGTATTCTGGAAACCGGTGATACAAAGCGTAGCCTGCCTAGGAAAGAGTTGGCGTTTGCGAGATGCTGCTACTGGTGCCGCCGCTGCTGTTCTTGCGGTGGGAGTCCATACATCTACCCAGTGGGCTGTCACAGTCATATAGTCCTGACCCTGCCCTGCTCCACTTGTCCACATGTCCGTGGTTAAGTGGACATTGGGTACAGCTGCATTTTTTAGGACACTGGTGACTCTTTTTCTGAGGTCTGTGTACATTTTCGGTATCGCCTGCCTAGAGAAATGGAACCTAGATGGTATTTGGTACCGGGGACACAGTACCTCCAACAAGTCTCTAGTTGGCTCTGCAGTAATGATGGATACCGGAACCACGTTTCTCACCACCCAGGATGCCAAGGCCTCAGTTATCCGCTTTGCAGTAGGATGACTGCTGTGATATTTCATCTTCCTCGCAAAGGACTGTTGAACAGTCAGTTGCTTACTGGAAGTAGTACAAGTGGGCTTACGACTTCCCCTCTGGGATGACCATCGACTCCCAGCGGCAACAACAGCAGCGCCAGCAGCAGTAGGCGTTACACGCAAGGATGCATCGGAGGAATCCCAGGCAGGAGAGGACTCGTCAGAATTGCCAGTGACATGGCCTGCAGGACTATTGGCATTCCTGGGGAAGGAGGAAATTGACACTGAGGGAGTTGGTGGGGTGGTTTGCGTGAGCTTGGTTACAAGAGGAAGGGATTTACTGGTCAGTGGACTGCTTCCGCTGTCACCCAAAGTTTTTGAACTTGTCACTGACTTATTATGAATGCGCTGCAGGTGACGTATAAGGGAGGATGTTCCGAGGTGGTTAACGTCCTTACCCCTACTTATTACAGCTTGACAAAGGGAACACACGGCTTGACACCTGTTGTCCGCATTTCTGGTGAAATACCTCCACACCGAAGAGCTGATTTTTTTGGTATTTTCACCTGGCATGTCAACGGCCATATTCCTCCCACGGACAACAGGTGTCTCCCCGGGTGCCTGACTTAAACAAACCACCTCACCATCAGAATCCTCCTGGTCAATTTCCTCCCCAGCGCCAGCAACACCCATATCCTCCTCATCCTGGTGTACTTCAACACTGACATCTTCAATCTGACTATCAGGAACTGGACTGCGGGTGCTCCTTCCAGCACTTGCAGGGGGCGTGCAAATGGTGGAAGGCGCATGCTCTTCACGTCCAGTGTTGGGAAGGTCAGGCATCGCAACCGACACAATTGGACTCTCCTTGTGGATTTGGGATTTCGAAGAATGCACAGTTCTTTGCTGTGCTGCTTTTGCCAGCTTGAGTCTTTTCATTTTTCTAGCGAGAGGCTGAGTGCTTCCATCCTCATGTGAAGCTGAACCACTAGCCATGAACATAGGCCAGGGCCTCAGCCGTTCCTTGCCACTCCGTGTGGTAAATGGCATATTGGCAAGTTTACGCTTCTCCTCCGACAATTTTATTTTAGGTTTTGGAGTCCTTTTTTTTCTGATATTTGGTGTTTTGGATTTGACATGCTCTGTACTATGACATTGGGCATCGGCCTTGGCAGACGACGTTGCTGGCATTTCATCGTCTCGGCCATGACTAGTGGCAGCAGCTTCAGCACGAGGTGGAAGTGGATCTTGATCTTTCCCTAATTTTGGAACCTCAACATTTTTGTTCTCCATATTTTAATAGGCACAACTAAAAGGCACCTCAGGTAAACAATGGAGATGGATACTAGTATACAATTATGGACTGCCTGCCGACTGCAGACACAGAGGTAGCCACAGCCGTGAACTACCGTACTGTACTGTGTCTGCAGCTAATATAGACTGGTTGATAAAGAGAAGATGTCTATGTAACTATGTATGTATAAAGAAGAATGAAAAAAATCCACGGTTAGGTGGTATTACAATTATGGACGGACTGCCTGCCGAGTGCAGAGACACAGAGGTAGCCACAGCCGTGAACTACCGTACTGTGTCTGCTGCGACTGGATGATAAATGATATAAAAAATATATATATATCACTACTGCAGCCGGACAGGTATATATTATATATTATATAATGACGGACCTGCTGGACACTGTCTGTCAGCAGAATGAGTTTTATTTTTATAGAATAAAAAAAAAAAAAACACACAAGTGAAGTCACACGACGAGTGTTTAACTTTTTCAGGCAATCACAATATAAGTATACTACTAACTATACTGGTGGTCAGTGTGGTCAGGTCACTGGTCAGTCACACTGGCAGTGGCACTCCTGCAGCAAAAGTGTGCACTGTTTAATTTTAATATAATATGTACTCCTGGCTCCTGCTATAACCTATAACTGGCACTGCAGTAGTGCTCCCCAGTCTCCCCCACAATTATAAGCTGTGTGAGCTGAGCAGTCAGACAGATATATAATATATATAGATGATGCAGCACACTGGCCTGAGCCTGAGCAGTGCACACAGATATGGAATGTGACTGACTGAGTCACTGTGTGTATCGCTTTTTTCAGGCAGAGAACGGATATATTAAATAAACTGCACTGTGTGTCTGGTGGTCACTCACTATATAATATATTATGTACTCCTGGCTCCTGCTATAACCTATAACTGGCACTGCAGTAGTGCTCCCCAGTCTCCCCCACAATTATAAGCTGTGTGAGCTGAGCAGTCAGACAGATATATATAATATTATATATAGATAATAGATGATGCAGCACACTGGCCTGAGCCTGAGCAGTGCACACAGATATGGTATGTGACTGACTGAGTCACTGTGTGTATCGCTTTTTTCAGGCAGAGAACGGATATATTAAATAAACTGCACTGTGTGTCTGGTGGTCACTCACTATATAATATATTATGTACTCCTGGCTCCTGCTATAACCTATAACTGGCACTGCAGTAGTGCTCCCCAGTCTCCCCCACAATTATAAGCTGTGTGAGCTGAGCAGTCAGACAGATATATATAATATTATATATAGATAATAGATGATGCAGCACACTGGCCTGAGCCTGAGCAGTGCACACAGATATGGAATGTGACTGACTGAGTCACTGTGTGTATCGCTTTTTTCAGGCAGAGAACGGATATATTAAATAAACTGCACTGTGTGTCTGGTGGTCACTCACTATATAATATATTATGTACTCCTGGCTCCTGCTATAACCTATAACTGGCACTGCAGTAGTGCTCCCCAGTCTCCCCCACAATTATAAGCTGTGTGAGCTGAGCAGTCAGACAGATATATATAATATTATATATAGATAATAGATGATGCAGCACACTGGCCTGAGCCTGAGCAGTGCACACAGATATGGTATGTGACTGACTGAGTCACTGTGTGTATCGCTTTTTTCAGGCAGAGAACGGATATATTAAATAAACTGCACTGTGTGTCTGGTGGTCACTCACTATATAATATATTATGTACTCCTGGCTCCTGCTATAACCTATAACTGGCACTGCAGTAGTGCTCCCCAGTCTCCCCCACAATTATAAGCTGTGTGAGCTGAGCAGTCAGACAGATATATATAATATTATATATAGATAATAGATGATGCAGCACACTGGCCTGAGCCTGAGCAGTGCACACAGATATGGTATGTGACTGACTGAGTCACTGTGTGTATCGCTTTTTTCAGGCAGAGAACGGATATATTAAATAAACTGCACTGTGTGTCTGGTGGTCACTCACTATATAATATATTATGTACTCCTGGCTCCTGCTATAACCTATAACTGGCACTGCAGTAGTGCTCCCCAGTCTCCCCCACAATTATAAGCTGTGTGAGCTGAGCAGTCAGACAGATATATATAATATTATATATAGATAATAGATGATGCAGCACACTGGCCTGAGCCTGAGCAGTGCACACAGATATGGTATGTGACTGACTGAGTCACTGTGTGTATCGCTTTTTTCAGGCAGAGAACGGATATATTAAATAAACTGCACTGTGTGTCTGGTGGTCACTCACTATATAATATATTATGTACTCCTGGCTCCTGCTATAACCTATAACTGGCACTGCAGTAGTGCTCCCCAGTCTCCCCCACAATTATAAGCTGTGTGAGCTGAGCAGTCAGACAGATATATATAATATTATATATAGATAATAGATGATGCAGCACACTGGCCTGAGCCTGAGCAGTGCACACAGATATGGTATGTGACTGAGTCACTGTGTGCTGTGTATCGCTTTTTTCAGGCAGAGAACGGATTATAAAGTAAACTGCACTGTCCTCACTAGTAAACTCTCTCCACTCAGTCTCTACACTTCTACAGTAACAGTACTCCTCCTAGTCAGCTCCAGTAAATCTCTCTCAGTCTCTTATAATCTAAATGGAGAGGACGCCAGCCACGTCCTCTCCCTATCAATCTCAATGCACGTGTGAAAATGGCGGCGACGCGCGGCTCCTTATATAGAATCCGAGTCTCGCGATAGAATCCGAGCCTCGCGAGAATCCGACAGCGTCATGATGACGTTCGGGCGCGCTCGGGTTAACCGAGCAAGGCGGGAAGATCCGAGTCGCTCGGACCCGTGAAAAAAAACATGAAGTTCTGGCGGGTTCGGATTCAGAGAAACCGAACCCGCTCATCTCTAGTAATTAGCTTGTTAAGCCGCAGCACCCGCAGTGGATTGAGACGCGCTGGGGCCTGCAGAAGCGCTTCCATACAGTGCAGTGTGAAAAACCACACCAAAAATGGCCACCGCCAAGGAGGAGACAGATGCTAGAGGTCAAGTTTGACCTCTAGTGCCTGTCTCCCTGGCGGTGGGCATTTTAAGGTATTTTTTTTACACTGCAGTGTACGAAATCGCTTCCGCAGCCCCCAGCGCATCTCAATCCACTGCGGGGGCTGCAGAGGCTAGCAGTATTTTTAGTGATGTCCGAACCCACTCTACCATACTTTACTGGACCGCTGGCATTGCACAGGAAACCCCTGGCAACGCACATGAAACCAATGGCAATCTGCAGGAGACCCCTGGCAACGCGCATAAAACCTCTGGCAACGTGCATTAAACCGCTGCCAACGCGCAGAAAACTCCTGCAAGCATGGAACCCAGAGCATGCAACCCCTGACAACATGCATGAAACCCTTGGCAACGAGCATGAGACCACTGACAATAGGCAGGTAATTTAAAAGTAATTAGAAGCCTTACTGTGTGGCATCATTTGTAAGCGGTATTATTGTGTGTGGGGCGTAAAATGATGTCAGGGCCATAACTATGTGTGACATAATATGTAATTGACGTTACAGTGTGTGGCATAATGCATAATGGGCATTACAGTGTGTGGCATAATGTGTAATACGCATTATGGTGCGTTGCATAATGTGTAATGGGCATTACGGTGTGTGGCATAATGTGTAATGGGCATTACGGTGTGTGGCATAATGTGTAATAGGCATTATGGTGCGTTGCATAATGTGTAATGGGCATTAGTCGCTGTCGCAGCCGTCCTTTCATTCCCGCTGCCGCCTCCCGCCGAGCACCCATCAGCAAAAACATAAATGGGCACCTATGCTGTGGAATATGTGTGCGCTATATAAATAACTGTTAATACATAATTAAAAGTGTTACATTAGAAAAAAAACCTCAAATGGCCGATGGTTTTTGTTTTGTGCAGGCGTCTGAGCCGCGCTGCGCATGTGCCGCCATGGTCTCGTGTGGGCAGTCACAGTGTGATTTTAAATATAGTTTGACACACTGCAACTGTTTTGGGGTCGGTGATGGGGAGTGGCACTGCTTAGGGGGCGTATTGAAGCCAGTGCGATTTCACTGGCCCCGATAGCTTAGTTGCAGCACAAGTTCTGAGCACTAGGATTGCTCAGACGTCCGATGCTCCTGCTGATCCCAATGTTTGTCCTATATTGCATCTGTAGGAGTTTACATCGGGTCTGAGAAACCGACGGTGGGCATCTCATTACAAACGGCGGCTCCTATGGTATTAGCATATTTTCCCACATCCGTTGCGACCGAAGATGCAGCACTGACCCAATTTGCGTCCACACCTGCATCAGTGCCTGGGTTTGGGGGGCTTCCTCCAGGAGCACCGGCTTCCTTCTACACTCCGAAACATTAGCAGGTTAATTGGCTTCTGACCAAATTAATCCTGACAAGTCAAAGTGGTTCAGAAAGTAGACTGCAAGTTCCAACTGGGGTGAATGATACAAATTCCCTGCAGTGTGCTGAGTAATAAGTACAGTAGCCACTTTGTAAATACAGAAAAGTAAATCTCTTGCACTGTTACAGTATAAAAGGCAGATATTGGGGCACAGGGAGGAGAATCAGATCAATGTGTGGTTTATAGTGTGCTATGGTCTCCCTGGTGGCAGAAGGATTGTGGGGTTCTCTGGTAACGGGTTGGGGATGAAATACCGGCAGTCTGGAAACCAACAGCGTGATCCCAGCGACCAGAAACTCAACACAACCTGGTATTTTTACTCTAGACCTAACCCTAACCCTTCCTGAGTCCCTCAGCCTAACCCTAACCTCCCCCTCCTAGAGCCTAACCTCCCCCTCTCTCAGCCTAACCTACCCCTCCCACAGCCTAACCTCCCCTCCCCCTCCCTCAGCCAACCTTAACCTTCCCCTTCTGCAACCTAACTCTCCGCAACCTACCCCTAGCCTCCCCCACCCCTGCAGCCTAACCCTAATCCCTCCTCCCGCAGTCTAATTCAATTTCAAACCTCCCCCGTCTGCATCCTAACCCCACTACCACAGCCCACCTCTCACCAGCCTAACCCTACCCCTTCCCCTATTGCCTAACCCTAACCCCCCATACTTACTTCCGGGATATGCCGATCTCCTGAATGTAGGGATCACTCAGCACTCAGCTTGCCTATCTTCTATAAGCATACTTGCCTACCTGACCCTCTCCATGAGGGAGAAAATGCTCTGTTCCTGGATTTTCCTGGTAATGTATGATTGCCATCACCTGTGGTGAGCTAGTTAATTGATAAGAAAGGTGTTTCACCACAGGTGATGGCAATCATACATTACCAGGAAAGTCCAGGAACAGAGCATTTTCTCCCTCATGGAGAGGGTCAGGTAGGCAAGTATGTCTATAAGCCCGCCCCCATACTCCAGTGAAACTAGCCGATGGGAGTCTGGGGGCAGGCTTATAGAGGATAGACAAGAAGAGTGTTGTGCCCTGTGCAGCAATGTCTCAGTGAAACACAACGGCACTGCTGATCCCCGGGGTAAGGCACCCAGCACATATTTCTCTAACGTCCTAAGTGGATGCTGGGGACTCCGTCAGGACCATGGGGTTTAGCGGCTCCGCAGGAGACAGGGCACAATAATAAAAGCTTTAGGATCAGGTGGTGTGCACTGGCTCCTCCCCCTATGACCCTCCTCCAAGCCTCAGTTAGATTTTTGTGCCCGGCCGAGAAGGGTGCAGTCTAGGTGGCTCTCCTGAGCTGCTTAGAATAAAAGTTTAAGTTAGGTTTTTTATTTTCAGTGAGTCCTGCTGGCAACAGGCTCACTGCTACGAGGGACTTAGGGGAGAGAAGTAAACTCACCTGCGTGCAGGATGGATTTGCTTCTTAGGCTACTGGACACCATTAGCTCCAGAGGGAGTCGGAACACAGGTCTCACCCTGGGGTTCGTCCCGGAGCCGTGCCGCCGACCCCCCTTGCAGATGCCGAAGTTGAAGAGGTCCAGAGGTCCAGAAACAGGCGGCAGAAGACTTTCAGTCTTCATAAGGTAGCGCACAGCACTGCAGCTGTGCGCCATTGTTGTCAGCACACTTCATACCAGCGGTCACTGAGGGTGCAGGGCGCTGGGGGGGGCGCCCTGGGCAGCAATGTATTATACCTTTTTTATGGCTAAAATACATCACATATAGCCCTTGAGGCTATATGGATGTATTTAACCCCTGCCAGATCTCACAAACTCCGGGAGAAGAGCCCGCCGTTTTAGGGGGCGGGGCCTATTCTCCTCAGCACACGGCGCCATTTTCCTGCTCAGCTCTGCTGTGAGGAAGGCTCCCAGGCTCTCCCCTGCACTGCACTACAGAAACAGGGTTAAAACAGAGAGGGGGGGCACTTATTTGGCGATATGATTACATATGTGAAAATGCTATAAGGGAAAACACTTGTATAAGGGGTTGTCCCTGTATAATTATAGCGTTTTTGGTGTGTGCTGGCAAACTCTCCCTCTGTCTCCCCAAAGGGCTAGTGGGGTCCTGTCCTCTATCAGAGCATTCCCTGTGTGTGTGCTGTGTGTCGGTACGTGTGTGTCGACATGTAGGAGGACGATGTTGGTGAGGAGGCGGAGCAAATTGCCTGTATTGGTGATGTCACTCTCTAGGGAGTCGACACCGGAATGGATGGCTTATTTAGGAATTACGTGATAATGTCAACACGATGCAAGGTCGGTTGACGACATGAGACGGCCGGCAAACAAATTAGTACCTGTCCAGGCGTCTCAGACACCGTCAGGGGCTTGTAAAAAAAAAACGCCCATTTACCTCAGTTGGTCGACACAGACACAGACACGGACACTGACTTCAGTGTCGACGGTGAAGAAACAAACGTATTTTCCTTTAGGGCCACACGTTACATGTTAAGGGCAATGAAGGAGGTGTTACATATTTCTGATACTACAAGTACCACAAATAAGGGTATTATGTAGGGTGGGAATAATCTACTTGTAGTTTTTCCTGAATCAGATAAATTAAAGTGTGTGATGATACGTGGGTTTCCTCCGATAGAAAATTATTGGAGGTATACCCTTTCCCGCCAGAAGTGAGGGCGAGTTGGGAAACACACCTTAGAGTGGATAAGGCGCTCACACGCTTATAAAAACAAGTGGCGTTACCGTCTCCAGATACGGCCGCCCTCAAAGAGCCAGCTGATAGGAAGCTGAAAAATATCCTAAAAAGTATATACACACATACTGGTGTTATACTACGACCAGCAATCGCCTCAGCCTGGATGTGCAGCGCTGGGGGGGCTTGGTCGGATTTCCTGACTGAAAATATTGATACCCTTGACAGGAACAATATTTTATTGACTATAGAGCATTTTAAGGATGCATTTCTATATATGCGAGATGCGCATTCTGGCATCAAGAGTAGATGTGATGTCCATATCTGCCAGACGATGTTTATAGACATGACAGTGGTCAGGTGATGCAGATTCCAGACGGCACATGGAAGTTTTGCCGTATAAAGGGGTGGTCCATCGGACCTGGTGGCCATGGCAACAGCTGGAAAATCCACTTTTGTTACCCCAAGTCACATCTCAGCAGAAAAGGACACAGTCTTTTCAGTCTCAGTCCTTTCGTACCCATAAAGGCAGGCGGGCAAAAGGCCAGTCATATCTGCCCAGGGTTAGAGGAAAGGGAAGAAGACTGCAGCAGGCAGCCCATTCCCAGGAACAGAAGTCCTCCACAGCTTCTGCCAAGTCCGCAGCATGACGCTGGGGCCATACAAGCGGACTCAGGTGCGGTGGGGGGTCATCTCAAGAGTTTCAGCACGCAGTGGGCTCACTCGCAAGTGGACTCCTGGATCCTACACGTAGTATCCCAGGTGTACATTGGAAATTCGAGACATCTTCCCCTCACAAGTTCCTGAAGTCTGCTTTACCAACGTCTCCCTCCGACAGGGAGGCAGTATTGGGAAAAAAATTCACAGGCTGTATTCCCAGCAGGTGATAATCAAAGTACCCCTCCTACAACAAGGGAAGGGGTATTATTCCACACTATATTGTGGTACTGAAGCCAAACGGCTCGGTGAGATCTAAAAGATTTGAACAATTACATACAAGGGTTCAAATCAAGATGGAGTCACTCAGAGCAGTGATAGCGAACCAGGACGATATGGTGTCACTGGATATCAGGGACGCTTACCTACATGTCCAAATTTTGCCCTTCTCACCAAGGGTATCTCAGGTTCGTGGTACAGAACTGTCACTATCAGTTCAGACGCTGCCGTTTGGATTGTCCACGGCACCCCGGGTCTTTACCATGGTAATGGCCGAAATGATGATTCTTCCTAAAAGAAAGATGGACGCTTTCCTGATAAGGGCAAGGTCCAGAGAACAGTTGGCGGTCGGAGTAGCACTATCTCAAGTAGTTCTACGACAGCACGAGTGGATTCTAAATATTCCAAAATCGCAGCTTTTTCCGACGACACGTCTAATGTTCCTAGGAATGATTCTGGACACAGTCCAGAAAAGGATGTTTTCTCCCGGAGAAGAAGGCCAGGGAGTTATCCGAGCTAGTCAGGAACCTCCTAAAACCAGGAAAAGTATCAGTGCATCATTGCACAAGGGTCCTGTGAAAAATGGTGGTTTCTTACAAAGCGATCCCATTCGGTAGATTTCACGCAAGAACCTTTCAGTGGAATCTGCTGGGAAAATGGTCCGGATCGCATCTTCAGATGCATCAGCGGATAACCCTGTCTCCAAGGACAAGGGTGTTTTCTTCTGCGGTGGCTGCAGAGTGCTCATCTATGAAAGGGCCGCAGATTCGACATTCAGGACTGGGTCCTGGTGACCACGGATGCCAGCCTGAGTGGCTGGGGAGCAGTCACACAAGGAAAAAATTTCCAGGGAGTGTGATCAAGTCTGGAGACTTCTCTCCACATAAATATACTGGAGCTAAGGGCAATTTACAAGGCTCTAAGCTTAGCAAGACCTCTGCTTCAAGGTCAGCCGGTATTGATCCAGTGGGACAACATCACGGCAGTCGCCCACGTAAACAGACAGGGCGGCACATGAAGCAGGAGGGAAATGGCAGAAACTGCAAGGATTCTTCGCTGGGCGAAAAATCATGTGATAACACTCTCAGCAGTGTTAATTCCGGGAGTGGAAAACTGGGAAGCAGACTTCCTCAGCAGGCATAACCTCCACCCGGGAGAGTGGGGACTTCAGCGGGAAGTCTTCCACATGATTGTAAACCGTTGGGAAAAACCAAAGGTGGACATGTTGGCGTCTCGCCTGAACAAAAAACTAGACAAATATTGCGCCAGGTCAAGGGACCCTCAGGCAATAGCGGTGGACGCTCTGGTAACACTGTGGGTGTACCAGTCAGGGTATGTGTTCCCTCCTATGCATCTCATACCAAAAGTACTGAGAATCATAAGAAGGAGATGAGTAAGAACGATACTCGTGGTTCCGGATGGGTCAAGAAGGACTTGGTACCCGGAACTTCAAGAGATGCTCACGGAAGAACCGTGGCCTCTACCTTTAAGAAAGGACCTGCTCCAGCAGGGGCCTTGTCTGTTCCAAGACTTACCGCGGCTGCGTTTGACGGCATGGCAGTTGAACGCCGAATCCTGAAAGGGCATTCCAGATGAAGTCATCCCTACCCTGGTCGAAGCCAGGAAGGATGTAACCGCAAAACATTTTCACCGCATTTGGCGAAAATATGTTGCGTGGTGTGAGGCCAAGAAGGTCCCTACAGAGGAATTCCAACTGGGTCGTTCCTACATTTCCTGAAAACAGGACTGTCTATGGGCCTAAAATTAGGGTCCATTAAGGTTCAAATTTCGACCCTGTCGAATTTCTTCCAGAAAGAACTGGCTTCAGTGCCTGAAGTTCAGACGTTTGTAAAAGGGGTACTGCATATACAGCCTCCTTTTGTGCCCCCAGTGGCACCTTGGGATCTCAATGTTGTTTTGAGTTTCCTAAAGTCACATTGGTTTGATCCACTCACCACTGTGGAATTAAAATATTTCACATGGAAGGTGAAGATTCTATTAGCCCTGGCTTCAGCCAGGCGTGTGTCAGAATGGGCGGCTTTATCATATAAAAGCCCTTACTTAATTTTTCATTCTGACAGGGCAGAATTGAGGACTCGTCCTCAATTTCTCCTTAAGGTGTTTTCTGTTTTTCACATGAACCAACCTATTGTGGTACCTGCGGCTACTAGGGACTTGGAGGACTCCAAGTTACTTGACGTTGTCAGGGCCCTGAAAATATATGTTTCCAGGACGACTGGAGTCAGAAAATCTGACTCGCTGTTTAGCCTGTCTGCACCCAACAAGATGGGTGTTCCTGCTTCTAAGCAGACGATTGCTCGCTGGATTTGTAGTACAATTCAGCTTGCACATTCTGTGGCAGGCTTGCCACAGCCAAAATCAGTAAAAGCCCATTCCACAAGGAAGTGGGCTCATCTTGGGCGGCTGCCCGAGGGGTCTCGGCTTTACAACTTTGCCGAGCTGCTACTTGGTCAGGGGCACACCCTGACTGAGGAGGACCTGGAGTTCTCTCATTCGGTGCTGCAGAGTCATCCGCACTCTCCCGCCCGTTTGGGAGCTTTGGTATAATCCCCATGGTCCTGACGGAGTCCCCAGCATCCACTTAGGACGTTAGAGAAAATAAGAATTTACTTACCGATAATTCTATTTCTCGTAGTCCGTAGTGGATGCTGGGCGCCCATCCCAAGTGCGGATTGTCTGCAATACTTGTACATAGTTATTGTTACAAAAATCGGGTTATTCTTGTTGTGAGCCATCTTTTCAGAGGCTCCTTCGTTGTTATCATACTGTTAACTGGGTTCAGATCACAGGTTGTACGGTGTGATTGGTGTGGCTGGTATGAGTCTTACCCGGGATTCAATATCCTTCCTTATTATGCACGCTCGTCCGGGCACAGTATCCTAACTGAGGCTTGGAGGAGGGTCATAGGGGGAGGAGCCAGTGCACACCACCTGATCCTAAAGCTTTTATTATTGTGCCCTGTCTCCTGCGGAGCCGCTAAACCCCATGGTCCTGACGGAGTCCCCAGCATCCACTACGGACTACGAGAAATAGAATTATCGGTAAGTAAATTCTTATTATTACATACAACATACAACATTACATGTTACATTACATTATATGTTAACCGCCAAGCTCCCCCCCACCCTCCCCATGTAATGTGTGGTCTGGGCAGCTGCCGCCACTGATTACATCACAGAACATGTGACTGGGAAGCAGGAAGCTGGAGACAGGTGCTATCACTGCTGTTTTGGCCTCGGATTGTGGCTTGATAATTAGGCCTCCTGGGCCGGAATAAAAATGCATAAAGAGTGTATTCTGCTGCTAGTTCTTACAGCAGCCACATGCATTTATGTCCGTATTGTATGACATATCCTGACAAAACGTAATAAGTTAAAACTCCTTATTGCAGAAGCTTTGCCCGGGCACGTCCTCCATCTCTTGGCAGTCTCTCTGCAGGAGTCTATCAGAAGATACTGAGAAAGTTGCTGGTGAAGAGAAAATAATGCCTCCGCATATCACAGCGAACAGCATGCACAACTTTCCTGTTAATGTTTTACGCCTGCTTTTAATAAAGCAATGGATATTAACATGTCTATATGTCAGATATTTTCCACAGAGCCCTCAGCCGCCTATTGCAGTAACGTAAGCCAGAGAAAAGCATAGGGATATCAATTTCAATATGTTACAGTTTTAGTGGATCTCGCTCTGTGGGACTGGCCTTTAATGGACTTTAAAAATGTCACATTTGCACAAGAATTAAATTGCTTTTTAAAGGCAGTGCATAGAAGCCTCTGATCTCAGACCTGAACATTTGGACCTGGGCCGCATTACCGGGAGGCGCAGAGGCTTCCTGAGGTGTTTTTGTTAAAGCATCAGTCCAAAAAAGCTATATATCCCTGTCATATTTAGCAGTGTTTTATACAACAGCCAGGCAAGCTGCTGCCTCTCGTGTTACAGGTTTCTTAAGACTCGTTCCTGAGCCTTGTGTGTATGGCCTGAGAGCTGTCACATCATGTTAGGCCTCTGAGCTCTGTATAGGACAGAATGTTACAGCCAATCACATACTGTGTCACACATGAATATTTTATCAAGGCAAATCACTGACTATAGCAGGCTGCAATTGAGAGGACAGCAGTACAGTGAGATGGGTACTCCAGGGAGCGGGGTGATGGAGCAAGTTATTCATAGCAGAGAGAGAGAGAGAACAGGGAGATCACCTGCAGGTTAGCAGAGACAGATTTAGCCGACTCTCGCTTGCACCCCGGCCCTTACGCTTGCAAATACATTGGGGGTTGTTTGAATCTACAGCAACTACTGAACACCCTGCAGTTTCTGTAGTAGCGGTTTATGCATGGTTTTATGAATCGGACAAGTAAGTGATTTAAAAGATTAAAACTATGGGCCTAATTCAGACCTGATTGCACCTCTGCCAATTTGCAGAGGTTTGCGATTGGATCGTCGCCGCCTAGCCAGAATGAAAATCCACCCCATGCATGTCTGCGTACACCATGCGAAAAGCTTTGCAAACGCTGGTCAGCTGCAAATCCGTTCGCAACTCACTCACCATCAAATTAATTTTGCATACTGTGCAGTCTGTGCGTAGCCCAGGACCTACTCCTACAGTGCGATGAGAACAGGCTGATCGGGGCCGTAGCTGACCTCACACACCCTCCCTGAAAACGCTTGGGAACACCTCCATTTTTTCCTGACACTCCCAGAAAACGTCCAGTTACCACTCACAAACGCCCGCTTCCTGTAAATCAGCCTGCGATTAAAAAAGACACAGGATTATTTTGCAGTTTAACCTCGCGTGTGCGTATTATGATCTGTACGCATTTGCAGACGTTCGATAATCGTCCGCTGTGCGATTTCACACAACAGCGATCGGGTCTGAATTAGAACCCTATGGGGTTTATTCAGTAAGTGTCGGATCCATTCCAACATGCATTTGTCGGAATGGATCCGTATCCGGGGTCCTGTCTTGCTGTGCTATCAGCGGCGGTGGGGGGAGCAGGAGCCGGCAGGGGGAGCTGGACGGCCGCAGGCAGAACTGGACAGCGTCGGGTGGCGAGGGAGTTGCCAGCTGTGGCCGGCGGAGGTGATGTCTGCGGCGGCGGTGGGAGGCGCTGCAGGGAGGGAGGTGCCCGGCCGGGGGATGACCGTCAAGGTACCTTTCATCCCCGATCCCCGTAGCCCACCGCACCACTCCCCGTCTCCTCACCTCAATCCGACTTGTTTTCAAGTCGGATTGAGTTTGTCGGAAAGGGGGCCAAAACCTGTCGGATTTGGCCCCATTTCCGACAAGCACGCGGATCGGCGGCTATTCCAAGTTGGGAATTCCCGACTGGTCGGGAAAAAACAGCACATTTTGAATAGGTCGGAACTCCTTCCAACTGAAAACTGTCGGAAGCTGCCGTCTTTCCGAAGAGACGGCAGCTTCCAACAGCTATTGAATACACCCCTATGTCTGTGTCGCATTTAATGAAATACTTGTATAAACATTGGCAAAATTGTACTTCAGCTATTGGTGGCACTTTGCTGTTGGTCATTGATAAACGCTGCACACTTCGGGCTTTACATCATAATCTACCATACAGTGCTATGTATGAAAGGGTTACGGCCTTACGCTACTTTCTACTCTTCACCGGTGTCCCCATAGACTCTTAACTCTATTTACCATGCGGCCTAAAGCTTAGCTTTTCTCCACTGCGTAACGCCATCCCTGCTTGGTTTAACTGGATGGCGGTCATAAGGTCAACATGAGTTAGGTCGACATACTTTGGGTCGACCACGTTTGGACGACATGCATTAGGTCGACATGATCACTAGGTTGACATGGTAATTAGGTCGACATGGAAAAATGTTGACGTGAGTTTTTCACTATTTTTTTTTATTTTTTTACCTTTTTCATACTTAACGATCCACATGGACTACAATTGGGAATAATAACCTGTGCCGAGCGCAGCGGTAGCAGAGCGAAGCACCTTGCCCGCAGCATGGCGAGCGAAGCGAGCCATGCAAGGGGACGCGGTGCACTAATTGGGGCTCCCAATCACTTGACCACACCAAAAAAAGTAAAAAAAACTCACGTTGACCTTTTTCCATGTCGACCTAGTACATGTCGACCTAATGACCATGTCGACCTAATGTGGTCGACCCAATGTATGTCGACCTAACTCATGTCAATCTAATGAACCACACCCGGTTAAACTGCTATGAGCATGCATGGATGGCTGACCCAGCGTTAGATTACCGGCAATCCAAAAGTGGGCACCACTGAGGAGGAGGCACTGCCATATTTCATTGTACATTGTGAGTACTGATAATACCAGCGGTACCTGAGCGTGTGATACCAGCCCATAGCTACTGGCAGTTGCAGTCAGGGTCGGACTGGCCCACAGGGGTACCAGGGAAACCACCGGTAGGCCCTACTGCCTGAGTGCCCATTCCTTCCTCTAGGGATCAGGTTCCAGACTGAGCACTTGTATTATACATGGTAGATATGTTGCATTACACTGCACTAAACTATTGTGTATTTCAAGCCTCTGTGGAGGCTGGCCACACCCCCTTTGTAGGCTGGCCACACCCCTAAGTATGGGCCCCTATCACTGCATTCCCCCGGTGGGCCCTTCATGCCCCAGTCCGACACTGGTTGCAGTAAATATTAATAAACAGAACCCTCAGTCCTTCATATGAACTCGTTGCATAACATTATGAGTGACACGGGTAAATGACCAGGCCACGTTTGCTGATGTATAAAAGTGCATTACTTATTTATACACTCAGAAATGTGCGCACACTCCTTGGCAGACGTCCATTTACAAATAAACATATACTTAATGTACCACACACTGGGGCTTAGTTATAATTGGGCATAACATTTTTGGTGATTCACTTATTTAAAAAGCAATGTACAGCTGCAGTACCGGTTCTGTTATTTCCACCTCAGGATGGTGGTAACAAAAGAAGCAAACAATAAAAAATGCTTTATTTTTTGACTAAAGCAATTTATCAATGAACAATTTTACGGATTACATGCGCAATACCGGCAGGCGGGATGCCGGCTGTCAATATCAATATCCCGGCAGCGGGTGGAGCACTGAGAGTCCCCTTGTGGGCTTGCTATGCTCCCCACACTGCGGACTCGTGGCTCGCTGCCAGTGCCACAGGATCTATTCCCACTTTATGGGTGTCGTGGGCACCCACGAGTGGGAATAGCCCTGGTCCGCCGGTATTCCGGCTGGCGGCATTGTCGGCTGTTGGGATTTTGTCATTGCGATTCTGAAAGCCAAGATCCCGACAACCGGCATTTTAACTGCTTCCCGTATTTTCTTCCTATTATTTATTTGTGTTTTGCAACAAATTATTTTATATACTTTTTAAATGAGGGGTATTGAAAGCCCAAGTGTTGGCTTCTAGTTCCACTCCATGAGCGAGAACCGGCATATCCCCTGAGACTAATATAGTAAGTTAACGCTGACTGCTCTGGGTCAGTATTCTCAGAGCTGTTAGAAATATGTGTGTGCAAGCTGAGGATGTAGCAGAGTTTCTGTACGCACCAGTGGACGCCATACAACTACGAAAAGCCTAGCCCTAGTTAATTAGGCTGACCATATTATCCCTTTAACCTGGGACACTCATGAATTACACAGGTTCTGTGGCTGCTTAAAACCAGGTGAAATGCAGGCTTGTAGTCAGCCAGCCACAGAACCTGTGTGATTCACTAGTGTCCCAGGTTAAAGGGATAATATGGTCAGCCTAAGTTAATTAACCAGTGGAGTGATTTTGTTGAAGATAAAGGAGGTACAGCCGTACTCACTGTTATACACACTGCTAGATGTACCACAGTGGGGTGTCATACAGCTCACCAGCCAATGAGTGTATGTACAGTAGGTACCAGGTAGTGGTGCAGGATGCTGGAACAGTGGTTATATCAGCAGGTAATTGCAGGTCTTACTGAAGTGAAGTGGAATACTCCTGTCTTCCACTGTGGTGCCCTAACACAATCCCAAGATGGCTCCGCACATGCTGAGTAGTAACCTCAGCATCCATTTTGGCTGAGGAAATGAAGCTTCCCTTGAGGAGTAGCAACGTGACGTTTACATAGTAGCAACTGAGCAAGACAAATTTTATTCTATACAGCTGCAGTAAGTGCATAGTTGTTGATATATTAAGCTTGCTGATATTTTAGCTGCCAGATGGGAGGTGCGGGCAGCTTAGCAACGTAATCATGTCATGTTCACCCTACCTCCGCTATACAAAAACTGTGATTCCTGCCTTTATAAAGTAGAGGCAGGGCTATGCTGATGTGTTCAAATGCAAATAACATAATTGAGCCACCCAGATCACCAACTTCGCATGGGGAAAATAGGCCTAATCTCACCGGAATCTGGGAGAGCCAGGAGTCTCCCAAACATTCCAGGAGAGTAGGAAAGTATGTATAAGTGGTGATAAATAATTGCTTGTAATTAATTGATGGTAAATAGGCCGGGATACGGTCAAGATCCCGCCAGACGGAATCCCGGTGGTCGAAATACCGACACCGGGATCCCGACCTGCACAATCCCGACATATTCTCCCTCTGTGGGTGTCCACGACACCCGTAGAGGGAGAATAAATTAGTGTGCCGAGCGTGGCGAGCGCAGCGATCCCGCAAGGGGCTACGTTGCGCTCGCCCCCTGTCGGGATTGTGCCAGTCGGGATCCCGATGTCGGTATTCCGGCCGCCAGGATCCCGTCCAGCGGGATTTCGTACTGATCCCAATAGGCCATATGTGTGCGAATGCACACCTCATAGGTTGCCTCAATCCTTACCTAAAGCGCCCATCCATCCTGCATCACAGCCAGCTCCCAGGGAAGAGGATGCCTATTTTTGAATCCAAGATGGCCGATATGAAACTGATGTATCTGAATAAAGACGTTTCACTTCGGCCATCTTGTATTCAAAACAAGGCTGCCTCTTTCATGGGAGCTGGCTGAGATGTGGAGGGGAGACAAAAGCAGTGACTGTAGACCAGGTCAGTAGTAGGGGGTCTAAGGTGGGTGGGTATGGCCTGTGTCCCTGGGAAGGGTGGGGTGGGGTTAGGGTGAGCAACCTGTGTCCCGGGGTAGGGTGGTGTGGGGTGGGGGTGGTGGTGTTGTCCCACATCCATTGTAATAGAACCCATAGTAAGAAAAATATAGGACCATTTTGAAGAAAAGAGGATGTTGGATTAACCTCATATGTATGGTTAACTGGCAACTATACAGAGGTATTTTGTTTACTTGCTCTCAGTACACTGTAATTTAAATGTTCTACTACTAATCAAAACTTTTATTTATTCCCAGGATAATTTATCCTTTTTAGGTTTAAAAAGAAAAAAATCAGTATTGGGTTATTACTTCACTTATGACCTGAGGTTATTAACTCCAATCAGTAGCCATTTTCATTTTCAGTTGCACAAGCAAATAACGGTAACATGTGTTGCTAATCAGACATCCTTTGCTAATAAGCAATCAGCAAATCTCAGGGGATATCTGGTAAGATTGAAAAGTAGAAAAAATTGGATTGCTACATTAATGATGCAATCAACAACAGCAACACAAAAAAGCAAACTATCTTTTGTAAACAAAACAACAATTTAATTAGCTTCCTTATGCAAATTTAACTACTAGGAAAAAAGTAAACATTCCCTTTTTGTCTCTGTGTAAATTAATTATACATTGCATTACAAGCCTCAGATTGAAAAGATATTTGATGAACTTGTTTTCTTGACACATAGAAGCGCTGTGTCCTCAATATGGAATCAATAGTGAATTATGGAAACAGGAATGTATTAGTAAAGTTATATTAATTAGTCCTTTATGTTTTTTCTTCTTTCTTCTTACTTGAACATTGAATTGCTTGTACCGAAAGGAACTTGACCAACACTGAGTTGGGTAATGAAGAATATCCTATTGTCAGGGGTGTAGAGAGCAATGACAGGCCCAGGTACGGGATCAGGGGCGTGACCTAATCACGGGAGTCATGACCACGCCCCCTTATGCAAATGATTGTTGGAAGAAATTGGGGGTGCGCTATCATGCCCCTCAGCCAGGGACAAATCCAGGAGGGGGTCCGCGATCAGTGTGATTGCCCCCCCCCCTATGTCCCCACACAGGTAGAAGAGACTGCTTCACCACAGGCTGACAGGAAAGCGGGGTGGTGGCGGACTCGGGCCCCTTCATCAGGCGTGGGTAATTAGTACCCACTCCCCCCTCTATCGGCGGCAGTGACTACTGCAGATGTAGTGGTCTTAAACAGGGCTGTAACTTTGGATGGGCAATCGGTGCCTCCTCTCAGGGGCCTAGAGTGCAGCACTGTTGCTACACCTTGGTACCAATATTGGCATTCAGGGTGCCTGGACTGTCCTTAGAATGCTCTATACTTGTGCTTGGCTTTTTCCTGTCCCCTTTTGTCATGATGTCACATGTGTGGGAGGCGGGGCCTGTACAGGGAGTAATTTCACCCTACTACGGCCCTGACCAGAGGCTTCACTTACCTCCTGGACATCTGGTGCAGCGCCGGAAAAAGGGATCGGGGCTTCACGGGAAGGGGCGGGGCTTCATGGCCTGGTGCGTGGTTTTGTCACTTGGGCCCCCGGAAAGGGGGTGTGGCTTTGCAGGAAGGGGTGGGGTTTGAAGGAGGGGCGGGGCTTTGCGATCCAGCACCCGTTTTTTAGTCACTTGGGGGGTTTGGGAGGTGCGAGCTGCCTCCCGGGGAGTGCTGTGCCTGCAGTGCTGGCTCCTACACAGTGACAGGAGCCGAGTGCTGCACATAATGTAACAGTGCAGCACCCCGCTCTCACACTGAGCAGGAGTCGGCATTTTGGTGTCACCCCTTGGCGAGTGACACTCGGGAGCGGGCCGCACCCCCCCGCACCCCATTGTGACGCCACTGGCCCTCACCCTAAATAATTGGACATTTTGCCACAGGGACTGATGCTCAGTTGAACACAAATCAGTCATAAATGCTCAGAGTTGCAAGTATCTCTGCATTGTGCTTAGGACATATACTGTACATTTGCTTCTATTTATCAATGAGTGTTAAAACTAAAGATGTGCACCGGACATTTTTCGGGTTTTGTGTTTTGGTTTTGGATTCGGTTCCGCGGCCGTGTTTTGGATTCGGACGCGTTTTGGCAAAACCTCCCTGAATTTTTTTTATCGGATTCGGGTGTGTTTTGGATTCGGTTGTTTTTTTCAAAAACAGCTTAAATCATAGAATTTGGGGGTAATTGTGATCCTATAGTATTATTAACCTCAATAACCATAATTTCCACTCATTTCCAGTCTATTCTGAACACCTCACACCTCACAATACTATTTTTAGTCCTAAAATTTGCACCGAGGTCGCTGGATGACTAAGCAAAGCGACCCAAGAGGGCGGCACAAACACTTGGCCCATCTAGGAGTGGCACTGCAGTGTCAGACAGGATGGCACTTAAAAAAAAATAGTCCCCAAACAGCACATGATGCAAAGAAAAGAGAAAAAGAGGTGCACTGTGGTCGCTGGACGGCTAAGCTAAGCGACACAAACACCTCAATATCACAGGAATTATTTGTTCTAATCAATGGTATTATTGGTCCAAATCACTGGAAGAAAATGACAAAATCACTGGAATTATTCGTTCTAATCAATGGTATTATTGGTCCAAATCACTGGAAGAAAATGACAAAATCACTGGAATTATTCGTTCTAATCAATGGTATTATTGGTCCAAATCACTGGAAGAAAATGACAAAATCACTGGAATTATTCGTTCTAATCAATGGTATTATTGGTCCAAATCACTGGAAGAAAATGAAAAAATCACTGGAATTATTCATTCTAATCAATGGTATTATTGGTCCAAATCACTGGAAGAAAATGGAATGGATGGATACTTGCAGTGACACAGAGCTGCAAGATACAGCAATGGCCTACTGTACAACTATATACTGTTGGGTCACCAAAATGCTGCACTGTAATACTATATATACTGCTCACAAAAATGCCGCACAGATATGGAATGGATACTTGCAGTGACACAGAGCTGCAAGATACAGCAATGGCCTACTGTACTGTACTACTATAATTATTATATAGATGACAGATATAAAGTTACATTGTGAAGGATTCCAGAATACGTTCTGTCACCAGGTACCAGTGAATGACCACATCATGTATATAGGTGACAGATATAAAGTTACATTGTGGGGGAATCCAGTATACGTTCTGTCACCAGGTACCAGTGAATGACCACATCATTTATATAGATGACAGATATAAAGTTACATTGTGGGGGAATCCAGTATACGTTCTGTCACCAGGTACCAGTGAATGGCCACATCATGTACTGTATATACTTATACTGGTGGTCCCCAGTCCCCACAATGCAGCACACTGATCAGATATTTGCAGCACACTGAGCACAGATATGGAGCGTTTTCAAGCAGAGAACGTAGATATTTTCAGCACACTGAGCACAGATTATTTGCAGCACACTGAGCACAGATATTTGCAGCACACTGAGCACAGACTACGGAGCTTTTCAGGGAGAGAACGCTGCCACGTCCTCTCCGTTCAATCTCCAATGCACGACTGAAAATGGCGGCGACGTGCGGCTCCTTATATAGAATACGAATCTCGCGAGAATCCGACAGCGGATGACGTTCGGGTGCGTTCTGGTTAACCGAGCAAGGCGGGAAGATCCGAGGCTGCCTCGGAACCGTGTAAAATGGGTGAAGTTCGGGGGGGTTCGGATCCCGAGGAACCGTACCCGCTCATCTCTAGTTAAAACTCGTTGATAACACTTGGTGCTTATAATAAATGGTGCTCCAGCAATCGTGTTCAGCTCCCAACTGACATGTGTTTGAAAAATGACAGTTGGGAGCTGATTGGCTGGAGCACCATTTAGCAAATGCAAAAATGCAATGAGTTTTATCATTCACAATGAGTTTTAACACTCGTTAATAAATCCGCCCCTTAGATTGAGTTTCGTCATCATCAGCAGATCGCTTTTGCACTAGCCTATAAGAAAGACCAGGAAACTACTATGTGCGCCAACGTGTGACACTGAGCGGGAAAGTCTCCACCTCCAAAGCTCACCGGTCCCAGGTTAATAGTTTCCCCTTCCCCCTCTTGGCCCCCCTGGTTCCGGATCATCTGCAGTGCAGATATGCGAGATACTCTTCACAAAAGACGTCCAGTTTATCAGACGGCAGGTCAAAGGTCTGGTAGACTAAAACTGGTCGCATACATGGTCATACATGGTCATGTCTCAGCACAGAGACACAGAATCTTTACTGTCCATGTGCAAGGGAGAGGGGGCACAGAGATCACACAATGCCCCTTCCCAAATAAAACGCCTCTGAAACACCTATTGACGGGATGTAAAATATATATGTGTTGGGGAGTTGCAATAAGTGATTCATATTGGGATTTCTTGTCCTTAGTGCTCATAATGATAATATCAAGATGATTTCAAGCAGGATTGAATAACACAAGAGTTAAGAGATCCACAGGTTCGGTGCCCAGCAGGTCTCAGCCTGAGCTCCATTAGCATTGGAACATTAATGAAAGACAGTGTCTGATATAAACCAATACTGAGGACATGAGCACAGCATGTAGTCATTTTCCAATGTGAGAAAAATAAAATACCTGATCTATTTTATACAGTGGCCTCTTCATGTTCCTCACTCTTCCACTTTGGGGTGACTTTTAAATTGTATCTGTCTCTTTTGAATGCATTTCTAACACTATCCTTTACCCTAACCGGTTCTATATGTAAAATAATGTATAGATTTTTTTTTTCAAGTCATGTGAGTGGGACAATTATGTGATAGATGCAGGCGTATTTATAATGGGTGCAATGTGTGCGGTGCACTCGGGTCCAGGGGGGCCCACTCCGCACACTGTGCACCCATTTTTTCAATACTTACCAGTGCTGCAGAAATCACCATGAAAAAGGTGCTGCGGACATTGGCCCTCATTCCGAGTTGTTAGCTCGTTAGCTGCTTTTAGCAGCTTTGCACACGCTAAGCCGCAGCCTACTGGGAGTGAATCTTAGCATAGTAAAATTGCGAACGAAAGATTAGCAGAATTGCGAATAGACACTTCTTAGCAGTTTCTGAGTAGCTCCAGACTTACTCGGCAACTGCGATCAGTTCAGTCAGTTTCGTTCCTGGTTTGACGTCACAAACACACCCAGCGTTCGCCCAGACACTCCCCCGTTTCTTCAGACACTCCCGCGTTTTTCCGAGAAACGGCAGCGTTTTTTCACACACACCCATAAAACGGCCACTTTCCGCCCAGAAACACCCACTTCCTGTCAATCACATTACGATCACCAGAACGAAGAAAAAACCTCATAATGCCGTGAGTAAAATTCCTAACTGCATAGCAAATTTACTTGGCGCAGTCGCAGTGCGAACATTGCGCATGCGCAATTAGCGGAAAATCGCTGCGATGCGAAGAAAATTACCGAGCGAACAACTCGGAATGACCACCATTTTACCGGTGTTTCGCACATGCACAGTAAGAAAATCACTGGGAAAATGGCCGCCGTGCCATTTTCCCGGAGACCTGTGGATGCATACTAGACTCTGATGCGCATGCACGGACATATGGTGCAGACAGCACGTCCCTCCTTCTGTTACCACTGTGGAATCCCTGCGTTGTGATCAAGGGGCAGATTTAACAACGGGTGATATTCTTGTTATCACTCATTACGAATGATAAATGGTGCTCCAGCCAATCAGCTCCAAACTGTCATGTGCACCATTTAACATTCGTAACGAGTGATAACAAAAAATATCACTCATTGCTAAATCTGCCCCCAAGTTCTTACTCTCCAATATATGAGCCACCAAGTTTCAACCACTATCCATACTGGGGCTGTGGATTAGGCTCGGTGGTTCATAAAGCAAAGCGCAAGAGCTGTGGTTAATGGGGTATAAAGCAACAATGAGCTGGCAGCTATTGGCTCTGAGGTGTATCAAGCTGTATGGTCACTTGTTGCCCGTTATTGCCCAATCCTGATCGGAGCAGTTATATGGTTGCCGTGGGTTACCGCACATGTGTTCTGTTTAAACCACCTGATAAATTGACCCGTATGGGCCTTATTCTGTGGAGGGTGTTTTTCACCCGTCTTCATGCAATTGCTGCTACAGAGCCCTTCCCTGGAAAAACATCTGAATGTGCAAGGACTGGGACATCTACTGTCAGCATCTGTATACACTGAAATACAGTTTGTTGCGTCTTTAATGCCACCATCGGCCTCACCATCGAAACTTGCACCAGCCCTATGTCAGGTACAGATTATCCTACTAAATATGGCCTCCTATGTGAAAGGCTCTGTGTCTCCTTAGGTAACCATTATCAGCGACACAGCCACCACACTCCCACA
This sequence comes from Pseudophryne corroboree, assembly GCF_028390025.1. Taxonomy (NCBI): domain Eukaryota; kingdom Metazoa; phylum Chordata; class Amphibia; order Anura; family Myobatrachidae; genus Pseudophryne; species Pseudophryne corroboree. The sequence goes on from NC_086449.1 coordinate 752,813,839, forward strand.
ACACGTACCATCTCTGTACATCCACTTCCCTGTCGCCGCCAACTAACCCCCCAATACATCTTCCAAACATTTCTGAGACTGTCCCTTCCCATGCACCTCAATTGCTATTGGGCCTCTGAGCATATGCAATCTGGACTCATGCAAGATGCGACATACACACAGGTGCAGAAGAAAATAATCTCTCTGCTGCATCCAACATCTCTTCTTCATCCGACATAGGGGGTAATTCCAACCCTTTCTCCCGCACAAGTACAAAAGCATCGCACAGCGGCGATGCTTTTGTACTGGAAGAGTAACTCCCAGCCAGCACAGCTCCTGCGGCTAGCCGGGAGTTACTCGTCGCTGCCCGGGTCGCAGAGGCTGCGTGACGTCATGCAGCCGCTGCGGCACGCTCCCCGCACGGTCCGGCCACGCCTGCGTTGGCCGGACCGCGCCCACAAAACGCCAGCCAAATGCCGCTGTGCCGCCCCCTCCCGCCCAGCGACTGCCTCTGCCTGTCAATCAGGCAGAGGCAATCGCTAGGCAACGACAGCCATCGGCTGTCAGCTATGGGCCGGCACACTGTGGTGCCGGCGCATGCGCAGTTCTGACCTGATCGCTGCGCTGCGATGAACTACAGCGAGCGATCAGGTCAGAATGACCCCTATAGAACCACACTCTGTGTGTTCTGTTTCCCAACTGGCACTTCCTCTGTGAAGTAACTTAGTAAATATGAGAATGATGATAGACACTCTGCCCGGCCTCCCCTTCTTATATGAGTATCTGGATGATAGATCTACAGTGTCTAGGATGACACCATATTGTCGACATGCATTAGGTCAACAGGTTCAAAAGGTCGACATAGCAATGGTGAGCACACAAATGGTTGATTCTTTTTTTTTAAATGTTTTCACAACATTTGTTTGATGTACCATCCACATGGACTACGATTTGGAATAGTCACCTTGCCCGAAGCTCGGTCAGCGACGCAAACCCGCAAGGGTACATATTTCCACTGATGGTGGTTACATATTACCAAACATACAAGACTTGACCCAAAGAACTGGAAAAATTGGTGTCAACCATTTGTGTGTAGATCATTGTCATGTAGACCTTTTGACCCTATTGACCTTAATCTTTGTCGACCTTTTATCTGTTGTACGTGTCGACCATTTGGTGTTGACCTATTTGCTGTCGACCTAAATACTGTAGATCTTCTATGCCACACCCTCTTATATACAGTTACAGATCTGAGTATGCGGATTTGGGAGCTGGTTTATTGATCAATATTATATTTATTCAGAACCAGATATAAAATACAGAGCTCTTCATGGAAAGCACCAGTTACAGCCCCATACACTAACCCACTGCCTTTATTTGTATTAACTCTTTTTGTTTAAATACTGTACATGTATTTATAAAGTGAAAAATATATTAACTGTAAGTATAGTGTAAATAATTTGGTATCTTCTATGAAAGTAATCACGTCTGCTGTCAGAGCGTGTCGGGATTCCGGGGTCGGCCACCTGACCGCCGGCATCCAGTGCAGCGGGATGCTGACCACATTCCATCAGAGCTAACCATTTTATCACTAGAACATAACATAGGGGGTCATTCCGAGTTGATCGCTAGCTGCATTCGTTCGCTGCGCAGCGATGAGACAAAAAAACTGCACTTTTGCGCATGCATATGTGGCGCAATGCGCACGCGCGACGTACTATTACAATGAATGATGTCGTTTCACACAGGGTCTAGCGAAGCTTTTCAGTCGCACTGCTGGCCACAGAGTGATTGACATGAAGTGGGCGTTTCTGGGTGTCAACTGACCGTTTTCAGGGAGTGTTCGAAAAAACGCAGGCATGCCAGGAAAAACGCAGGCGTGGCTGGGCGAACCCAGGGCGAGTTTGTGACGTCAAAACAGGAACTGAATAGTCTGAAGTCATCGCAAGCGCTGAGTAGGTTTTGAGCTACTCTAAAACTGCACAAAAAAAACTTTGTAGCTTCTCTGCGATCCTTTCGTTCGTACTTCTGCTAAGCTAAAATACACTCCCAGTGGGAGGCGGCATAGCGTTTGCACGGCTGCTAAAAACAGCTAGCGAGCGATCAACTCGGAATGACCACCTTAATGCACTTATTTCCTCCTTAAACCTTCTTTATTCATGGGTGAGAATATTCTAACAATTCAACCAACATATTAGTAGTAATACCAACTGGAATGGGAGTGTGAGTCTGACATGTGTTAGGCCGTGATCAGATGCGGGAGCTTGAAAACACGTCTGGGCGCTGGAAAACCACAAGCGGGCGTCACAAACCCCCTATCTTTCAAGTACCTGTACAAAGGGCAGAGCATAAAGCTGTACGTGGCATATGTCCCTTCCTGTAATAAGCACAATTAAAATAAATAACTATATATATACATATATATATCATCAAGTATAGAGACATCCGTCATTGTGTATTAGCAGAACCTCCGTGTGATATGTAAAACACAGGCTGCGTCAGTGATTGTATAGCTAGCATGTCTCCTGATCTCCTGTCGTACGATCATACGCTGCAAGCTGTCAAACCTCGAGTACAACACAGGATCTGGTAATTGACGTGCCGATCTTTACCTATAAGCCTATCAGTCACCCTACACTCTGAGCAGCGTACGTGTATATTTATCAAAACTCCCTGTGCATCTGTTCTGCCGTGTCTCCCTGTCTTTCACCACCCTCCTCTGTTCTCTCCATGATTTTCTCTTATCCTTCTTTCATTGTCTGAGTGTTTATCGTCATCTGTCCTTGCCTCTTCTCCCGAGTCTCTGCCTTTAATAACCTGAAGGTGATTAGCAGAAATCATATTTGATTTTGACACTCAACCTGCCAGTTAAATACAGGCTAACAAAACCGCTCTGCCATCCAATATGCAAGATGCCTTTCCCCCCCGTTAATTAGGTAGATAAATACAGAGTTTCTATGGTAACATCTTCCTGTGTTTGTAACCCAATGCAATTGAGTTTTATGGATGTGGCGGCACGTTATTGTTTTAACCCCGCGAAGACTGGATTGTCTGCAGTATTTCCATCGGTTTATATTCATTTCCAATGACATAGTCTGTATCAAGCGGACATTGCACTTTAACCTGTTGTTGGTAAGGAATAGTCTTCTCTACTTTACAGGGAAATACAGGTTAAGCAAAACACTTTTAAACAGTGGTCCCCACAGAAAAAGATTTATTTTTGATTCTTGATAGCTGTGGAAAGACATGGCCGGAAGAGTGCGGAATGTCCATGTGATAATGGGAATCTCACTGTCTTAGTTGCGTTTTATTAGGGTCAGAGCATATATTGGTTAGCAAGCTTCTTTCCTGCCGGCCCAGTTGTGAAGTTCGTAGGATTAGAAGGGCCTGTTGCTGATCTCATTGGCAGAACTATCGCAGCACATGGGGTATGTCAGGAGAGGCGAGTGCTGGCATTGTAGGACCCAGTGATTTGTATTTATGTGACTGACTGTACGAGGACATGCCTGAATATGACAAAAGCAATGTCATGATTTGATGACTGTAATGGAGGCAAGCTCGGAGTCACAGGCTGACGGCTCATTCACACTCATCTGCTTTCAGTATGTGTTTAAAATGTTAATACATTTGCTGGAAATACGTGTGTGCAGGCTGAGGATGTAGCAGAGCATCTGTATACACCAGCGGATGCCATACAGCTATGAACAGCCCAGTTGCTTAACCAGTGGAGTGGTTTTATTGAAGATAATACAGGTATAGCCGTACTCACTGTTATACACTCTGATAGGTAGAGAGGAGCTTGAGCGGAGCGGTGTGTGATGCAGCTCACTTGCCTGTGAGTAACGGGGGCAGGATGCTGGAGCAACGGTTCTATCAGTAGGTGGACGCAGGTCTCACTGGAGCTAAGTGGAAGACTACTGTCTTACACTGTGGTACTCTCACACAGTGACACGATGGCTCCACACATGATCAGTAGTAGCCTTGGTGGCCATCTTGGTATAGGGAATGAAGCGTCCCCTGGAGGAGTAACAACATGTAGTTTGCGCAGTAGCGCACTCCTTTATTAACAACATTCACAAGAAGCTTATTGTAATAGAACAAGTAAGAGTCAATAATCATCAGGTTGTAAAATGTCGGCATTCTCATACAAGCTGCCAGTAGAAGAGGTTGTATTGGTAAAAGCATAACAAGTGCACGGAGAATGCATTAAAACGCATCAGTGAAGTGCATGACACTTTACAGGCATTTTCTTGATTGTCCTATGAGCTCCTTTTGTCTCAGCTTTCCCCTACCTCTAGATTGTAAGCTCTCACAAGCAGGTTCGTCACTCCTGTCTCATGTCACACCTTTGTCTGCCTTGTTTTACCTCTTAATGTGATGTTCATTTTATTTTTAAGCTTGACTTATATGATTTTAGTGTAATTTGTTTAGCGGTTTGTTTTATATTTATTTGCATGCTTTGTATTGCAGTCTATGCGGTGCTGCTGAATCTGTGGTGCCTTACACATAACAATGATGATAAGCTCTTCCCTTGTGTGCTTTTCCTTCTCATGCTTAAACCATCTTCGATGGCACCAAATCCCTCGGTTTTCTGCCACCCTCATACTTATGTCAGTGTCGTCTGCTGATGTAGCTATATATACCCTGTACTTGTCCTATATTGTCTTCAACTAAAATCCTACAGAATGGGGAAAAGTTTGGTGCTTCAAAGCAGAGTGCAGCTCTATCTTATAGCCCACCTGTAGGGCAAATGCATAGGAAAATAAGGAAAGTTGTAGATAAAGCGCAAACTCCTATGGGGGTGCAATGAAATATCTGAATTCAATGCAGTAGAGATATTCTTCACATTCAAAGGTATGTGGTTTCAGGATGATTTAGTGAAATTCAAATATCCATGATGAATGTTCTTTCTTTCAGAATATGCCCAAAATTCTTTCATATCCTCAATCAACAGACCGCATAGCTTCTCCTCCTTCTGTTCCACTTATCTCTGGGAATATGTATCTCAGATACGAAAAACAGAAAGGGGCAAAATAGTGTAACACAGGTTTATTGAGGATAAGATAAAAACATAACTTTAGAAGCGTACCTCAGGCTAAGGTGTATAATGCACACCAATTCTCATATGTAGTAAAGGGTTCTTTTCTGGTACCTCCCGGAAACAGGAATACACCCTCAGGGTCCTAGGTAGGCAGCAGTCTGTGTTCCCCCCAACGCGTTTCGGCTCCTTGGAGCCTTTATCAAGGTGTAGTGGGCTATGGTGTACTGTGTGCTATTTATGCTCCCTCCTATGACCCCATTGGTGGATTGGTTCCAGGAAGTGACAGTTGCAATCAAATAAAAAACATTTTGAAATCTGTTATATTTCATAACAATAACGTTGTGAATGACTTTACATTATATATTAATAAACCATTTTTAAAAACGACTGTGCTTATTTTTTTATAAAATTTATTTTTTATCAGCTCATAAATAACTTCCTGTTTTGCTTTTTCGTTTATATACTTTGTAATTGGGCGCTGTGGATCCCTTGTGGCACCATATGAATAAAGGTTAATAATAATAATGATGATATGTGTGACTGAGACTATTTATGAAGCGGCAGCTTACAAAAGCTTTTATAAGCCACCATTTCCTGACAGCTCGGAGGTGAAATTTTTAAATGGTACTTGAAGTCATTGTAAAATACTGTGAGGGACGGAGTAGGTGGAGAGATGAGAGTAGATCAATTCTGGTAATCCGGCAATTTTTGCCATAGGAAGCAGTCAGGCTCAGTGAGTCAATGCAGTGACAATTGAGTTAGTTCCCGCTGTACTTCCACAAACTTTCAGAGCTTGGTGACAACGGCAATAATTACTACTGTATGTTCCCATATAAGTGGGCGGGGGCAGCCCTGCACATGGGTTCTATTATAGCACAAGCTATACTTTATCTCCTGCACAGCTACTGTACTGTGATGAATGGGTCTGTAATTTAAAACATGCAAACACTACATGTTTAGCAGACCCATACATCATGATGAATACACCCCTTAGTTACTGGAAGGCTCAGCCTTGAAATGTTAATCAAATATCTGACTTTAAATTAATGAAACATCCCTTTGACATAATTTCTTCATAGGCCAATTTCCTCTTTGATGAAGACATAAGAAAACCAACCATAAGTGGGCGATGATGTATTAAAATTCACGTTGACCATATCTTATCGTCTTTCTAGAAATATATATATATTATCTCCTATATAATAGCCCTATTCTGTGACCTTGTGATTCATTTGCTAATGCTGGGCGGAGTTACAACACTGGGCGGAGTTAGTCAAATGAGTCACAGAGATCTGGCCAAATCTACAGGAGACTAGGAGCAGAAGCAGATAGCATGGGCATTGGGCATGGCACAGGCAGGGGTGCAGACCTCCCTGCTTTCTGCAGGAGCTTTATCCAGGCAGAAGGAGGGAAACACACTCGGCGAAAAGGGGGCGTGGCTTCACGGGAGGGCCCCGTTTTCGTCAGTGAGGAAGCATGCCCAGCGCTCTGTGAGCTGCTGGCATGCTCCCAGGGGCTGATTATGAGTCCGGGGGGCCCAGGGCACTTGTGACAAGGGAGCCCTAGCTCATTGCTGTGCCTGCTGTGGGTTAGGGGCGTGGCCTAATCGCGGCCCGCGTGGCCACGCCCCCTTATGCAAATTACGATTTTTATTTTTATTTTTTTGATGGGATTTTGGCCCCTCAGCTAGGGCTAAATCCAGAGGAGGTGGTCGCTCCCCCCTACACACCCGCACAGGGAGAAGAAAGCAGGGAGGCTGCTGCCTCCCTGCAACACCACAGACCTGCCAATATGCAGCAGCGTGTGCTGACTGTAGCACAATTGCTGCCGCTGTTGCTGGCAGGACGGGGGGGGGGGGGGGGGAGCTTCTGAGCTGGAACAGAGCTACTCCAGCCGGGGGGCCCCCTAAAACTGTGGGGCCAACGGTACGTACCCCCTGCCCCCCCCACCTTAATCCGGCTCTGCTGCTGGAACCCCCCCATTAATCCGTACCCCCTGATGCCCCCTCTCCCTCTGTCTCCACTATTCACCGCAGCTCTGCTAAGCAGAACAGCGAGTACAGGAGCTTTCCAACTGCCCCCCCCCCCCCACCGCCGGACACTGCGACCCGCGGGTGGGACAGCGGGACAGACCCCAAAAAATGGGACTGTCCCGCGAAAATCGGGACAGTTGGGAGGTATGGGGGTGTGTGAGGGGGTATGCCGTACAGACAGACGGGCACCGGCTCACTGTGTGCTTGACCCCCCACATCGGCATACTCAGCAGGGTCTCTCTGGCGTGGAGGAACGTCACTTTCTGGCACACTCCACGCTTCTTAGCTGCAGTTTTGTGGGGCACCTGCTGCTGTGCAGGTTCCGTACTGCCTCTGTTATCTCCAGCCCCAGCAACCCCACCGCTAGCTGCAGCGCTGCCACCCGCAGTGAGGTGCGCCCAGCTCCTTCACACACTTTAGCCGGCGGGTAGCGCTGCAGAAATCCGAGCTGCTTGCAGGCTCCGACCCCCTCCTCCCTCCAGCCGCAGCGTCTCCTGGGAGCTAACCAGTCACTCCCAGTCTCCCCTTACCACAGTGCCCGGAAGCCGTGAGGTCCGCGCCACGTGCATGCTATGACCCCCTCCTCCCTCCAGCCGCAGCATCTCCTGGGGGCTAACCAGTCATTTCCAGTCTCACCTTACCACAGTGCCCGGCAGCTGCGCGAGGTCTGCGGTGTGTGACTGAGGAGGGGGGGAGGGATGCGGACGGGCAGAGGAAGCAGGAATCCAGCCTGAGAGAGTCAGCCATGCCAAGTCTCCAGCAGCAGCAGATCCCAACAGGTTGGAGTGGAACAGCAGCAGCCAGCAGCAGTGACTCCGGTAAGACACATCTGTCTGTCACCACTGTTTTGTCCCTAATACCAATCTCTCCCGTGCCCTGTGTTCTGTCATGTCCCTGTCACCCCTGGCCTTGCCCTGCCACCCTTATCCTGGCCCTTTCACCCTTATCCTGGCCCTGTCACCCTTATCCTGTCCCTATCATTTCTGTCCTGGCCCCGTCACCCCTGTCCTGGCCCCGTCACCCCTGTCCTGGCCCCGTCACCCCTGTTCTGACCCTGTCACCCCTGTCCTGGCCCCGTCAACCCTGTACTGACCCTGTCACCCCTGTCCTGGCCCTGTTACTGCATACCCTCCAACTATCTTTTATGGCATATACAGTACCCGCAGCGCCTCCAGACCTCTCCCCAATGCACCACACCGCACCTTCCCCTCCTCCACATGCGGCACTCCACCCCTCCCCCACATGCTGTGCCTCCAGACCCCCTACACCACCCGTGGCTCCCACTCCTCCACCCCTTCACCACCCACAGCACCTCCAGGCCCCTTCCACCATTCACCCCCCTTATATGTCTCCCCCCACACCTGCCCCCCTCCACCCGCAGCATCTGCAGACACCCTCCTCCATCAGCGGTCCCCCCCTCACCCACCCCTCCCCCACCAATGGCACCCCCGCACCTGCCCCTCCACCACCTGCAGCACCTCCGGACCTCCTTTCCCATCCGCCGCAACACCCGTACCTGCCCCTACCTTACCCATGGTGCCTGCGGTCCCCTACCCCACCCCCGGCACTCCCGTCCCTTCCCATCCCACAGCACCTCTGGAACCCTTCATCCATCCACAACATCCCCACACCTGCCCCTCTCCCACCCGTGGCACCCCTGCCCCTCCCCCACCTTCAGTGCCTCCGGACCCCTCCCCCATCTGCATCCCCCACTCCTCGGCCCCTCCCCCACGCGCAGCACCTCCCGAACCTTCCCCATCCGGGCCCCACCCCCACTTCTGCCTCCCCTCCACTTGCAGCATCTACAGACACCATCCGCAGTCCCCCCCGCACCCGCTACATTCTGTACATCGTGCCCTGCAGGTGCTGTTCACGCCGTCGCAAGGGGCTGCGCCTCCTTCACCATCGCACGCCCTTTCATTGTGCAATATTTAACCACTAACAAAGGAATGCAGGTAATACTCCATATAATACAAATATTAAACCCCAGAAAGGCATGCAAGGGTTAAGGGGGCGTAGCCCCTTGCGACGGTGTGAAGAGCGCCCGTAGGGCGCGATGAAGCACCTAGTATATATATATATATATATATATATATATATATATATACAGATACACACATAGAGAGATTATTTATATTTCTCTAACGTCCTAGTGGATGCTGGGGACTCCGTAAGGACCATGGAGAATAGATGGGCTCCGCAGGAGACATGGGCACTTTAAGAAAGAATTTAGATTCTGGTGTGCTCTGGCTCCTCCCTCTATGTCCCTCCTCCAGACCTCAGTTTAAATCTGTGCCCGGACGAGCTGGGTGCTGTTCAGTGAGCTCTCCTGAGCTTGCTGTAAGAAAGTATTTTGTTAGGTTTTTTATTTTCAGGGAGCTCTGCTGGCAACAGACTCCCTGCATCGTGGGACAGAGGGGAGAGAAGCAGCCCTACTCTCTGAAGCTAGGTCCTGCTTCTTAGGCTACTGGACACCATTAGCTCCAGAGGGATCGTACACAGGATCTCACCCTCGTCGTCCGATCCCGGAGCCGCGCCGCCGTCCCCCTCGCAGAGCCGGAAGACAGAAGCCGGGTGAGTATGAGAAGCAAGAAGACTTCAAAATCGGCGGCAGAAGACTCCGTTCTTCACATGAGGTAACGCACAGCACTGCAGCTGTGCGCCATTGCTCCAAACACACCTCACATACTCCGGTCACTGTAAGGGTGCAGGGCGCAGGGGGGGCGCCCTGGGCAGCATATGGACCTCTGTTAGCAAAAGTACTCATATATACAGTTGGGCACTGTATATATGTATGAGCCCCCGCCAAAAAGATATGTATTTTAGCGGGACAGAAGCCCGCCGTCGAGGGGGCGGGGCTTCTTCCTCAGCACTCACCAGCGCCATTTTTTCTCCACAGCTCAGCTGAGAAGAAGCTCCCCAGGGTCTCTCCTGCAGATCACGGTAGAAAAGGGTAAAAAGAGAGGGGGGGCACATAATTAGGCGCAAAAACACAATATACAGCAGCTACTGGGTTAACATTAAGTTACTGTGTTATTCCTGGGTTATATAGCGCTGGGGTGTGTGCTGGCATACTCTCTCTCTGTCTCACCAAAGGGCCTTGTGGGGGAACTGTCTTCAAAAAGGGCATTCCCTGTGTGTGTGGTGTGTCGGTACGCTTGTGTCGACATGTCTGATGAGGAAGGCTATGTGGAAGCAGAGCGGGAGCAAATGAATGTGGTGTCTCTGCCGACGGCACCGACACCTGATTGGATGGATATGTGGAAGGTTTTAAATGATAATGTTAATTCCTTGCATAAAAGGTTAGACAAAGCTGAAACCTCAGGACAGTCAGGGTCCCAACCCATGCCTGATCCTATGTCGCAGAGGCCGACAGGGTCTCAGAAGCGCCCACTATCCCAAATTATTGACACGGATACCGACATGGATTCTGACTCCAGTGTCGATTACGATGATGCAAAGTTACAGCCAAAATTGGCTAAATCCATCCGTTATATGATTATAGCTATTAAGGATGTGTTGCACATCACAGAGGAAACCCCAGTCCCTGACAGGAGGGTTCATATGTATGGGGAAAAGAAGCCGCAGGTAACTTTTCCCCCCTCACACGAGCTCAATGAGTTATGTGAAAAGGCTTGGGAATCTCCAGATAAAAAACTGCAGATTTCCAAAAAGATTCTTATGGCGTATCCTTTCCCGCCAACGGACAGGTTACTCTGGGAATCCTCCCCTAGGGTGGACAAAGCTTTGACACGCTTATCCAAGAAGGTAGCCCTGCCGTCACAGGATACGGCTACCCTCAAAGATGCTGCGGATCGCAAAGAGGAGGTTACCCTGATGTCCATTTCTACACATTCAGGTACCTTACCTGAGGCCGGCAATCGCGTCGGCTTGGGTGTGTAGTGCTGTAGCACCATGGACGGATACCTTATCTGAGGAACCTGATACCTTAGGTTTTACCTTACAAGTGTGAGGAATTGTTTGGGGAGGGTCTCTCTGACCTGGTCTCCACAGCTACGGCTGGGAAGTCAAATTTTTTGCCATATGTTTCCTCACAACCTAAGAAAGCACCGTATTACCAAATGCAGTCCTTTCGATCACAGAAAAACAAGAAAGTCCGAGGTGCGTCCTTTCTTGCCAGAGGCAGGGGCAGAGGAAAGAAGTGGCACAACACAGCTAGTTCCCAGGAACAGAAGTCCTCCCCGGCTTCCACTAAATCCACTGCATGACGCTGGGGCTCCACAGGCGGAGCTAGGACCGGTGGGGGGCGCGTCTCCGAAATTTCAGCCACAAGTGGGTTCACTCACAGTTGGATCCCTGGGCAATAGACGTTGTGTCTCAGGGATACAAGCTGGAATTCGAAGAGATGCCCCCTCACCGATACCTCAAGTCGGCCCTGCCAGCTTCCCCCTTAGAGAGGGAAATAGTGTTAACTGCAATTCACAAATTGTATCTTCAACAGGTGGTGGTCAAGGTTACCCTCCTTCAACAAGGAAAGGGTTATTATTCGACCATGTTTGTGGTACCGAAACCGGACGGTTCGGTCAGACCCATATTGAATTTAAAATCCCTGAACGTGTACCTAAAAAGGTTCCGGTTCAAGATGGAATCGCTGAGAGCGGTCATTGCAAGCCTGGAAGGGGGGGATTTTATGGTGTCTCTGGACATAAAGGATGCATACCTTCATGTCCCCATTTATCCACCTCATCAGGCGTACCTCAGATTTGTGGTACAGGATTGTCATTACCAATTTCAGACGTTGCCGTTTGGTCTCTCCACGGCTCCGAGAATATTTACCAAGGTAATGGCGGAAATTATGGTACTCCTGCGGAAGCAAGGGGTCACAATTATCCCATACTTGGACGATCTCCTCATAAAAGCGAGGTCAAGAGAGCAGTTGCTGATCAGCGTAGCATGTTCTCTGGAAGTGTTACGGCAACACGGCTGGATTCTGAATATTCCAAAGTCGCAGTTGGTTCCTACGACTCGTCTGCCTTTCCTGGGCATGATTCTGGACACAGGCCAGAAAAGGGTTTATCTCCCAATAGAGAAGGTTCAGGAACTCATGACACTGGTCAGGGACCTATTAAAACCAAAACAGGTGTCAGTGCATCACTGCACTCGAGTCCTGGGAAAGATGGTGGCATCGTACGAGGCCATTCCCTTCGGCAGGTTCCATGCGAGGACCTTTCAATGGGACTTACTGGACAAATGGTCCGGATCACATCTTCAGATGCATTGGTTAATCACCCTATCCCCCAGGGCCAGGGTGTCTCTCCTGTGGTGGCTGTAGAGTGCTCACCTTCTCGAGGGCCGCAGATTCGGCATTCAGGACTGGGTCCTGGTGACCACGGATGCAAGCCTCCGAGGGTGGGGGGCAGTCACACAGGGAAGAAATTTCCAAGGTCTGTGGTCAAGTCAGGAGACTTGCCTTCACATCAACATCCTGGAACTAAGGGCCATTTACAACGCCCTACGTCAAGCAGAGGCCCTGCTTCGCGGTCAACCAGTTCTGATTCAGTCAGACAACATCACCGCTGTGGCTCATGTAAACCGACAAGGCGGCACAAGGAGCAGGGTGGCGATGGCGGAAGCCACCAGAATTCTTCGCTGGGCGGAGAATCATGTAAGCGCACTGTCAGCAGTGTTCATCCCGGAGGTAGACAACTGGGAAGCAGACTTCCTCAGCAGGCACGACCTCCACCCGGGGGAGTGGGGACTTCATCAAGAAGTCTTCGCACAGCTTGCAAGTCGGTGGGAACTGCCACAGGTGGACATGATGGCATCCCGCCTCAACAAGAAACTACAGAGGTATTGCGCCAGGTCAAGAGACCCTCAGGCGATAGCTGTAGACGCCCTGGTGACACCGTGGGTGTTCCAATCGGTCTATGTATTTCCTCCTCTTCCTCTCATACCCAAGGTGTTGAGAATCATAAGAAAAAGAGGAGTGAGAACAATACTCATTGTTCCAGATTGGCCAAGAAGGCCTTGGTATCCAGATCTGCAAGAAATGCTCACAGAGGACCCGTGGCCTCTTCCTCTAAGACAGGACTTGTTGCAACAAGGGCCCTGTCTGTTCCAAGACTTACCGCGGCTGCGTTTGACGGCATGGCGGTTGAACGCCGGATCCTAGCGGAAAAAGGCATTCCAGATGAGGTCATTCCTACGCTGATAAAGGCTAGGAAGGACGTGACAGCTCAACATTATCACCGTATATGGCGAAAATATGTTGCTTGGTGTGAGGCCAGGAATGCCCCTACGGAGGAATTCCAGCTGGGCCGTTTCCTTCACTTCCTACAGTCAGGAGTGACTTTGGGCCTAAAATTGGGTTCCATTAAGGTCCAGATTTCGGCCCTATCCATTTTCTTTCAAAAAGAGCTGGCTTCTCTACCTGAAGTTCAGACGTTTGTGAAGGGAGTGCTGCGTATTCAGCCCCCTTTTGTGCCCCCGGTGGCACCTTGGGATCTTAACGTGGTGTTGAGTTTCCTGAAATCCCACTGGTTTGAACCACTCAAAATGGTGGAATTGAAATATCTCACGTGGAAGGTGGTCATGCTACTAGCATTGGCTTCGGCTAGGCGTGTGTCAGAATTAGCGGCTTTGTCACATAAAAGCCCCTATCTGGTTTTCCATGCGGATAGAGCAGAATTGCGGACCCGTCCACAATTTCTGCCAAAAGTGGTGTCATCCTTTCATATAAACCAACCTATTGTGGTGCCTGTGGCTACTAATGACTTGGAGGATTCCGAGTTACTTGATGTGGTCAGGGCTTTGAAGGTTTATGTAGCCAGAACGGCTAGGGTCAGGAAAACAGAATCTTTGTTTATCCTGTATGCTTCCAACAAGCTTGGCGCTCCTGCTTCAAAGCAAACTATTTTTCGCTGGATCTGTAATACGATTCAGCAGGCTCATTCTGCGGCTGGATTGCCGCTGCCAAAATCAGTTAAGGCCCATTCCACTAGGAAGGTGGGCTCTTCTTGGGCGGCTGCCCGAGGGGTCTCGGCATTACAGCTGTGCCGAGCGGCTACTTGGTCAGGTTCAAACACTTTTACAAAGTTCTACAAGTTTGATACCCTGGCTGAGGAGGACCTTGTGTTTGCTCATTCGGCGCTGCAGAGTCATCCGCACTCTCCCGCCCGTTTGGGAGCTTTGGTATAATCCCCATGGTCCTTACGGAGTGCCCAGCATCCACTAGGACGTTAGAGAAAATAAGATTTTACTTACCTGTAAATATATTTCTCGTAGTCCGTAGTGGATGCTGGGCGCCCGTCCCAAGTGCGGACTTCTTCTGCAATGCTTGTATATAGTTATTGCTGCAATAAGGGCTATGTTATTGTTGCATCAGGGTTGAACTGATGCTCTGTTGTTGTTCATACTGTTGACTGGGTAAGTTTATCACAAGTTATACGGTGTGATTGGTGTGGCTGGTATGAGTCTTGCCCTGGATTTCCAAAATCCTTTCCTTGTACTGTCAGCTCTTCCGGGCACAGTTTCTCTAACTGAGGTCTGGAGGAGGGACATAGAGGGAGGAGCCAGAGCACACCAGAATCTAAATTCTTTCTTAAAGTGCCCATGTCTCCTGCGGAGCCCGTCTATTCCCCATGGTCCTTACGGAGTCCCCAGCATCCACTACGGACTACGAGAAATAGATTTACCGGTAAGTAAAATCTTATTATATATATATATATATATATACTAGGTGATTCATCGCGCCCTACGGGCGCTCTTCACACCGTTGTAAGGGGCTACGCCCCCTTTAAACCTTGCACACCCTTGTGGCGAGCAATATTTTTATTATATGGGAGTATTACCTCCAATCATAATTGTGTGAGTGGTTAAATATTGCACGGACAAAGGGCGTGCAATGGTTAAGGGGTGAAAGCCCCTTGCAACGGCATGAACAGCGCACGTAGGGCCTGATGAATCACCTAGTAGGTGCTTTGGTTGGGGGAATGGCGGGTGCGGGGAAGACGCGGATGGGACCCGGGGGTGCCGCGGGAGGGGGAGGGGCGCTTGCGGTGGTGCCGCAGGTGGGGGAGGGGCTGGTGCGGTGGTGCCGCAGGTGGGGGTCCGGAGCCACTGCGGGTGGGGGAGGAGCAGTTGCGGGGGTGCCCCGGGTGGGGAAGGGGTGAATGCGGTGGTGCGGCGGGAGGGGCGGGTGCGGGGTTGCTGTGGTAGGGGGTCCGGAGCTACCGCGGGTGCTGGAGGGGGTGTGTGGGGGTGCCGCAGATGTGGCCCGGAGATACTGTGAGTGAGGGAGGGGTGGGTAATGCTTCTCCTGTCAGCAGCTAAGCTGCTGTCCTCCCTTTGGCAACGGCTCTCCCAGAGACTCGCACAGCAGCCAGTCACTATTGTTAGCGCCGGTGTCCCAACGCGCTGCATTACAGGGAAGAAGATGCACTCAATAAACTACAGCTCCCAGCAGCCCTAAGGGCCGGGATGCTTCGGTGCTAAGGGCTGCTGTGAGCTGTAGTTTATTTAGTGCGTCTACTTCCCTGTAATGCGGTGCATTGGGACACTGGTGCTAACAATAGTGACTGGCTGGCAGAACTGAGTGACTGGCTGAATCAATGTAAAAGGTGAGAGTGCTGTGCAGTGTCAGTGACACTGCACACAGGCCCGGTGCTAGCCGTTCAGCAAAGGGATGCAGTACAGGGAGGCACCAGGAAGGAGAGGCGTTCTCCCTGCTCTACATCCCTGTGCTGAGCTGCTGCTGCTATCCCTGCTGCTGCTGCAGGCTGCTGTCACACATGCAGCGGCACCAGCAGCACACAACCTTCTCTCCCCCTCAGCGCCGGCAGCACAAAGCCTCCTCTCTCCCCCCGCTCCCTTGTGTGACATTCAGTGGCCGGACGGGAGCCAAAGGGGGCGGAGCTAGATGGGAATAAGGGGCAGCGCTAGACGGGACCATGCTGCAGCAGGAGGATGAGCTGCTACAGCTTCGGCCAGCCAGCCGTCATTAGGTAAGTGTCTGGAAAGAGAGTGAGTGTGTGTGTGTATATACAGTGTCTGTGTATACTGTATATATGTGTGACTGTGTATGTGTGTAATGTATGTACAGTGTGTGTGTGTGTTTGTATATATATATATATATATATATATATATATATATATCTATCTGTTGTGTGTGTATGTGTGACTGCGGCATAATGTGTGTAAGCGTCACTGGTACAGTAGGCGTTACGTGTGTAAGCGGCACTGGTACAGGGGGCATTACGTGTGTAAGCGGCACTGGTACAGGGGGCATTACGTGTGTAAGCGGCATTACTACAGGGGGCGATACGTGTGTAAGCGGCACTGGTACAGGGGGCGTTACGCATGTAAGCCCCCTTTTCGAATTTGTATCAATTTTTATGTGTAAATTGTTGGAGGGTATGATGCTGCAGATGCAGTGGGCCTATTTTGGGGTGTGGGGCTGGAGCTGCAGTTCCATCAGTCTCATTGCTAATCCTGTGAAAACACAACAGGCAAAGGGCAGAACCTCCCATTTGGATGTAATCTGTGTGGGAGGGCGTTTCTCACCCAATCAGCTGTGGACTGGGTGTGATAGACCTGCCACTAACCCAATGAGAGATGCGTTATACACACAGGCACAAAGGTACAGATCAGGGCTATTATATAGGAGATATATATATATATATGAAGAAAAAATGAAGAATAGCGCCTAGGACAATCCTAATTAAGACACACTGATAAAATATTATGGGATCAATTAAGATATTGAAACACACCCCATCAATCAATGGGTGGCAGCTCGTGCCCAGTACGGGGGGAATAGATAAAAAATAGAGTGCAAATAGAGCGCCTGATAGTGTTATATATATTATTGTATAGCCAGTTCACCCTGTGAGGTGTGCAAAGTGCAAAATTTTAAAAAGAACAACTTAGCTCCTTGAGGACAGCTTCGATCGGATGACAAGTAATATAAGTGCTGACCATATGTCACTGGTTCCAGCTCATCCCTACTGGTCACTATGTTGGGATATACACTCTCACATACAGCAATTCCTGAGTACAAGGACTTCCACACAGGATCACTTCTCTCTATATATATATTTGTAGCTTTGACTGTAGTCTACAGTCCATAACTATTTCCTCCTTTTTTTGCATTACCTTACGTATGTGTGTGGTCTGGGGAGTCCATCCGGAAAGGGAAGGGGGCGTGCGCGGTGTGCAAAGGGCGCACGAACACTGCAAATAGGGGCATGTCATGAGTCATGGGGCGTGGACTCGCAGCACGCCCCCATATTGCTTAACGGGCAGCGGCGGCAGCAGCGGGGGACAAACCAGAGAGCCGGGAGCTGTGCTGAGCACAGCCTTCCCGGGTCTCTGTGGACCAGACTGGCCCAGCAGCCCATCGGCCCTGTGGTGATCTATGAGTATAACTAATGGGATGTAGTTGTGTGACCGGCGATCAGGAGACCGCCGGTTACAATACCTCCACCTGAATCACGAACACTAATAATCCTGACAGTCGGCATGCTGACTAAAAGGGACTAAACACCCCCCCTGCCAGAACTCTGCGGCCGGGATCCCGGCGTCAGGATGCTAACTGCCAGGACCCCGGCCACTGGTAACACATACCCAACTCTAACTAATGACTGGGGCTTAATGGTATATGTACAAGCACACCCAAGCTTGGCCTAATGAGGAATAAAATTAAGTGCAGGCGGTGGCAGAATTGTCGGCACCCACTATTAATTTCTGCACTGCCTAGTAATAAATGCATTCTTTGGCAGTGACAGGCCCCCTCTTACCTCTGGGCCCCCTGGCTGCTGAACCCCCTGCCACTGCTAAGTCTTGTATAGCTAAAAGATAATACTGAACTGATATCTGATAACCATATATGCAACAAAGCTGTAACAAACAATATTTATAATACAAATTCTTAGATGGAGGATAGGACAGTAATAGAGTATAAAGCTGGGTACCCACTGGTAGAGATGAGCGGATTCGGTTTTACTCGGTTTTACTCGGTTCTCAAAACGGCATCCGATTGGCTATCCAAAATACGTGACATCAGTGAGCCAATAAGATGCCGTTTTGAGAACCGAGTAAAACCGAGTAAAACCGAATCCGCTCATCTCTACCCACTGGCTGATTTATCGCCCATTCAATTATACGCTTGCTGCAGAAGCTACCCGTGACTGACAGCACAGTTGTGACATCAGGCATGACACACCGGGCCGACGATCAATAAGTGTGTATGCAGATAGGTCAGCAGATTGGCCAGACGGCCTAAATATCTGTACTACAAAAAGTTGTAGATGAAAGATCAAACGGTTTTATCTACTGGCCAGGACAGCAGACATGACAATCTCCGTAGAGTTGTGTACTTAGGGGCAGTGCAATCTATAACACGCAGGGTCGGACTGGCCCACAGGGGTACCAGGGAAACCACCGGTATGCCCTACTGCCTGAGGGCCCACTCCTTCCTCTAGGGATCAGGTTCCAGACTGTGCACTTGTATTATACATGGTAGATATGTTGCATTACACTGCACTAAACTATGGTGTATTTCAAGCCTCTGCGGAGGCTGACCACACCCTCTTTGTAGGCTGGCTACACCCCTAAGTATGTGCCCCTATAACTGCATTCCCCTGGTGGGCCCTTCATGCCCCAGTCCGACACTGATAACACGCCAGGCTCATATTTTGTAAATCATTAAAGTCCTTGTCACACAATGCACTGTATAAGCTCCCCAGCAAGCAGTCCATCCCAATGAATTAACGTAGTACAGTAACTCATTTAATAGCTGCCAAACTTGAAATAGATTCCTGCTGGACAGCTGAATAACAGAATCACCACTCATTTAGATACAGTCTCTGTAGCAATGCTGTCCTCCTCACGAATGCTTACGGAGCAGTTGGATAAAGGTTAGTACAAGTTACAGTGGTGTTACAGCCCCGCCTCCTCAGATGCCAGTCAGCTCTCTTCTCTCTGCCCTCTTATTTTCCGATTGCGCACTTATCTTTCTCACTACTTCTTAACACTACTGAATAAACTTTCTCATTACCCTCACCAGACGAAGGGCAAAAAGCAAAAAGCCCTTTCTCCAGGGATGGTAACCACATTTAACAAGGATTATGTCATTACAAGCTCTGCCACAGACCTTCTGTTACACTGTAATAGAAGAAAGGAATTAAACAAATGCTTATAGTTATCTGAAAAATAGAATTTATTTAGAAATTGTGGATGGCCCCTGCCGGCGCAGCCTGGCTGCGATGACAGGAGGCCCGCTGCCATCTTTTTGATCTGAACGGCTGCATGTGACGTCATGCAGCTGCCCCAATCACACCCACATTACGCCCCCCATTTGGAAGCTGACGCCCCCGTTTCCCTGTCGCCGCACCTGCAACACTCCGTCTCTGCCTAGGAAACGGAGTGTCGCTGCTCCCCTCCCACTCCAAGAACGCCTCTGCCTGTCAATCAGGTAGAGGCATTCGCATTTATTGTGGGTTACCCGCAGTAAATGCGGGTGCATGCGCAGGACGGGCCCTGCGCATGCGTCTGCCAGGCGAATGCAAAAATTCCGGTTGGATCGCGATTTGCGATCCATCTTGAATTAGGTATTTTCGTGGGTTTCCTCCGGGTACTCCGGTTTCCTCCCACAATCCAAAAATATACTGGTAGGTTAATTGGCTCTCAACAAAAATTACCCTAGCATGAATGTGTGTACGTGTTCATGTGGTAGGGAATATAAAGTGTAAGCTCCATTGGGGCAGGGACCGATGTGAATGACCAAATATTCTCTGTAAAGCGCTGCAGAATATGTGTGTGCTATATAAATAACTGGTAATAAATAAATAAATAATAACTAAGTTCCTAACATTAAGGGGTAAACTATTGTCAGGGGTGCCAAGAGAGGGGTACTAATTACCTGGGCCTGGGCTTGTTGGACGGGCCTGGCTTGGGCCCAAGTCAGCTGCTGAGGATGACAAACATCCTCCTGTACGGCTGTGGGTGCCTCCTGTGCAACTGCTGGCAACCTGTGTGTGCCCGCTGGCGCCCACTCAGTACGTGGGCCGTTCCTGGCGGCTGTGACTACTGTGTGGGGAATTCAGTTAGCCGCAGGACTTCCATTGCGCTTTTAATTCCCGGGTTAAGAGCCTGCAGTTATTAAAATACAATAAGCCCCAAGAGCTCAATTAACATTGGTGCAGCCTCTGGGCTAGCCACGGGCATACTGCACACAGTAATAGCTTTACTCCATGCACGTAACCCAGAATCAGGGCCGGTTCCGGGGCTTCTGGCGCCCCGGGCGGCATTAGGGGGTGTGGCTTTGTACAGGGGGCGTGGCCTGTACAGACTTAAATGATGTGCGGTGCGCGATGACGTCATCGCGCACTGCACAGTAAAGGACCTCTCCACGAAGGGAAACTAGATGCGTACGCGTCTAGTTTCCCTTCCCAGCGGCAGCGGGGGGGGGCAGCGGCCAGCGGCAGCAGGGGGGCAGCGGGCAGAGGGGGGCACACAGCAGCAGCGGATCTTGCCCCGGTGCGGCACCCTCCGGATGGCGCCCTGCGCCCTCCGGAATGCGGCGCCCCGGGAAAAAGTCCTGCTTGCCCGTGGCAAGATCCGCTACTGCCCGGAATCTATGCCCTACCATGTGTTAGCCACAGGGCTTACTGCAGGATAGAATTGAATAGCTCTTGGCACATATTCTTGGGAGCTAACGGTAAGCTACGGCGAGTCTAATTGAATTCCCCGCTGTGAATCTGTTGTTGCATGGGAAGAGATAATGGTCCTATACACATCTCCCAGACCTCTGTCAGGCTCTGGAGCCTTACCTCCAGCGGGTGATCCCGGGGGTTGCCGTCCCGCTGGTTGGCGCGGCTGCGGCGGCAGGGAGCTGCTGGTGGCGGGTCCTCCTAGACGGATGTGCGGCTGCTGAGGGCCGGGGTCTGGAGAGCCGGGCGCTGCGGCGGGGATCGCTGCGGTAAGGTCCTCTAGTGTGACACAGTATAGTGTGTCAGAGCCAGAAGCTGGCTAAAGCTGTGGGCTAACAGCTGAGCATGTCTCCTGTGCTAGGGGCAGCCATGTTGGAGACCAGAGCATTACCAATTAAGTTACCATATTGTGTCCAGCCAATCCTGCGTGTTCTCCCCTTACAAAAGGGGGCTGGCCCAGAGGGAGATTGCCAGTGCTTCAAGTTACCTCCTTGTGAAAGGTTCTCCAGCTCTGTGCTCCCAGGTTACTTCTGGTGCCCTGGTCCTGGTTGCTCTCATCTATTGGTTACCTAAACGCTGCTGCAGTCCTGCTGTCTAAGTCCGTCGCCACTCGTGGAAGCACTCACGGGGTCATAGAGGAGCTCCAGGTGCTAAAAGCAGTTCTCGCAGACGTCTTCATTTCTTCAAAGTCCAAGTTCTTCAGCCTCGTCTTTTAATCACAGTCTCCAGTTCTTCTTTACCGGAGTTCTTCAGCTTCACTCTTCAAGTCATTTAACCATAGAATCTAATTCTTCCATTTTCGTCAATTTCTCCAATATTCGTGTACAGCCTGTTATTCATTAAAACTACAGTTACCTTCTGAGAATGCTGATTTATATACAGGAATGAAAAGCTATACCTTATACACACTTTAAATACACTTTACCATGGAGCCGCTGCGGCCGCTAAACTTAATACACACTCTACGCACCTTTTACGCTGTTAGCGTACAGAGTCCCGTACCGCGTACGGACTTTGCGTACAAACGCCGCGCTGACGGTACAAAGTACACACAGCGCGTACACACCCAATGAATACACTTTAAACCTTATGCAGCAATGCAGTGCAATGCTATTACACTTTAAACCTTAGCAGGGAAAGAAAGACACGACACCAGTCTAGTTAAGCCACTGGGTTCCGACACCACAGCGTATTATTGCTGAAAGGGGGTTACAATATAAACAATACAATACAACAGAATAATGGCTACATTCAATGGTACATACGTGATTGGACTCGCCGCGCTACCCGGTCCGGTCCTCGGTCATCTAATAGATAACTTTGTGAGTCTTGTGTCTGACCAGGCCTGCTGCAGGCTCTCTTTATGCAATTCATCCAAAACATAACACAATGGATACTGTAATCTCTTTGTCCATTGGACACAGGGATGGTCATTTACAGTACAGGAGAGGTCATAGGTCGGTTTGAATAGGTAGGCGATGTCTGTTCCAACTGCTCTTGTGGGTGGTCTCCTCTGGATTCCCACCGCATACATAATGTACAGTAAATACAGTTTATATCTATATTCTGCTCCTGCACATAACTATCCGCAGGAACATGCGATCTTCCTCAAACAAACACCGGAAAGTTACCCTTAAAATACCCTACAGCTGGATACCAAACACCACCTTATAACCTTGTTCTGTCCCCTACTATCCTGTAAAGGTAAATCCCTTTGTTCTGAAACCATTTAAACTGCTGTAACTTGCTGCTGTAGTGCAGGGAGGCTATGTGTAAAATGTGCACTATTTGGATTAAATATGTAATGTGTTTTGATGGCTTTTCCATGCGTTCACAAACTGTACCGTAAATACTCATACCATGCGCTAATACGCAGGTCTGCGGGAGCGACCATACGCAAATTGCGAATATGCGCACGTACGGCAGAGCAAGTACGCGCACGGAGGCCATCTGTGTGTAGTTTGTACGTAATGTATGTACTGCAATATTTTTCAACTTTGACACTTCCTACGTAGTCCTCCTTTTCCTTTACGCCCTCCGGCCAACGTTAACAATTAGTTTGGCCTCCACCCCATGAGAAGGAATTACATTCAGCCACCTCGTTTACTCTCCTCACAGGTAGCTGTCCCTTCAGCCAAAACTCGGTTGTCGGAATCCCAACTTACGCCGAGCGTGACAGTAAGCACTGGCCCAATGGATCCAGCAAGTGAGCAGGCTACCAGGGGCGATGCCTCTGTGAATATTCTGACTCGTTTAAATAAACAGGAGGCCATGCAGGCACAGATTGTACAGTTCATGCATTATATGTCCACTCGTTTGGATTCTCTTCACACAGCCATATCCAAATCTCGGACTCCGGCTCCAGCTTCCAATCCGCCAGCACCTATTCCTCCTGTGTCGATCCCAGCCACCCAGCAAATTTGACGGTATTCCAAAGCAATGCCGAGGGTTCCTCAATCAATGCGAGATCCAGTTTGAGCTTCAGTCAGATAACTTTCCATCTGATCGGACCAAAATCGCATACATCATTATCCGGAATTCGTGGCAACCTTTCGTAAAATCTTTGACGAGCCAGGCCGGACCACCTCTGCCTCTTTGGAGATTCAGCGGCTGCGTCAGGGAACCCGTTCCGTTGCCCAGTACATGATCCAATTCCGTACTCTGTCTTCTGAAGTGGGCTGGAATGAAGAGGCTCTCATTGCCACCTTTTGGAACGGTCTCTCCAACAAAATTAAAGATGGCCTGGCCACTCAGGATGTGCCAGCTAAGCTCGATCAGCTAATTTCTTTATGTAACAAGATTGATCTAAGATACAAGGAGCGTTGTCTTGAGAGATCAAGGTTCTAGCGACCCAAACCTCGGGCCTGTCCCACTCCTAGACCATCCTCACCGTCTATTGAAGAACCCATGCAGGTCAACCGCTCTCATCTCACCAATGAGGAATGTCAAAGACGCAGACAGGGCAACCTCTGCATGTATTGTGGGGCGGCCGACCACTTCGTTAAGTCTTGTATTCAGCGACCGGGAAACTCCCACTCCTAGCTTACGCAGGAGAGGTTAAGCTAGGAGCATTCCCCAACCAATTTACCAGGAAGGAATCACTGTTGGCTGTATGTCTGAAACTTTCCTCTATCCCCCTTCATGTTGCAGCACATTTGGATTCTGGAGCTGCAGAAAGTTTAATTACTTTCGCCTTAGTCCGACAGTCTGAAATACCAACCATTCGTTTGGAGCGAGCTATTTCTATCACCGCGGTTGATGGAAGTTACATTCCTGAAGGGATCATCACCCACCGTATGGTTCCTCTGAAGATGAAAGTTGGTATTCTGGAGCTATCTCTTTCCTGGTAATTCCCAAAGCCTCTCAAAAAATAATCCTAGGATTCCCATGGTTACAGGAGCACAACCCCCGCTTGGATTGGCAAACTACGGATGTACTCGCTTGGGGGGAATTGTGTTCTCAAAGCTGTTTATCCACCGTCAAGCCACTCCTTACCCTACACTCCACTGATCTCCCAGATGCCTATCAGCCCTTTCTAGACGTCTTCAGTAAGCAGGGGGCGGATACCTTGCCTCCCTACCGAAGTTGGGACTGTCCTATCGATTTACTGCCTGGTAAAACACCTCCCGAGGCCGAACATACCCTTTATCTCTCCCGGAAACCCAAGCGATGTCTGAGTATATACAGGAGAATTTGGCCAAAGGGTTCCTTCGCCCTTCCTCTACTCCAGCCGGGGTGGGGTTTTTCTTTTGTTAAGAAGAAGGATGGGGGCCTACGGCCTTGCATCGACTACCGGGGCCTCAACGAATTTACAGTTAAGAACAGATATCCCTTGCCCTCGATTCCCAAACTATTTGTCTGAGTAAAGGGGGCTACCATTTTCACCAAATTGGACCTGCGTGGAGCTTATAACCTTATACGCATTCGCACAGGAGACGAGTGGAAGACTGCGTTCAATACTCATGACGGGCATTACGAATATCTGGTGATGCCCTTTGGCTTATGCAATGCTCCAGCAGTCTTCCAGGATTATGTCAATGAATTATTTCGAGATCTCCTCTATAAGTGCCTAGTTGTGTATCTGGACGATATTCTAATATTTTCCAAATATCTGAAGGTCCATCGGGAACAGGTCAGAGAAGTCTTGAGACTTTCTAAGGGAAAATCGACTCTTTTGTAAACTGGAGAAGTGCACGTTTGAGGTGTCCTCCATCCCCTTCTTAGGTTACATCATTTCTGAAAGGGAATTACAGATGGATCCTGCCAAAACCCAAGCAATCAGAGATTGGACCCTTCCTACCACTCTGAAGAGAATCCAGCGTTTTTTGGGCTTCGCCAATTTCTATAGGAAGTTCATTAAAGATTACTCCTCCATCATTGCTCCGATTACAGCACTAACAAGAAAAGTGTCTAATTCTGCAGCTTGGCCACCTGAGGCACTAAAAGCCTTTTCGTTTCTGAAAGAGGCTTTCATGTCAGCTCCTATTCTTCGGCAACCTGATCTCAGTCGTCCTTTTCAGGTAGAGGTGGATGCTTCTTCAGCAGGAGTGGGGGTCATCTTATCCCAGTTCTTCGAGGATCAGAAAGCTCATCCTTGTGCTTAATATTCCCAAAGATTCTCTCCGGCAAAACAAAGCTACGCCATTGGGGAACAAGAATTGCTTGCCATAAAACTTGCTTTTGAAGAGTGGAGTTACTTGCTGGAAGGAGCTCAGCACCCAATCTCTGTAACCACAGATCACAAAAATCTTTTATATCTTCAGACTGCCCGATGTTTAAACCCATGGCAAGCCAGGTGGGCAATCTTCTTCTACCGTTTTTCTTTCAAGCTCAGTTATCGTCCAGGGTCTCTTAATCAGAAAGCAGATGCACTTTCTCGTTCATTGAATTCAGATGAGTCCACAGATCTTCCGGACAGACAATTCATCCTAGATCCTGCTTACTTTGCTGCAACTTGTACTACTTCACTTCCTCCACTGGGAAGAACCTTTGTTGCACCAAAACTCAGAAAAAGACTGCTCACATGGGCTCATACCTCACCTTGTATGGGTCAAGACTCTTAAGTTCATCCAACGCTCTTATTGGTGGCCTCACCCGAAGTCGGATGTTTTGGAATTCATAGCTGCCTGCCCAAAGTGCGCCCAACATAAAGATCTAAGAGGATTACCATCTGGTCTTCTTCATCCGCTATTGGTTCCACAAAAACCCTGGACACACATCTCCATGGATTTTATAACTGCCTGTCTCCAGAGTACAAAACACCATTTGGGTCATTGTGGACCGATTTTCCAAGATGGCACACTTTGTCCCACTCACTGCTCTTCCAACTGCTCCACAGCTATCGAAATTGTTCATATCAGACATCTTCCGGTTACATGGACTTCCACAAGAGATAGTTTCTGATCGAGGGCCTCAATTTGTGGCTAAATTCTGGAGAGCACTGAGTTCAGCCCTTGGAATGAAATTAAGTTTCTCCTCTGCATACCATCCCCAATCGGATGGCCAGACTGAGCGAGTGAACCAAGACTTAGAGACTTTCCTACGACTCTTCATGTCTTCTTCTTAGGATGATTGGCTGGACTTCCATTTGCGGAATATGCTCATAATAATCTTTACCATTCCGCTACCCATTCCACACCCTTTTATTTGAATATGGACTTCATCCACGTGTTCCTGTTTTTCAATCTCTTCCAGCTCTCGAAGTACCTGCCGCAGAGTTAGCCCTTCAGCAATTCACTAAGATGTGGAGACAAGTTCATGAGGCTTTGCTTAAATCATCTAATAAATACAAATTGTTTGCAGATCGGAAACGGAAAGCTGTCCCTAATCTCAAAGTGGGGGATCAAGTCTGGGTTTCTACTCGAAACTTAAGAATCAAAGTCCCTTCCAAGAAATTTGCCCCCAGATTCATTGGACCATATACTATTGAAAAAGTATTGAATCCAGTAGCATACAAGGTTACGTTGCCTCCATACTTGAAAATCCCAAATGCATTTCACATCTCCTTACTGAAGCCTCTCATACTTAACCGTTTTTGGGCTGCGCTCCCTAGACCTCCCAAGGTGCAAGCTGCTCAAGGAGAAGAATTTGAAGTTCATAGGATCCTTGACTGTTGTAAAAGATATGGTTGTCTCCAATACCTTATTGATTGGAAGGGATATGGACCTGGGTTTCTGAAGAGGATGTCCACGCTCCAAGATTAGTCCAGGCCTTTCATACCAAGAACCCGATGAAAGCACAAGGGTGTTCGAAGCCCACCCTAAAAAGGGGAGTACTGTCAGGCTCCGGAGCCTTACCTCCGGCTGGTGCTCCCGGGGGTTGCCATGCTGCTGGTTGGTGCGGCTGCGGTGGCAGAGAGCTGCTGGCGGCGGGTCCTCCTGGACGGATGTGCGGCTGCCGATACAAAGACTCTGCACTTCTCAATTTCAAACATCACTCAGTGTGACATGCTACCGTATATGTATCACTCTCGGGACTGCAGGGCATCAGTAATTTGGGACAGTTGGGTTGTGGAGAATATAAAGCCCTTTAAAAACTGGATTGACCTCTGGCTCAGACCATGCAGGAATTTGTAGTTCCACAACAGCTGAAGATTACCCATGCCTGCTCTACACCTACAGTACTGTATGGCAATTAAACTGTTGTCTATTATTATATGGTATATGGAGGATAGATAGTGTCTAGGTCGACACCATATGGTTGACATGCATTAGGTTGACAGTTACAAAAGGTCAACAGATGAAACATTGACAGTGCTTCAGGTTGACAGGTTCATAGATTGACACTACAGTGGTCAATACACAATTGATTAATATGTTTTGGGGTTTTGTAACATATTTTCCCAACTATTGCTTGATTTACTATCCACGTGGACTACGATTGGGAATAGCAATCTGTGTCGAGTTCATCGAGCCACATTGCCAGAATCGTTGCAAGTGAAAGAAGACCGTGAGTGTATACGTTTCTAACGATGGTCACCGGTTACATTTGACAAACATACAAGATGTAATCCAAAAAACTGTGTCATGATGACCTTTTCATACTGTCAACCTTTTGTACTAGTTGACCTTAACCTCTGTCGTCCTTTTATCTGTAGACCTTTTGTTCCTGTCAACTTCATGCATGTTGGCCATTTGATGTCAACCTACTGACAGTCAGCCTAGACACTGTAGATCTTCTATAGCACACCAGATTATATATTGTTAGTGCATGTCTTCTGTCCCCTACACAACATGCCTCCCAACAGCTGTAAGGCAAGACCATGTGCCATAGGGGGAAATGTATCAAACCTTCTAAAGAGTGGAGAGGTTGCCCATAGAAACCGACCGATCAGTTTGTAGCAAGCATTTATCCAGTACATTCTATAACATTATAGGAAGCAGCTATGGGCAACTTTTCCGCTTTTTAGAACGTTTGATACATTTCCCTTTAAAGAGCTATATGCAGGATGCGGGAAAAACCCTGTTACACACACACACACACACACACACACACACACACACACACACACACACCCCAGATAGTAGATGTGAGCTGTTGGGAGACATGTTCTAATTTAGCACATAATCTGATTTGTATTCACTGCCGCTACGTGCTGGAATTGGTGCTATTAATGTCCCAGATTCAGCATAAAAGTTCATGGTCCATACACATATTATTAATGTTTCCTCTGACCGGTATAGAACACATATTATTACCTCGTTATAGCTCATGAATACATATAACCATTTGCATATTTCCATGATTCTCAGCTTCTGTAGTGGAGGAAGTCTGCAGCTGATGCACAAGGCAGGAGTTTGCCTGATCCACAGAAATATAACTGTCATCATATCTGACACAGAATTTTCATATATCCATGCCATGAAGTGTTTATAAACAGACACACAAGAGTTTCAACGTGGACCTTCAATGTGTCCATCTGACTCAAGCAATCGATTGGATTCATAATGCTAACAGATTATTAGGGCCATTAACAGCGCTCTAATGAGGTTATACAAAAAGGCAAGCTTTGTTTCAAGGAAACATTTATAGTTAGTGTTTATTTAAATAGCAATAATTTACAAAGCTTTGCTTCAGCGTGGCCCACTAAGATGATGTCTGGTTATTGTTCTGTGACCAAATCTGGCCTAGCTGCTCTGATTCCTAAATCTAGCTCCACTTTCAGGCTTCCAATCTATACAAATATTTTTATTGGCGTGATGTACATTATAAAACATGAGTGTCACATTCACCAATGCTAGAATTACACACAAAGGGGGTTATTCAGGTTTGTTAGCAAACCAAAAAGCACACTAATGGGCAAAACCATGGGGGTAATTCCAAGTTGATCGCAGCAGGAAATTTTTTAGCAGTTGGGCAAAACCATGGGGGTCATTTCGAGTTGTTCGCTCGTTATTTTTTTCTCGCAACGGAGCGATTAGTCGCTAATGCGCATGCGCAATGTCCGCAGTGCGACTGCGCCAAGTAAATTTGCTATGCAGTTAGGTATTTTACTCACGGCATTACGAGGTTTTTTCTTCGTTCTGGTGATCGTAATGTGATTGACAGGAAGTGGGTGTTTCTGGGCGGAAACTGGCCGTTTTATGGGAGTGTGTGAAAAAACGCTGCCGTTTCTGGGAAAAACGCGGGAGTGGCTGGAGAAACGGGGGAGTGTCTGGGCGAACGCTGAGAGTGTTTGTGACGTCAAACCAGGAACGAAACTGACTGAACTGATCGCAGTTGCCGAGTAAGTGTGGAGCTACTCAGAAACTGCTAAAAAGTGTCTATTCACAATTCTGCTAATCTTTCGTTCGCAATTTTGATAAGCTAAGATTCACTCCCAGTAGGCGGCGGCTTAGCGTGTGCAAAGCTGCTAAAAGCAGCTTGCAAGCGAACAACTCGGAATGACCCCCCATGTGCACTGCAGGAGGGGCAGATATAACATGTGCAGAGAGAGTTAGATTTGGGTGGGGTGTGTTCAAACTGTAATCTAAATTGCAGTGTAAAAATAAATCAGCCAGTATTTACCCTGCACAGAAACAAAATAACCCACCCAAATCTAACTCTCTCTGCACATGTTATATCTGCCTCCCCTGCAGTGCACATAGTTTTGCCCAACTGCTAAAAAATTTCCTGCTGCGATCAACTTGGAATTACCCCCCATGTGCACTGCAGGTGGGGCAGATGTAACACCTGCAGTGAAAGTTAGATTTGGGTGGGGTGTGTTTAAACTGAAATCTAAATTGCAGTGTAAAAATAAAGCAGCAGGTATTTACCCTGCACAGAAACAATATAACCCACCCAAATCTAAATCTCTGCACATGTTACATCTGCCCCCACCTGCAGTGTAACATTATTTTGCCCATTAGTGTGCTTTTTTTGGTTTGCCGAAACCTGATTGACCCCCTGAGTTCAAACCACTAATCTTGGACATGTGGATTTTTAATTAGTCTGTACACATGCATACGGAATTTATGTCTGCAGGGCTAGAGTGACATGCCGCCAATCAAAGCATTAGAATCTTCACAGGGCTTTACCAATCTGTCGGCAGTCTGATTAGTTGAACACAAAAATTAAAGTAAAACTTCACTAAAATAATATTTAACTTAAGTACAATTATTATATTCCATACAACTCGAAAAAAAGACATTTGCCTGATATCTCCTGTTAATTACTCACAAACAAACAAACAAACTGTTACTTAGCGACATGTAACCAAACAACTGTAGGCTGTAGTGATTGTTTCTATCATTCTAGCTGTTAATAATGAACATTAGTTATTCACAACCAATATTTCAAAATAGAACAACAGTGTGTTTTTGAGTTATCAAGGGGCAATTTCAGGCCTAAATTCTATTTCAAATATCTGAAGTTATTTCATTATGTGGTAGCATAATGCATACCTCCCAACATGACCTCTCCAGGAGGGACAGAATGCTCTACTCCTGGACTTCCCTCTTAATTAATTATTGCCATCACCTGTGGTGGGAAGCCCAGGAACAGAGCATTCTGTCCCTCCTGGAGAGGGTCTTGTTGGGACTCAGGTATGTAATGACATCAAGTTTCCACTTGAGTTACATTAGTAATATCAGTGAATGTCTGCTCAGGAAGAGCACAGACATGTGGATAGTATGTTGTGTCTAGGGGTGGCATAATATGTCTGGGTTTACATAATTTGGCTAGAGAGGGCATGAGGTGCATGCGGCAATGCATAGGTTTTTTTTTTGGTAGGCGGACAGCTTCTATCCTTGCTCTTAGTACGTTCATGAAGAGGCACAGATGGGAGGCAAGAATATATGATATCTGTCTGTGTGAAAGAAATTACAAATAAGTAATTGTTGTCTCACTTTATATCCTTATATGCATATCCCTACTAATAAAGGCAGGGCAGTAGAGAGCCTGTCTGGGCCCAGGTACTTTTCGGGGTGGAGGGTGGGGTGGCCTAATCGCAGGGTGTGTGGTCATGCACCCTTAGAAAAAAAAAAGAAAAAATAGTATTTTAAGTGCCTCCCTGGCCACACTGCACTCCAGCACACAGCGGTGTGTGATAGGCTGAGGAGGAAAAGAGCTGTAGCTGCTGCTGCTAGGTAAATGGGGTGGAAGACCTGGGCCCCAACTGGGCCCCTCCATTAGACCTAGGCCTGGGTAATTAATACCTCCCCCCCTCCCCCCTTTGCGACTATAGAACTTTCTTTGAATGAGGCATATCCTGCCTGAAAGCTGCATTCCCCAGATAGTGCTGCAGGAATAATTTTGCAGCCCCAGAGTGCAGTAGTGCTCATAAGTTTACATACACTAGCAGAATTTGTGATTTTCTGGCCATTTGTCAGAGAATATGAATGATAACTCACAAACTTTTCTATCACTCATGGTTAGTGGTTGGGTGATGCAATTTATTGTCAAACAACTGTGTTTACTCTTTTTAAATCATAATGACAACAGAAACTACCCAAATGACCCTGATCAAAAGTTTACATATCCCAGTTCTTAATACCGTGTATTGCCCCCTTTAACATCAATGAGAGCTTGAAGTCTTTTGTGGTAGTTGTGGATGAGGCTCTTTATTTTCTCAGATGGTAAAGCTGCCCATTCTTCTTGGCAAAAAGCCACCAGATCCTGTAAATTCTTGGGCTGCCTTGCATGAACTGCACGTTTGAGATCTCCCCAGAGTGGCTCAATGATATTGAGGTCAGGAGACTGAGATGGCCACTCCAGAACCTTCACTTTATTCTGCTGTAGCCAATGACAGGTCGACTTGGCCTTGTGTTTTGGATCATGTTGGAATGTCCAAGTACGTCCCATGCACAGCTTCCGGGCTGATGAGTGCAAATTTTCCTCCAGTATTTTCTGATAACATGCTGCATTCATCTTGCCATCAATTTTGACCAAGTTTCCAGTGCCTTTGTAGCTCACACATCCCCAAAACATCAGCAATCCACCTCCGTGTTTCACAGTAGGAATGGTGTACCTTTCATCATAGGCCTTGTTGACTCCTCTCCAAATGTAACGTTTATGGTTGTGGCCAAAAAGTTCAATTTTGGTCTCATCACTCCAAATGACTTTGTTCCAGAAGTTTTGAGGCTAGTCTCTGTGCTGTTTGGAGTATTGTAAGCGGGATGCTTTGTGGAATTTGCGTAGTAATGGCTTTCTTCTGGCAACTCGACCATGCAGCCCATTTTTCTTCAAATGCCTCCTTATTATGCATCTTGAAACAACCACACCACTTTTTTTCAGAGAGTCCTGTATTTCAGCTGAAGTTATTTGTGGATTTTTCTTTGCATCCCGAACAATTTTCCTGGCAGTTGTGGCTGAAATTTTTGTTGGTCTGCCTGACTGATTTGGTTTCCACAGAATCCCTAATTTTCCACTTCCTAATTAGAGTTTGAACACTGCTGATTGGCATTCTCAATTGCTTGGATATCTTTTTTATATCCCTTTCCTGTTTTATACAGTTCAATTACCTTTTCCCGCAGATCCTTTGACAATTCTTTTGCTTTCCCCATGACTCAGAATCCAGACACGTCAGTGCAGCACTGGATGAAAGATGCAAGGGTCTTTCAGGAGTCCATAAACTCACTGACCTTTCACACACACACACACACACACACACACACACACACACACACACACACACACACACACACACACACACACACACACACTACAAGCAAACAGATCACAGATGAGGATGGTTACCTTTAGTAGCCATTCAAACCCATTTGTGTCAACTTGTGTGCATGTTATCAGGCCAAAATCTCCAGGGTATGTAAACTTTTGATCCGGGTCATTTGGGTAGTTTCTGTTGTCATTATGATTTAAAAAGAGTAAACACAGTTGTTTGACAATAAATGGCTTCACCCAACCACTAACCATGAGTGAAAGAAAAGTTTATGAGTTATCATTCATATTCTCTGACAAATGGCCAGAAAATCACAAATTCTGCTAGGGTATGTAAACTTATGGGCACAACTGTATATATATATATTTATTCTGTCACAGAGAGGGGAGTACACTCACCACAGGAGGCATTCCAACCATCAAATGCCTTTAACACATTGTTTTCTGCATACCCTTTTCCAACAATTACTAAATGCCTCACTTTTGTGTTTTCCAGCATTGTTTTTATATTATCATATAAAGTTGTTTATTATGCATCACGTTGGGAGGGATATGAGTCAGCTCTGCTGCTGTCTATGCATTAAATGCAGTTCTCTCCATAGATCAGCTTTGTGTAATGAATACAACAATTCTGCAGCATGATGTATACACATGGCTAAAAAACAGAGAATGAGGCTAAAATCTAAAGCCACGTTTCCCCCCAACTTTACAAGACGACATGTTCAAACCAATAACTTATTTTTATCTGAGGCTGGAGAAACCCATAATCCTTCATTTTAATTTAATACACAAATGGGCTGTACGGAGGCAGCAACATCTGTGTATGAACACTTTTAATTAAACTTCCAGTTGCAGAGTCTACGAAAGACTGGCAGACAGGCAGAGTGGCGCCTCAACGCTGAAGATACCATAAGCTGCGCACATGAGGGCAGACATGTACACACACCCATTAGCAAAGATTAAAATGTGAAATAGATTGGCCTTGGCACTGGACGTGGTCATATAATTAATCAGGTAGACTAACTCAAATTAGTATTGAAAGACCTGATATGCTAACAGCAAACAAACAAGAGCTCTGATGCCAAATGAAGTGGCATCTGCCCTGGATGAAAGGAATAACATTAACCAGCAGAATAAAAGACTCAAACAGGCTCAAGTTCCATGAGTTTTATTCACTATTAAAAGGGACTCTGTGGCCAATTTAGGTATTTAAATCCACAATCTTGGTGGTACAAGTAACCTTGGCTCAACACAGTGCTTTGATATGAGCCCAGATTTCAACTGGCAAACAGCACACAGGATAAAATATTTCATGGATCTCAGTTCCAGAAGCCTGAATGGAAGCAACAAGTAACAAACAAAGTGCATTTATAAAACACGTTACAGTCAGCAGAGATGCAGAGGGGGGAGAGGGGGGGGGGGGGGGTTCAAGTGCATGGGCCTCTGTAAGTGAAACATAAAAAAGGCCCATAGGCTTCTACAGGGTAACACCATCTACAGATGGCATTGCCTACCACCTCCAAGCTCCGGAATGTATCACATTCCGAGTTTAGTGCGTATGAGAAAAGCGACCAAACCTCTGGAAACTGTATTTTTAGATGCTTGGCCGCAGTTTTAGCTTTGCTGCATCCTGCCCCATGTGAGACTTGTGCGCGTTCCTTTTCATATGCATTGCTTGTTCTTGCAAGTTATGCTTCACAAATAGGTGTCTGTATCAGCTGTTGCTGTATGTGTCAGCAGGTATGGAAAGCCTTGTTTCCATAGAGGTGTCTGCATCAGCTTCTACTGTATGTGTCAGCAGATATGGAAAGCCTTGTTTCCATAGAGGTGTATGCATCAGCTGCTACTGTATGTGTCAGCAGATATGGAAAGCCTTGATTCCATAGAGGTGTCTGCATCAGCTTCTACTGTATGTGTCAGCAGATATTTAAAGCCTTGTTTCCATAGAGGTGTCTGCATCAGCTTCTACTGTATGTGTCAGCAGATATGGAAAGCCTTGATTCCATAGAGGTGTCTGCATCAGCTTCTACTGTATGTGTCAGCAGATATTTAAAGCCTTGTTTCCATAGAGGTGTCTGCATCAGCTTCTACTGTATGTGTCGGCAGATATGGAAAGCCTTGATTCCATAGAGGTGTCTGCATCAGCTTCTACTGTATGTGTCAGCAGGTATGGAAAGCCTTGTTTCCATAGAGGTGTTTGCATCAGCTTCTACTGTTTGTGTCAGCAGATATAGAAAGCCTTGTTTCCATAGAGGTGTCTGCATCAGCTTCTACTGTATGTGTCATCAGTTATGGAAAGCCTTGTTTCCATAGTCAGCAGGTGTAGTCTACAAGCAGAGTTAAGGTCGCCATACATCCATAGTCAGCAGGTGTAGTCTACAAGCAGAGTTAAGGTCGCCATACATCAGCAATCAATTGGGGCAATTTGCCATTTTGCAGATGAGTGTGCAAATAAATCTGCAATGTATGGCGTTCACAGATCTCGGATTCAAACCAAAAATCGATTAGGATTGGTAAATCAGG
The DNA here is from genome assembly GCF_028390025.1 of Pseudophryne corroboree. Lineage (NCBI taxonomy): Eukaryota > Metazoa > Chordata > Amphibia > Anura > Myobatrachidae > Pseudophryne > Pseudophryne corroboree. The sequence continues at coordinate 752,849,180 of NC_086449.1, forward strand.
TTGTCCAACATGTTGGATTTCATAGATCAATTGGGGCTGTAGATTGCTGGTGTATGGTAACAATCAGCAGATTTGCAGACTGTTTCTAGTAAACTGATCAGCCTTTCAAGATTGGCAGATCTGTATTTGCTGAAAATGATCTGCAACTCACTGAATAATGGGGACGATTCAGAGATGGACATAGCCGCACGTCTGGACACAGCGGCCACGTCCATCTGGTCTGCACATGCGCACTGGCAGCAGTGCGCGTGTGTGACCCATCTCCTTGCGGCTGCATTCTGGATAGATGTAATGTAATGTAATGTGTGGGAGCAGATTGGGGGATTGGGGAATCTTTAAATTTGAGAAAAAAAATCTCAGAATCTGCTAATTGTTTTTTTTTTTTGTGATTGTGGATGTATACATCCACAATCACAAAAAAACAACAATTAGCAGATTCTGAGATTTTTATATATATTCTATAGTTCTTGAGTCAAGTGTTTTATTTTGCTACATCTGACCAGAAAGCAAAGCCTGGTGCTTGCTGCATCTGCATTGCATCTAAGAGGTGTCTAACCTTCATGTACAGGACCCCGGTTGGACTACTTTATCCATCAGGATCTTAAAGTGAGAGAGCTGGTTGACCCAAGTTTGCTACAAGCAACGCACTAAGAGGGACCCAATACCAAAATATAAGCAAATGGGGCTTATATACTGTATATGTCCAGTAATAATATATACCTCTTCCTAATGTAAGTGTTTTTATTTATTGGTTAGAACATATTAATTGCACATATTACTTACACATTGCTACCAAAGGTTAAACATGTATGCAATTCTACAATTCTCCACCAGATGTCAGCAAAACACAGGCCACTAAAAGGAAATAAATAAAAAAATAACAATTTCTAAAACATCAAAACAAACACACTGCGGCCATTTCTGTCACTCCTTGTTATATATTATTATTACCTGATGCTATTCCCAATATTTTCTCTTTGCACTTTGCAAGGAACCTGTTTTGTGTTAGCAGTCTCCTACTGCGTTACAGTTTATAAATGAACTGACCACTATAAAGAACATTTAAAAATAATCTCTTGAAAATGTTGGCTTCATTCCATTGTGATTAAGTCCATGCACCTAGGATTGGTGTATAGAATGCTCCTGCTTTTCTCTAAGAGGACAGTACCTACTCTGATGTCCTGGTTTAAACTAGTGATGTGCACCGAAAATTTTTCGGGTTTTGTGTTTTGGTTTTGGGTTCGGTTCCACGGGCGTGTTTTGGATTCGGACGCGTTTTGGCAAAACCTCACCGAAATTTTTTTGTCGCATTCGGGTGTGTTTTGGATTCGGGTGTTTTTTTAAAAAAAACCCCTAAAAAACAGCTTAAATCATAGAATTTGGGGGTCATTTTGATCCCATAGTATTATTAACCTCAATAACCATAATTTCCACTCATTTCCAGTCTATTCTGAACACCTCACACCTCACAATATTATTTTTAGTCCTAAAATTTGCACCGAGGTCGCTGGATGGCTAAGCTAAGCGACACAAGTGGCCGACACAAACACCTGGCCCATCTAGGAGTGGCACTGCAGTGTCAGGCAGGATGGCCCTTCAAAAAAATTGTCCCCAAACAGCACATGATGCAAAGAAAAAAAGAGGCGCACCAAGGTCGCTGTGTGACTAAGCTAAGCTACACAAGTGGCCGACACAAACACCTGGCCCATCTAGGAGTGGCACTGCAGTGTCAGGCAGGATGGCCCTTCAAAAAAATTGTCCCCAAACAGCACATGATGCAAAGAAAAAAAGAGGCGCACCAAGGTCGCTGTGTGACTAAGCTAAGCGACACAAGTGGCCGACACAAACACCTGGCCCATCTAGGAGTGGCACTGCAGTGTCAGGCAGGATGGCCCTTCAAAAAATTGTCCCCAAACAGCACATGATGCAAAGAAAAAAAGAGGCGCACCAAGGTCGCTGTGTGACTAAGCTAAGCGACACAAGTGGCCGACACAAACACCTGGCCCATCTAGGAGTGGCACTGCAGTGTCAGGCAGGATGGCACTTCAAAAAAATAGTCCCCAAACAGCACATGATGCAAAGAAAAATTAAAGAAAAAAGAGGTGCAAGATGGAATTGTCCTTGGGCCCTCCCACCCACCCTTATGTTGTATAAACAGGACATGCACACTTTAACGAACCCATCATTTCAGTGACAGGGTCTGCCACACGACTGTGACTGAAATGACTGGTTGGTTTGGGCCCCCACCAAAAAAGAAGCAATCAATCTCTTCTTGCACAAACTGGCTCTACAGAGGCAAGATGTCCACCTCATCATCATCCTCCGATTCCTCACCCCTTTCACTGTGTACATCCCCCTCCTCACAGACTATTAATTCGTCCCCACTGGAATCCACCATCTCAGGTCCCCGTGTACTTTCTGGAGGCAATTGCTGCTGGTGAATGTCTCCACGGAGGAATTGATTATAATTCATTTTAATGAACATCATCTTCTCCACATTTTCTGGAAGTAACCTCGTACGCCGATTGCTGACAAGGTGAGCGGCTGCACTAAACACTCTTTCGGAGTACACACTGGAGGGAGGGCAACTTAGGTAGAATAAAGCCAGTTTGTGCAAGGGCCTCCAAATTGCCTCTTTTTCCTGCCAGTATATGTACGGACTGTCTGACGTGCCTACTTGGATGTGGTCACTCATATAATCCTCCACCATTCTTTCAATGGTGACAGAATCATATGCAGTGACAGTAGACGACATGTCAGTAATTGTTGGCAGGTCCTTCAGTCCGGACCAGATGTCAGCACTCGCTCCAGACTGCCCTGCATCACCGCCAGCGGGTGGGCTCGGAATTCTTAGCCTTTTCCTCGCACCCCCAGTTGCGGGAGAATGTGAAGGAGGAGATGGTGACAGGTCGCGTTCCGCTTGACTTGACAATTTTCTCACCAGCAGGTCTTTGAACCTCTGCAGACTTGTGTCTGCCGGAAAGAGAGATACAACGTAGGTTTTAAATCTAGGATCGAGCACGGTGGCCAAAATGTAGTGCTCTGATTTCAACAGATTGACCACCCGTGAATCCTGGTTAAGCGAATTAAGGGCTCCATCCACAAGTCCCACATGCCTAGCGGAATCGCTCTGTTTTAGCTCCTCCTTCAATGTCTCCAGCTTCTTCTGCAAAAGCCTGATGAGGGGAATGACCTGACTCAGGCTGGCAGTGTCTGAACTGACTTCACGTGTGGCAAGTTCAAAGGGTTGCAGAACCTTGCACAACGTTGAAATCATTCTCCACTGCGCTTGAGTCAGGTGCATTCCACCTCCTTTGCCTATATCGTGGCCAGATGTATAGGCTTGAATGGCCTTTTGCTGCTCCTCCATCCTCTAAAGCATATAGAGGGTTGAATTCCACCTCATTACCACCTCTTGCTTCAGATGATGGCAGGGCAGGTTCAGGAATGTTTGGTGGTGCTCCAGTCTTCTGTACGCGGTGCCTGAATGCCGAAAGTGGTCCGCAATTCTTCGGGCCACCGACAGCATCTCTTGCACGCCCCTGTCGTTTTTTAAATAATTCTGCACCACCAAATTCAAGGTATGTGCAAAACATGGGACGTGATGGAATTTGCCCAGATGTAATGCACGCACAATATTGCTGGCGTTGTCCAATGTCACAAATCCCCAGGAGAGTCCAATTGGGGTAAGCCATTCTGCGATGATCTTCCTTAGTTGCCGTAAGAGGTTGTCAGCTGTGTGCCTATTCTGGAAAGCAGTGATACAAAGCGTAGCCTGCCTAGGAACGAGTTGGCGTTTGCGAGATGCTGCTACTGGTGCCGCCGCTGCTGTTCTTGCTGCGGGAGGCAATACATCTACCCAGTGGGCTGTCACAGTCATATAGTCCTGAGTCTGCCCTGCTCCACTTGTCCACATGTCCGTGGTTAAGTGCACATTGGGTACAACTGCATTTTTTAGGACACTGGTGAGTCTTTTTCTGAGGTCTGTGTACATTTTCGGTATCGCCTGCCTAGAGAAATGGAACCTAGATGGTATTTGGTACCGGGGACACAGTACCTCAATCAAGTCTATAGTTGCCTCTGAATTAACGATGGATACCGGAACCACGTTTCTCACCGCCCAGGCTGCCAAGGCCTGAGTTATCTGCTTTGCAGCAGGATGACTGCTGTGATATTTCATCTTCCTCGCAAAGGACTGTTGGACAGTCAATTGCTCACTGGAAGTAGTACAAGTGGTCTTCCGACTTCCCCTCTGGGATGACGATCGACTCCCAGCAGCAACAACAGCAGCGCCAGCAGCAGTAGGTGTTACACTCAAGGATGCATCGGAGGAATCCCAGGCAGGAGAGGACTCGTCAGACTTGACAGTGACATGGCCTGCAGGACTATTGGCTTTCCTGGGTAAGGAGGAAATTGACACTGAGGGAGTTGGTGGTGTGGTTTGCAGGAGCTTGGTTACAAGAGGAAGGGATTTAGTGGTCAGTGGACTGCTTCCGCTGTCACCCAAAGTTTTTGAACTTGTCACTGACTTATGATGAATGCGCTGCAGGTGACGTATAAGGGAGGAAGTTCCGAGGTGGTTAACGTCCTTACCCCTACTTATTACAGCTTGACAAAGGCAACACACGGCTTGACACCTGTTGTCCGCATTTGTGTTGAAATAATTCCACACCGAAGAGCTGATTTTTTTTGTATTTTGACCAGGCATGTCAATGGCCATATTCCTCCCACGGACAACAGGTGTCTCCCTGGGTGCCTGACTTAAACAAACCACCTCACCATCAGAATCCTCCTTGTCAATTTCCTCCCCAGCGCCAGCAACACCCATATCCTCATCCTGGTGTACTTCAACAGTGACATCTTCAATTTGACTATCAGGAACTGGACTGCGGGTGCTCCTTCCAGCACTTGCAGGGGGCGTGCAAATGGTGGAAGGCGCAAGCTCTTCCCGTCCAGTGTTGGGAAGGTCAGGCATCGCAACCGACACAATTGGACTCTCCTTGGGGATTTGTGATTTAGAAGAACGCACAGTTCTTTGCTGTGCTTTTGCCAGCTTAAGTCTTTTCTTTTTTCTAGCGAGAGGATGAGTGCTTCCATCCTCATGTGAAGCTGAACCACTAGCCATGAACATAGGCCAGGGCCTCAGCCGTTCCTTGCCACTCCGTGTCGTAAATGGCATATTGGCAAGTTTACGCTTCTCCTCAGACGCTTTTAATTTTGATTTTTGGGTCATTTTACTGAACGTTTGTGTTTTGGATTTTACATGCTCTCTACTATGACATTGGGCATCGGCCTTGGCAGACGACGTTGATGGCATTTCATCGTCTCGGCCATGACTAGTGGCAGCAGCTTCAGCACGGGGTGGAAGTGGATCTTGATCTTTCCCTATTTTAACCTCCACATTTTTGTTCTCCATTTTTTAATGTGTGGAATTATATGCCAGTATCAATAGCAATGGCCTACTACTATATTTACTGCGCAAAACTAAAATGCACCACAGGATAGAATGTAGATGGATAGTATACTTAATGGATGACGACACAGAGGTAGGTACAGCAGTGGCCTACCGTACTGCTATATATAGTATACTGGTGGACACTGTCAGCAAACTGCAAAACTAAAATGCACCACAGGTATAGAATGTAGATGGATAGTATACTTAATGGATGACGAGTGATGACACAGAGGTAGGTACACAGCAGTGGCCTACCGTACTGCTATATATAGTATACTGGTGGACACGGTCAGCAAACTGCCAAAAACTAAAATACACCACAGGTATAGAATGTAGATGGATAGTATACTTAATGGATGATGACACAGGTAGGTACAGCAGTGGCCTACCGTACTGCTATATATAGTATACTGCTGGACACTGTCAGCAAACTGCAAAACTAAAATGCACCACAGGTATAGAATGTAGATGGATAGTATACTTAATGGATGACGAGTGACGACACAGAGGTAGGTACAGCAGTGGCCTACCGTACTGCTATATATAGTATACTGGTGGACACTGTCAGCAAACTGCAAAACTAAAATGCACCACAGGTATAGAATGTAGATGGATAGTATACTTAATGGATGACGAGTGACGACACAGAGGTAGGTACACAGTGGCCTACCGTACTGCTATAAATAGTATACTGGTGGACGCTGTCAGCAAACTGCAAAACTAAAATGCACCACAGGTATAGAATGTAGATGGATAGTATACTTAATGGATGACGAGTGACGACACAGAGGTAGGTACACAGCAGTGGCCTACCGTACTGCTATATATAGTATACTGGTGGACACTGTCAGCAAACTGCAAAACTAAAATGCACCACAGGTATAGAATGTAGATGGATAGTATACTTAATGGATGACGAGTGACGACACAGAGGTAGGTACACAGCAGTGGCCTACCATACTGCTATATATAGTATACTGGTGGACACTGTCAGCAAACTGCAAAACTAAAATGAACCACAGGTATAGAATGTAGATGGATAGTATACTTAATGGATGACGACACAGGTAGGTACAGCAGTGGCCTACCGTACTGCTATATATAGTATACTGGTGGACACTGTCAGCAAACTGCAAAACTAAAATGCACCACAGGTATAGAATGTAGATTGGTAGTATACTTAATGGATGATGACACAGAGGTAGGTACAGCAGTGGCCTACCGTACTGCTATATATAGTATACTGGTGGACACTGTCAGCAAACTGCAAAACTAAAATGCACCACAGATATAGAATGTAGATGGATAGTATACTTAATGGATGACGAGTGACGACACAGAGGTAGGTACACAGCAGTGGCCTACCATACTGCTATATATAGTATACTGGTGGACACTGTCAGCAAACTGCAAAACTGAAATGCACCACAGGTATAGAATGTAGATGGATAGTATACTTAATGGATGACGAGTGACGACACAGAGGTAGGTACAGCAGTGGCCTACCGTACTGCTATATATAGTATACTGGTGGACACTGTCAGCAAACTGCAAAACTAAAATGCACCACAGGTATAGAATGTAGATGGATAGTATACTTAATGGATGACGAGTGACGACACAGAGGTAGGTACAGCAGTGGCCTACCGTACTGCTATATATAGTATACTGGTGGACACTGTCAGCAAACTGCAAAACTAAAATGCACCACAGGTATAGAATGTAGATGGATAGTATACTTAATGGATGATGAGTGACGACACAGAGGTAGGTACACAGCAGTGGCCTACCGTACTGCTATATATAGTATACTGGTGGACACTGTCAGCAAACTGCAAAACTAAAATGCACCACAGGTATAGAATGTAGATGGATAGTATACTTAATGGATGACGAGTGACGACACAGAGGTAGGTACAGCAGTGGCCTACCGTACTGCTATATATAGTATACTGGTGGACACTGTCAGCAAACTGCAAAACTAAAATGCACCACAGGTATAGAATGTAGATGGATAGTATACTTAATGGATGACGACACAGAGGTAGGTACAGCAGTGCACTCTGCACTGTACTCCTCCTATATAATATTAATTATACTGGTAGTCCCCAGTCCCCACAATAAAGCAGCACACTGAGCACAGATATGGAGTGTTTTTCAGGCAGACAACGTATACTGGTGGTCACTGTCAGCAAAACTCTGCACTGTACTCCTGCTATAGCTGCTCCCCAGTCCCCACAATTAAGCAGTGTGAGCACTCAGCACAGATATATTATGCAGCACACTGAGCACAGATATGGTATGGAGCGTTTTTTTCAGGCAGAGAACGGATAAAAACTGGTGGTCACTTATCAGCAAAACTCTGCACTGTACTCCTAACAGCTGCTCCCCAATCCTCCCCACAATTAAGCAATAAACAACCAATCAACTGTCTTCTACAATAAACGGAGAGGACGCCAGCCACGTCCTCTCCCTATCATCTCCAATGCACGAGTGAAAATGGCGGCGACGCGCGGCTGCTTATATAGAATCCGAATCTCGCGAGAATCCGACAGCGGGATGATGACGTTCGGGCGCGCTCGGGTTAGCCGAGCAAGGTGGGAAGGTTCGAACCTGCCTCGGACCCGTGTAAACAAGGTGAAGTTCGGGGGGGTTCGGTTTCCGAGAAACCGAACCCGCTCATCACTAGTTTAAACAGGACAATCCCAATTTGGGGACTCTACCCCACCTGCCATATCAGAATAGCTGTGTCCAGTACGTCAGAATGTTGGTGATGTGACCAGTTCAATACTGCTCTGCCTAGCATGGAGGGGGGGGGGGATTTGCAATGTTGGATTACTTTTTAGGCAGCCCAGGACTGACAGCAGTTAGCGGACAAGGTCACATGATGATCAGTATTACGCTGATTATTGTGGTGACCCTAGCAATAAGGTGTCCCAGCCCTACTTCAAGGTAACCTCTCCACCATTGAAGCTAGCCAACTGCTGTTGTTTCTGCCTCTTCTGTTCCACTCATCCCAGCCTTATCCCCACTCCTCCCCACCCATTCTTTCCCTTCCCGTCCACCCTATTGCTACTCTCCTCCAGTGGCGAATCCAGGGGGGGGGGGGGGGGGGTAACTGCATGAACAGGATGACTGCCTCTCCTCCAGTAACACTTTGCTCGAATCCACTACTGCTGGCCACTATATAACAGAACAGCAGCACATCAAGCAGGTAGAGAGCAGAGACTGCTGCTTCTCAGCGGCAGCCTCCCCTTCCCCACCCGATCCGCCCTTGCTCTCCTTCACATTTCCTCTCTGCACATTAGTTTGTGCAGAGCCCAAAGTCTGTCCCAGAGTGCATAATTCAAATTGAGTCAAGTACCTGGGGATGGGGTGGGTGTATTGACGTGATTTGGTGTGCACATATACATACATACACACACACACACACACACACACACACACACACACACACACACACACACACACACACACACACACACACACACACACACAGTACTTGGGATTCACTGATGTGAATAACTAAATATTCTCTGTAAAGCAATGCAGAATGTGTGTACTAAATATATTTTTGCCCCCATCTCCTCTTTCCCCCTCTGCCATTCCAAACCTCAATCCTCGCACTCCAAACTGACCCAGTACCAGCTAAAATGCTTGCGTACCGCTGAGCGCTTCTGGAGGAATTCTCATTCTCTGGCAGACTTCCTCCACTTCAAGTTCATCCTCTCTTCCTTCAGCTCCTCAATCTTTCCCTCACCATTCACACTTTCTCTTGTCTCACCTATTCTCAAAAAACCCAAGCTCGACCCATCCTCAGCCCATAGCTACCGCCCCATTTCTCTTACGTCCTAGAGGATGCTGGGGTCCACATTAGTACCATGGAGTATAGACGGGTCCACTAGGAGCCACTGGCACTTTAAGAATTTAAGAGTGTGGGCTGGATCCTCCCTCTATGCCCCTCCTACCAGACTCAGTTTAGAAAATGTGCCCGGAGGAGCCGGTCACAGCTAGGGGAGCTCCATAGGGGTTCTTTTAGTTTTATTATTTTTGTTAGAGTTTAGGCACAGGGAGGCTGCTGGCAACAGCCTCCCTGCTTCAAGGGACTAAGGGGGGGGGGAGTAGTGTCCGCCCTGCGGGGTCTGAGCCACTATCTCCGCTGACAGGACACTGAGCTCCTGAGGGGATCTAACGTTCGCCGCCACAGGGGATCACTCACCCCAGCAGCATGCCGCCACCCCCTTAAAGAGCCAGAAGATCAGTGGCGAGTTAGTCACCGGCCCCCATGGCAAGCGGGAAGCCGGTGTGAAGATGGCGGCAACAGGGTAGGGAGCGCAGTACTAACTGCGCTCCGGGGCTCAGCGGTACATGGTGTGGCACTGTGAGGGACGCCCTGGACGCCCTGGCCAGAGTTTCCCTATATCCTGAAGGTCTGTGTTGGCTCCAATCTCTGTGTCTCTCTTGGCATTCTTAGGGGGGAAACTCTGTCTGCCCCTTCCCTGTGTGTGTGTGGATTGTTTGTTGTCTCCATATAACTATGTCCAGGGACTCTGTGTCATATGCTGCAGAGGATAATTCCTCTCAGGATGAGCCCATTCCATGTAATCAGGATTGTACTGTTTTAGCGCAGGTCCCTGCAAGGGAGCCTGAGTGGTTAGCCTCTATCAAAAGTATGGGGGGTAATTCCAAGTTGATCGCAGCAGGAAATTTTTTAGCAGTTGGGCAAAACCATGTGCACTGCAGGGGAGGCAGATATAACATGTGCAGAGAGAGTGAGATTTGGGTGGGGTGAGTTCAATCTGCAATCTAAATTGCAGTGTAAAAATAAAGCAGCCAGTATTTACCCTGCACAGAAATAGAATAACCCACCCAAATCTAACTCTCTCTGCACATGTTATAGCCCCCCCTGCAGTGCACATGGTTTTGCCCAACTGATAAAAAATTTCCTGCTGCGATCAACTTGGAATTACCCCCATGATTTCTCAGATTTCTACTAGGTTTGCACAAAATGAAAGTGCAACTCAGGTCTTACAGAACTCTATGGCAGTTTGGTCCAGTTCTGTTCCCTCAGGGCCCCCTAGCGTACACTCTCATAAACGTGCTCTTGCCCAGATTATGCAGGATGACACGGATACCGATTCTGACACAGCAGACGGTGATGGGGATGTACTGCGGGGGGTGGGGTGGCACAGTAGCGCACGCAGGGGGGGTTTCCGAGTACCTGGAAACCCCCCCCCCCCCCTGATGAGCCAAATGTTTTATTGATGAGACGGAGACAGCACTGTCTCCGTCTCAGAAAAAGCCGCGATCGCAACCGCGACCACGGAGCTGCTGCAGCACCAGCAGAGAGCTACAGTACGTAGCTCTCTGCAGTCTGCATAGTCAAAGTCCAGGGGGAGCTGCTGGCTGTGGAAGCTCAGCCACAGCAGCTCCCTCCGTCCCTCCCTCATCACAGAACTCCCGCTCCCAGTCCCTGGTGGTATGTATACCACCATATATTTATAAATTGTAATAAGTTGTGATGTATTTACTATCTATGCATGTGTATGATTTTATATATATATATATATATATATATATATATATATATGTGCATATAATTCTGTAATTCTTTCGTTTACTGTAAAAATTCTGAAACGTTGAAACTGACACGGGACTCAGTGTTGTATTTGCAAAGTCGAATGAGTATATACTGTATATATATTTATAGTGTGTGTGTTTGTGTATTTATGTATGTATGTGTATTTATTTATGTGTGTGTATGTATGTGTGTGTATATATATGTTATACACACCCACCCTCGGAAACCCCCCTGAATAAATCCTGTGTTTGCCCCTGTGGCATCTCTTGCAAAAGGGGTGCATTTGATGATTGAGGCCATAAGAGATGTATTGAATATTGCAGATACAACACCTGAGCAGGTTGAGGAGGCTTTCTTCACTGACAATAAGAAAACCTCGCTAACCTTCCCCGTGTCTAAGGAATTAAACGCTATATTTGAGAAATCCTGGGAAAACCCGGAGAAAAAATTTCAGATCCCTAGAAAGGTTCTGGTTGCTTTTCCCTTTACTGAGGAGGATAGGAAAAAAATTGAAAACCCGCCCATTGTTGACGCGTCTGTCTCCAGACTGTCTAAAAAGGTGGTTTTACCCATTCCAGGATCTACCATGTTAAAAGAACCGGCTGATCGCTAAATTGACACTACGCTCAAATCCATATACACGGCTTCAGGGGCGATATTACGTCCTACTATTGCCTGTGCGTGGATTTCTAAAGCTATAGTAAAGTGGTCAGGCACGTTACTTGAAGATTCAAATACAGTGGATAAAAATGAAGTTGAATTGTTTTTACGTAACAATCAGGATTCTGCAGGTTTTATGGTGGAATCCATGAAAGACCTGGGTTCGATGGCTGCAGGGATGTCTTCCACGTCTGTCTCGGCTCACAGAGGACTTTGGCTGCGCCAGTGGTCTGCCGACGCGGAATCCAGGAGAAGTGTGGAGAACCTACCCTAGACAGGTCAGGCTCTCTTTTGGGAAGCGTTGGATGCTTGGATTTCCATGGCAACCGCAGGTAAGTCACCTTTTCTTCCCTCAGCTGCGTCTGCTACGAAGAAACCCTTTTCTGCAGCTATGTCACAGTCCTTTAGGGCTGTCAAATCAAGAAAGACCAAGCCGTCTCACACCTTCCTTAGAGGGGGTCGGGCAAAATCCAAGAAACCTGCTGCTGCAGGTTCCCAGGAACGGAAGCCCGCTTCAGGTGCGTCAAAGTCCTCAGCATGACGGTGGACCACGTGGCCTGGAGGTAGGGCTGGTGGGAGCGAGGCTCAGACGATTCAGCCACGTCTGGGTGTCGTCCGGCCTGGACCCCTAGGTACATGATATTGTGTCCCAGGGGTACAAGCTGGAGTTTCAAGATCTCCTACCTCACGGATTCTTCAAATCAGGCTTGCCAGTTTTGCTGGCAGACAGGGCTGTCCTACAGGAAGCCATTCAAAAGTTGGAAGAGTCACAGGTCATTGTACCAGTTCCACCTCATCTGCAAAACAAAGGTTACTATTCGAACCTTTTTGTGGTACCAAAACCGGATGGTTCGGTCAGGCCCATTCTGAACTTAAAATCACTAAACCCCTTTCTGAGTGAGTTCAAGTTCAAAATGGAGCACCTGAGGGTGGTGATATCAGGTCTGGAGGAGGGGGAATTCCTGGTATCCCTAGATATCAAGGATGCGTACCTCCACATTTCGATTTGGCCGCCGCATCAGGCTTTTCTCCGATTCGCACTGTTAGACAGTCATTTTCAGTTCCAGGCACGCCCACTCGGCCTCTCCACGGCACCGAGGGTGTTCACCAAGGTGATGGCGGAGATGATGGTTCTCCTCCGCAGACAGGGGGTGAATATAATCCCGTATCTGGACGATCTGCTAATAAAGGCATCGTCCAAGGAGAAGCTGTTGCAGTCCATTGTTCTCACGACTCATCTGCTCGGGGAACACGTTTGGATCCTGAATCTTCCAAAGTCACATTTGGAGCCTACCAGGAGGTTGTCTTTTCTGGGAATGATCCTCAACACAGAAGTACAGAGGGTGTTTCTTCCGGAGGAGAAAGCGTTGGTGATACAGTGCATTCACCTTCTGGGGAAGATGGTGGCCTCTTACGAGGCTCTGCAGTATGGAAGGTTTCATGCTAGACCCTTCCAACTGGATCTCCTGGACAAGTGGTCCGGATCTCATCTACACATGCACCAGAGAATACGTCTGTCGCCGAAAGCCAGGATTTCACTCCTCTGGTGGCTGCAACTACCTCACCTTCTGGGGGCCGCAGGTTCGGGATTCAGGACTGGGTCCTTCTAACCACGGATGCAAGTCTCCAGGGCTGGGGCGCAGTCTCTCAGGGGGAAACCTTCCAAGGAAGGTGGTCAAGTCTGGAATCCGGCCTGCCAATAAACATTCTGGAACTAAGAGCCGTCTACAACGGTCTTCTCCAAGCGGCCCATCTTCTGCAAGATCGAGCCATTCAAGTGCAGTCGGACAATGTAACGACAGTGGCTTACATAAACCGACAGGGCGGAATGAAGAGTAGAGCTGCAATGTCAGAGGTAACAAGAATCATCCTTTGGGCGGAAAAACACGCGTTGGCGCTGTCAGCAATCTTCATTCCGGGAGTAGACAACTGGGAAGCGGACTTCCTCAGCAGACACGATCTCCATCCAGGGGAGTGGGGACTCCATCCGGAAGTGTTCGCGGAGGTAACAGATCTTTGGGGAGTACCTCAAATAGACACAATGGCCTCTCATCTCAACAAGAAGCTTCGGCGGTATTGTTCCAGGTCGAGGTACCCACAAGCCGTGGCGGTGGACGCCCTAGTGACTCCATGGGTGTTCCAGTCGGTGTATGTGTTTCCTCCACTTCCACTCATTCCAAGAGTTCTAAAACTCATAAGGAGAACAAAAGTTCAGGCAATCCTCATTGCTCTGGACTGGCCAAGAAGGGCTTGGTACGCGGATCTTCTGGATCTATTGCTAGAATAGCAGAGGCATCTTCCTCTTCGGGAGGACCTACTGCAGCAGGGGCCGTTCGCTTATCAAGACTTACCGCGGCTACGTTTGACGGTAAAGGAGGTTGAACGCTAGATATTAGCTCGGAAGGGCATTCCGAACAAGGTTATTCCTACCCTGATACAGGCTAGGAAAGGAGTAACGTCTAAACATTACCATCGTATTTGGAAAAAATTATGCATCTTGGTGTGAGTCCAAGCAGTTTCCTATGGTGGAGTTTCAACTGGGACGGTTTCTCCTCTTCCTGCAAGCAGGTGTGGATATGGGCCTAAGGTTGGGATCCGTAAAGGTCCAATCGGATTGGTTCGAGCCTCTACCGGAGGTTGAAGTCAAGTTTCTCACGTGGAAGGCTGTCACTTTGTTGGCCTTAGCTTCTGCTAGATGTGTGTCGGAGTTGGGGGCTTTGTCTTGTAAGAGCCCCTACTTGATCTTCCATGAAGACAGAGCTGAGCTCCGGACACGTCAGCAGTTCCTGCCGAAGGTTGTGTCGGCATTTCATATCAACCAACCTATTGTGGTTCTAGTTGCTACTGAGTCCTCAATTTTCTCAAAGTCCTTGGATGTTGTAAGGGCTCTGAAAATCTATGTGAAGAGGACTGCTCGTCACAGAAAATCGGACTCTCTGTTTGTCCTGTATGATCCCAAGAAACATGGGTGTCCTGCTTCTAAGCAGACGATCTCTCGCTGGATTAGGTTCACTATCCAGCATGCGTATTCTACTATTCTACGGCAGGATTACCGTGTCCTACGTCAGTTAAGGCCCACTCTACTCATAAGGTGGGTTGTTCCTGGGAGGCTGCCCGGGGTGTCTTGGCTTTACAGCTTTGCCGAGTGGCTACTTGGTCGGGGTCGAAAACACGTTTGCAAAGTTCTACAAGTTCGATACCTTGGCCACTGAGGACCTAAATTTGGTCAATCAGTTCTGCAGGAGCCTCCGCGCTCTCCCTCCCGTTCTGGGAGCTTTGGTACATCCCCATGGTACTAATGTGGATCCCAGCATCCTCTAGAACGTAAGTGAAAATAGGATTTTAATTACCTACCGGTAAATCCTTTTCTCGTAGTCCGTGGAGGATGCTGAGCGCCAGCCCAGCGCTTCGTGATCCTGCAGTCTTTACTTAGTTCAGTACTGCTTAGTTCTTGATTAAGTACTGTTTTGTTACTTGGTTAAGTAATCTTGTTTCAGGCGTTGCTGAGTTTTCAAGCTAGTTAGCTTGGTTTGCATTGTATGTGTGAGCTGGTGTGAATCTCGCCATTATCTGTGTAAAATCCTTCTCTCAAAGTTGTCCGTCTCCTCGGGCACAGTTTCTAGACTGAGTCTGGTAGGGGGGGCATAGAGAGAGGAGCCAGCCCATACTCTCAAACTCTTAAAGTGCCAGTGGCTCCTAGTGGACCCATCTTTACCCCATGGTACTAATGTGGACCCCAGCATCCTCTACGGACTACGAGAAAAGGATTTACCGGTAGGTAATTAAAATCCTATTTTCTTTTCTCCCTTTTGCCTCTGCTTGAGCTGCTTGTCTACAGTACAGCTGTTTCACCAGCTACCCTACCTCTCTGAGAATTCCATCTTTGATCCCCTCCAATCTGGTTTTCACTTCACTCTACTGAAACTGCCCTGGTCAAAGTCACCAATGACCTGCTCTAGGCCAAAATCAGGGGCCACTTCTCTCTGCTCATCCTCCTGGACCTATCAGCGGCCTTCGACTCCATGGATCATTCTCGCCTCCTTTCCACTCTTCAGACCACTGGCCTCTCTAGCATCATCCATGCTTGTTTCACCTCCTACCTCACAAACCACTCCTTCTCTATGTCTGCCTCCGACTCCACTTCACCCCCTTCCATCCTTCCTGTTGGCATCCCACAGTGTTCTGTCCTTAGCACCCTGCTCTTCTCCCTGTACACCACTTTCCTGGGTGCAATCATAAGCTCCTTTTTCTTTCACTATCACCTCTATGCCAATGACATGCAATTGTACATCTCCTCACCTGACCTCTACCCCTCTGTCCTCACTCAGGTATCCAGCTGTCTCTCTGCCATCTCCTCCTGGATGTCTGAAGCTCAACATGGACAAAACTGAACGCATCATCTTCCCCCCTAGCAGAGTTGTGTCCCTCCCAGTCTCTCCATCACTAGTGACAACATCATCATCTTCCCTGTTCCCCAACTCTGCTGCTTAGGTGTCACCATTGATTCCACCATCTCCTTCACCCCCCTCATTCAATCTCTAGCTCAATCCTGTCTGTTTTATCTATGCAACATTGCTCGCATCAGGAAATTTCTCTCTCAGAATGCTCCCAAACTGATTATGCATTCACTAATCATTTCTCGGCCTGACTACTGCAACCTTCTCCTCACTGGGCTCCCATCTCACTCCACTCCGAATCTGTTCTCATCGATGCAGCTAAATTCATCTTCCTCGCCCGGCGTTCCACATCCACCACTCCCCTCTGCCAAAAACCTGCATTGGCTTCCATTCACAGGAAAATGGGCCTAATTCAGACCTGATCGCTAGGCTGCATTTTCTTACAGCGGGCGATCAGGTCTAAACAGCACATGCGTACGCACTGCAATGCGCAGGTGCGTCACAAGGGTACAAAGCGGATCGCCGCTCAGCGATGGGTTTGTGCGAAGAATCCATTAGCATGGGCGTTCGCAAGGAGATTGACTGGGGGAAGCCGTTTGTGGGTGTCAACTGAACATTTTCTGGGAGTGGTTGGAAAAACGCAGGCGTGTCCATGCGTTTGCAGGGCGGGTGTCTGACGTCAAATCCGGTCCCGGACAGGCTGAAGTGTTCGCAGAGGCTGAGTAAGTTCTGGGCTATTCAGAGACTGCACAAAATCTGTTTGTACAGCTCTGCTACACATGCGTTCGCACACTTGCAAAGCGAAAATACACTTTCCTATGGGCAGTGACTATGCAAACGCAGGACTGCAAAAAAAACCCTAGCGAGTGAACAGGTCTTAATTAGGCCCAATATGGGAAAAAAGGATATGTCCACTAGTGGATTATCCTAACAGGCACTTGATCAGGGCTGGTTTCCTAAGCAGCTGTTTAAATGGGATAGTCAGTCCACAAATATATACAAATACAATAAGAATAAGAAAAGAGCTTAAAAACTAGTACTGCCGACAGGTGTAGATAAATGAAAACGACTTATAAAATTTATTAAAACACACAAGCGTGATCAAAGATCTCTTTGTATAGCACATAATATGCTAGCACATTAACAATAAATAATAGGAGCTAAATATCACCAGTCTCTGACAAATGCTCCTTAGAACAAGTTCAGATACTAGCTTAGGGTGGATATTATTGCCAGATGTTTGCAGGGACTATTGTCCAATAGTTACCAATCCTGTGCTGCTATTGTGGGTCTCCTGTTGGTGGTGGTCCAATAGGCAATGGATTCCAGCACACACAAAGCTTTGACAAAGCTGCCATAAGCCAGTGAAACACGTCAGGACCACCCAGCTCTGGGCTCAGGACACGCTCAATGCTACAGATACTTAGGTGTGGACTTTGCCAAGTTACCTTGGGACAAACAGGATAAAAAAAACACAGTGGAGGCACCATCTAAGGGACAGTTCACTGTGTGCTGAATTCCTATTGGACTGCCTATTGGACCACCACTAACGGAAGACCCAGGATTGGTAACTATTGGACAACAGTCCCTGCAAACATGAATACATTTCATAAATTGATTTTATTTACCTACGCCTGTCTGCAGTACTAGTTTTAAGAGCTGTCCTTGTTCTTATTGTATTGGCTCCCATTCCGCTATAGAATCCTTTTCAAACTCATCCTCACATACAAGGCTCTCTCTAACTCTACTGCTTCCTACATCACCAGCCTTATCCCCTTACATATACTCCTTCCCTCCCTCTCCGGTCAGCTAATGACCAGTGTCTCTCCTCTACCCTGGTTATTGCATATCGGACTCGAATCCAAGATTTTGCCCGGGGGCCCCTTCACTGAAACGAGCTCCCTCACTCCATCAGACACTTCATGACCCTGCACAGCTTCAAACGCGCACTGAAAACTCACCTTTTCATCAAAGCTTACACTTCCACCACTTTACCTTGTCACCAGGTCACTTACCTCACCCTCCTACCTCAGTCATCACTACCTGGTCCCCATCCACATTCTTATCTCTCATGTCTTGTCCTTCTGCCCTATCCCCTAGATCAGGCATTCCCAACCACGGTCCTCAAGGCACACTAACAGTGCAGGTTTTAGTGATATCCAGGCTTCAACACAGGTGACTTAATTAGTAGCTCAGTTATTTTGAGTTAACCATCTGTGCTGCAGCCTGGATATCACTAAAACCTGCACTGTTGGTGTGCCTTGAGGACCGTGGTTGGGAATGCCTGCCCTAGATTGTAAGCTCCTAGGAACAGGGTTCTCCTCCTTTCTGTTCTTACAGCCCTCTTCTCTAGCACTTCAGTGACAGCCTTTACCTACTCAGTGTCCATTTTTCCTGGTATTCCTCTCACTCACAGCCAATCATCTCTTCCAGTGGTTGTACTCCTGCTATAAGTGCCGTCACTATTGGAGACAGGTTCCACCCTTCAATGAATACTCCCTCACTCACGTTACTTCCCAACTGTATAGTGTACTGAGAAATGTGGTGCGAATTGTTACCTGTGCTCTGTTTATGTCTTGGTTACTGTAATGTTTTGTGTACCCTGTACTGTCCTACTGTTGCCGTATCTGTACAGAGCTGCTGGCCACTTGTGGTGCCTAATAAATAAAATGTAACAATAATAATAAAAAATATATATACACTGGTGTGAAGAAGGGGGTGGGGGTACTAATTACTCAGGATCGGGCTTGCTGGAGGGTACCAGATCAGCCGCTTCCTCCCCTCCTGAGTATACTTACCTCGATCCTGAAAGTGTGTCCCTCCTCCTCGGCAGTGCCATCTTCCCAGTGACAACTTTGGGAAGTTGGCACTGCACAATGAGAGAAAGCAAAGACTCTGGCACATGCGCCATCTTCTTGAATATCACTAGGAAGGTGGCGCTGGCTGAGGAGGAGGGGCCCCTGTACTGCACTCTACGACCCTGAATATGTAATACATCCTTCATCAATGTTCACATAAGTAAATATATATATATATATATATATATATATATATATCTCAACTGACGCTGGACATTGCTAGTGAGTCATAGAGCAGGCGTCTGTCTGTATATACTGCCACTCCAGGTGGAGAGGTAACCAAGTGCAGGATGAATGTCTTGAGTGTTAATATGAGACACACTTGATTCAAAATACATGGTGTAACATGTTCCTTTCAAATCCGGGACAATCCTGTATTATATAGGATGGGTGGCAACCCTAGTTGATGCCAGCCATCTTGGAATGCAATACTGCCTTGCTCTCAGAATCAATGCATTGTTCAGAAGATGTGGGGACCATCGTGGATTATGTCCCAGTCAAACTACCGCTCCTGAAATGCACTGAGGCAGGTGAGAGGTGCTTGTTGAGGTGGAGCAAAGAAGAAGACAAGCCTGCAAAAGAGAGCATTTAATCAGCCACATGAAAGAGGTAGGAGAGTGACAGGGGCTACTGAGGACCTATCCTAATAGAGAAGGAAGGCGAAGCCTGCTGTTTGCCAGAGATAATATAGAGGGAAGCAGGAAGAGCAGTGTTGCACAGCCAGTATTAGAGGATGCTTAGAAAAGCAGCAGAGACAAAGCCTGTTGGTGACAAAGAGACAATGTGGAATATTTATTAATTATCATGTCATAGGCTGATAATTATAATTTCTTATCGCTGCTATTGCGCCAATAAGAATTTAACATTGGCCAGGGTGTACTAAGATACAGACGCAGGGACAGGGGTCAAGTCTCTGCGTTTTCTAAGTAGAGAAATGATTTCAACTATTTCGGGACCCCACAGCATTACAGTATTTGCACGGCCTGCTGACTGCGCCTGTGTGGCAGCCATTGCGATGGAGGGTTCCAGATCATTTCTGCAATCAGTAGCCCATAGCCTACAGTGGCTGACATCATCTAAAGTTAGCTGCCGGGACCAAGCTCTGGAAGGCTTTACATTTTAGAGGTTTGTAAATCTGACAGCCTAGCAACCCCCATAGAAAAATATGGGGGCTGCTTCTGATGTCGGAGGGACACTGCAAATATTGGAGACACCTGTTGCGGTCACTCCATGGTACATCCAGGAGATTCCAATTTCTCTGAAATTCTATTACCAGATAGGATCAGGTATGGTTATAGGTAATTTTTAGTGTGCAGGCGGGATACCGGTGGGGAAGGGTGGGTGGGGGGGTGAATTGGGGGGGAGCAACCCCCCTCTCCGTCTGCTGCTTGTTTGGGACCCCTCCCCTTTTCTAGCTACGGATATATAATTATCTCCAGGAATGATTGAGCAGCTACCATTGTTTGTTAGCTGCCAGGACCAAGCTCTGGAAGGCTTTACATTTTAGAGGTAAATCTGAGAGCCTAGTAACCCCCTTAGAAAAATATGGGGGCTGCTTCTGATGTCGGAGGGACACTGCAAATATTGGAGACATCTGTTGCGGCCACTCCATGGTACATCCATGAGATTATTAATGAAACAGGATTTTTTAGGGGACATCCGGCAAATTTTAATCAATACACAGGCCTTAATGTGAGAAATATAACAAGCAAGAGAAAGAGACAAACAACACAAGTCAAAAAGATACAGCAGAGAGAGAAATAGAGAAATAGAGAGGG
The DNA here is from genome assembly GCF_028390025.1 of Pseudophryne corroboree. Taxonomy (NCBI): domain Eukaryota; kingdom Metazoa; phylum Chordata; class Amphibia; order Anura; family Myobatrachidae; genus Pseudophryne; species Pseudophryne corroboree. Next base: position 752,869,909 of record NC_086449.1, read on the forward strand.
GATGGTCTTGTGGGTCACTAGCCTGTCATCTTATTCAGGGTTAGGATTGAAATGCTGGCGCTCAGGATACCAGCGGTCAGAATCCGAGCGCGGCGTCCCAATGTTCAGAATTCTGACAGGAGAAGGTAAGTTTACACACCTTCCCATAATGGACCCCTAACCCGACCGACTAGAAGCCTAAACCTAACCTCTCCCCCCCCCCCCGTATCCTAAACCTAAACCCCCCAGGCCGCAGCCTAATCCTGACCCTCCCCCTGAAGCCTAAACCCCCCCCTCCACCGCAGCTTACCTGTCAGACGGGCCAGAAGACGCTCATTTGGTAACCCAGGGGTCAAGATTTCCAGCACCGGGATTATGAGACTATCCGGGATGCTGGTGTCGGCATTCCAAGTAGTGTCAGGATTCCAGCGTCGGTATGTCATCTGGCGGGATCCTGACTGGATCCCCTTGTAACAGGTAAGATTCTAAAATGTATGTTTATAGTGCCTGCATTCAGAGGAATCTTACAGAACATAAACACTGTCTGCAGTTGTCTGTGTCTGGGAAGAACCCTTGCCTTTCTGTTGTGATGTGGATTAAAGGAGAAAGTAACAGCGTGTTGGAGCAAGAGCTGATTAAAGAAGCTGTGTTGCAACAATGTACCGTCTGATCTGTTTATCCATCACATATTAATACCTCATTATTCTGGGGTACCACACATTTATGTATTTATTTTTAACTAGGGATGGGTAACTTAACTGATGATTTGGAAATTCAGACAAATTTCTATGATTGGCTCTATCTGGCCAATCAGAATGCATTGGGGCATGACCATACCGCTTGGAAAAAGATTCACTGTGAGGAAAGTGCGATGGCTGATCGAGAGTTTGGTACTCCCCCTCCCAGGCCCGGCGCTACCTGCTCAGCGAAGGGATGCAGTGCAGGGAGGCGCTGGGACGGAGAGGCGCTTCCACTGCTCTGCATCCCTTCCCTGCTGCGCCGTCCTGTCCCCCCTGCTGCTGCTGTCAGCTGCTGTGTCTGTCACTGTATGACAGGCACTGGCAGCGGCGCTGCAGCATGAAAAGCCTGCTCCCTCCCCTCACCTGTGTGACAGCGCTGTGTACGGGACAGAAGGGGGCGGGGCTAAACAGGACAGAAGGGGGCGGAGCTACACGGACCAGGCTGCTGTACAGAGGGAGACTGGCTTAGGTAAGTGGAGGGTGAGAGAGAAATGTGTGTGTGTATATGGTGGGTATGTGTGTGTGAGGTATGTCTGTGTGCGCGTGCTTTATGGATGCTACTACTGGGGGGGGCATTACGTATAACGACGCTACTACTGGGGGGGCATTACATGTAAGGACGCTACTACTACTGGGGGGGCATTACGTATAAGGACGGTACTACTACAGGGGGGGCATTACATGTAACGACGCTACTTCTGGGGGGCCATTACGTGTAAGGACGCTACTACTACTGGGGGGGGGCATTACGTATAAGGACGCTACTACTACTGGGGGTACATTACGTATAAGGACGCTACTACTACTGGGGGGGCATTACGTATAATGACACTACTACTACTGGGGGGAGGGGCATTACATGTAAGGACGCTACTACTACTGGGGGGCATTACGTATAAGGACGCTACTACTACAGGGGGGGCATTACGTGTAACAACGCTACTACTGGGGGGGTCATTACGTGTAAGGATGCTACTACTACTGGGGGTGCATTACGTATAAGGACGCTACTGCTACTGGGGGTGCATTACGTATAAGGACGCTACTACTACTGGGGGGGCATTACATATAAGGATGCTACTACTACTGGGGGGAGGGGCATAACGTATAAGGACGATACTACTACTAGGGGGGAATTACGTATAAGGACGCTTCTACTACTGGGGGTGCACTACGTATAAGGACGCTACTACTACTAGGGGGCATTACGTATAAGGACAATACTACTACTAGGGGGGCATTACGTATAAGGACGATACTACTACTTGGGGGCATTATGTATAAGGACGCTACTATTACTGGGGGGGCATTATGTATAACAATGCTACTACTACTGGGGGGGGGGGGGCATTACGTATTAGGAAGCTACTACTGGGGGGGGCATTATGTATAAGGACGGTACTACTACTGGGGGCGCATTACGTATAAGGACGCTACTACTACTAGGGGGGAATTACGTATAAGCCTTAAGGACGCTGCTACTACTACTAGGGGGGAATTACGTATAAGGATGCTGCTACTACTACTAGGGGGGAATTACATATAAGGACGCTTTTACTACTGGGGGTGTACTACGTATAAAGATGCTACTACTACTGGGGGGTGGGACATTACGTATAAGAACACTGTTACTACTACTAGGGGGGAATTACGTATAAGGATGCTTCTACTACTGGGGGTGCACTACGTATAAGGACGTTACTACTACTGGGGGAGCATTACGTATAAGGACGCGTCTACTACTGGGGGTGCACTACGTATAAGGACGTTACTACTACTGTGGGTGCATTATGTATAAGGATTAGTGATGAGCGGGTTTGGTTCCTCGGAATCCGAACCCCCCCAAACTTCACCCATTTTACACGGGTCCGAGGCATACTCGGAAACTCCAGTATTGCTCGGTTAACCCGAGCGCGCCCGAACGTCATCATCCCGCTGTCGGATTCTCGTGAGATTCGGATTCTATATAAGGAGCCGCGCGTCGCCGCCATTTTTCACTCGTGCATTGGAAATGATAGTGAGAGGACGTGGCTGGCGTCCTCTCACTTTGTTTCAGAACTTTCAGGGGGCTGCAAATATCTTTATTCTGGGGACCAGCAGTATTATAGGAGTACAGTGCAGAGTTTTGCTGACCAGTGACCACCAGTATTATACGTTCTCTGCCTGAAAAACGCTCCATATCTGTGCTCAGTGTGCTGTATATATCTGTGCTCACACTGCTTTATTGTGGGGACTGGGGACCAGCAGTATTATATAGGAGGAGTACAGTGCAGAGTTTTGCTGACCAGTGACCACCAGTATTATACGTTCTCTGCCTGAAAAACGCTCCATATCTGTGCTCAGTGTGCTGCATATATCTGTGCTCACACTGCTTTATTGTGGGGACTGGGGACCAGCAGTATTATATAGGAGGAGTACAGTGCAGAGTTTTGCTGACCAGTGACCACCAGTATTATATGTTCTCTGCCTGAAAAACGCTCCATATCTGTGCTCAGTGTGCTGCATATATCTGTGCTCACACTGCTTTATTGTGGGGACTGGGGACCAGCAGTATTATATAGGAGGAGTACAGTGCAGAGTTTTGCTGACCAGTGACCACCAGTATTATACGTTCTCTGCCTGAAAAACGCTCCATATTTGTGCTCAGTGTGCTGCATATATCTGTGCTCACACTGCTTTATTGTGGGGACTGGGGACCAGCAGTATTATATAGGAGGAGTACAGTGCAGAGTTTTGCTGACCAGTGACCACCAGTATTATACGTTCTCTGCCTGAAAAACGCTCCATATCTGTGCTCAGTGTGCTGCATATATCTGTGCTCACACTGCTTTATTGTGGGGACTGGGGACCAGCAGTATTATATAGGAGGAGTACAGTGCAGAGTTTTGCTGACCAGTGACCACCAGTATTATACGTTCTCTGCCTGAAAAACGCTCCATATCTGTGCTGCATTGTAGTATATAGTAGGAGTACAGTGCATAATTTTGCTGACCACCAGTATATAATATATAGGAGTACGGTACAGAAGGCCACTGCTCTACCTACCTCTGTGTCGTCAAGTATACTATCCATCCATACCTGTGGTGCATTTCAGTTTTGCACAGTTTGCTGACCACCAGTATATAATATATAGCAGTACGGTACAGTAGGCCACTGCTCTACCTACCTCTGTGTCGTCAAGTATACTATCCATCCATACCTGTGGTGCATTTCAGTTTTGCATAGTTTGCTGACCACCGGTATATAATATATAGCAGTACGGTACAGTAGGCCACTGCTCTACCTACCTCTGTGTCGTCAAGTATACTATCCATCCATACCTGTGGTGCATTTCAGTTTTGCACAGTTTGCTGACCACCAGTATATAATATATAGCAGTACGGTACAGTAGGCCACTGCTCTACCTACCTCTGTGTCGTCAAGTATACTATCCATCCATACCTGTGGTGCATTTCAGTTTTGCACAGTTTGCTGACCACCAGTATATAATATATAGCAGTACGGGACAGTAGGCCACTGCTCTACCTACCTCTGTGTCGTCAAGTATACTATCCATCCATACCTGTGGTGCATTTCAGTTGTGCGCAGTATATATAGTAGTAGGCCATTGCTATTGATATATTACTGGCATATAATTCCACACATTAAAAAATGGAGAACAAAAATGTGGAGGTTAAAGGGAAAGATCAAGATCCACTTCCACCTCGTGCTGAAGCTGCTGCCACTAGTCATGGCCGAGACGATGAAATACCATCAACGTCGTCTGCCAAGGCCGATGCCCAATGTCATAGTAGAGAGCATGTAAAATCCAAAACACAAAAGTTCAGTAAAATGACCCAAAAATCAAACTTAAAAGCATCTGAGGAGAAGCGTAAACTTGCCAATATGCCATTTACGACACGGAGTGGCAAGGAACGGCTGAGGCCCTGGCCTATGTTCATGGCTAGTGGTTCAGCTTCACATGAGGATGGAAGCACTCATCCTCTCGCTAGAAAAATGAAAAGACTTAAGCTGGCAAAAGCACAGCAAAGAACTATGTGTTCTTCTAAATCACAAATCCCCAAGGAGAGTCCAATTGTGTCGGCTGCGATGCCTGACCTTCCCAACACTGGACGGGAAGAGGTGGCGCCTTCCACCATTTGCACGCCCCCTGCAAGTGCTGGAAGGAGCACCCGCAGTCCAGTTCCTGATAGTCAAATTGAAGATGTCACTGTTGAAGTACACCAGGATGAGGATATGGGTGTTGCTGGCGCTAAGGAGGAAATTGACAAGGAGGATTCTGATGGTGAGGTGGTTTGTTTAAGTCAGGCATCCGGGGAGATACCTGTTGTCCGTGAGACGAATATGGCCATTGACATGCCTGGTCAAATTACAAAAAAAAATCACCTCTTCGGTGTGGAATTATTTTAACACAAATGCGGACAACAGGTGTCAAGCCATGTGTTGCCTTTGTCAAGTTGTAATAAGTAGGGGTAAGGACGTTATCCACCTCGGAACATCCTCCCTTATACGTCACCTGCAGCGCATTCATCATAAGTCAGTGACAAGTTCAAAAACTTTGGATGACAGCGGAAGCAGTCCACTGACCACTAAATCCTTTCCTCTTGTAACCAAGCTCCTGCAAACCACACCACCAACTCCCTCAGTGTCAATTTCCTCCTTACACAGGAAAGCCAATAGTCCTGCAGGCCATGTCACTGTCAAGTCTGACGAGTCCTCTCCTGCCTGGGATTCCTCCGATGCATCCTTGAGTGTAACGCCTACTGCTGCTGGCGCTGCTGTTGTTGCTGCTGGGAGTCGATCGTCATCCCAGAGGGGAAGTACGAAGACCACTTGTACTACTTCCAGTAAGCAATTGACTGTCCAACAGTCCTTTGCGAGGAAGATGAAATATCACAGCAGTCATCCTGCTGCAAAGCGGATAACTCAGGCCCAGTTAATTCACAGGCAACTACAGACTTGATTGAGGTTCTGTGTCCCCAGTACCAAATACCATCTAGGTTCCATTTCTCTAGGCAGGCGATACCGAAAATGTACACAAACCTCAGAAAAAGAGTCACCAGTGTCCTAAAAAATGCAGTTGTACCCAATGTCCACTTAACCACGGACATGTGGACAAGTGGAGCAGGGCAGACTCAGGACTATATGACTGTGACAGCCCACTGGGTAGATGTATTGCCTCCCGCAGCAAGAACAGCAGCGGCGGCACCAGTAGCAGCATCTCGCAAACGCCAACTCGTTCCTAGGTAGGCTACACTTTGTATCACTGCTTTCCAGAAGAGGCACACAGCTGACAACCTCTTACGGAAACTGAGGAACATCATCGCAGAATGGCTTACCCCAATTGGACTCTCCTGGGGATTTGTGACATCGGACAACGCCAGCAATATTGTGCGTGCATTACATCTGGGCAAATTCCAGCACGTCCCATGTTTTGCACATACATTGAATTTGGTGGTGCAGAATTATTTAAAAAACGACAGGGGCGTGCAAGAGATGCTGTCGGTGGCCCGAAGAATTGCGGGCCACTTTCGGCATTCAGCCACCGCGTGCCGAAGACTGGAGCACCACCAAACACTCCTGAACCTGCCCTGCCATCATCTGAAGCAAGAGGTGGTAACGAGGTGGAATTCAACCCTCTATATGCTTCAGAGGATGGAGGAGCAGCAAAAGGCCATTCAAGCCTATACATCTGCCTACAATATAGGCAAAGGAGGGGGAATGCACCTGACTCAAGCGCAGTGGAGAATGATTTCAACGTTGTGCAAGGTTCTGCAACCCTTTGAACTTGCCACACGTGAAGTCAGTTCAGACACTGCCAGCCTGAGTCAGGTCATTCCCCTCATCAGGCTTTTGCAGAAGAAGCTGGAGACATTCAAGGAGGAGCTAAAACAGAGCGATTCCGCTAGGCATGTGGGACTTGTGGATGGAGCCCTTAATTCGCTTAACCAGGATTCACGGGTGGTCAATCTGTTGAAATCAGAGCACTACATCTTGGTCACCGTGCTCGATCCTAGATTTAAAACCTACGTTGGATCTCTCTTTCCGGCAGACACAAATCTGCAGAGGTTCAAAGACCTGCTGGTGAGAAAATTGTCAAGTCAAGCGGAACGTGACCCGTCAACAGCTCCTCCTTCACATTCTCCCGCAACTGGGGGTGCGAGGAAAAGGCTTAGAATTCCGAGCCCACCCGCTGGCGGTGATGCAGGGCAGTCTGGAGCGAGTGCTGACATCTGGTCCGGACTGATGGACCTGCCAACGATTACTGACATGTCGTCTACTGTCACTGCATATGATTCTCTCACCATTGAAAGAATGGTGGAGGATTATATGAGTGACCGCATCCAAGTAGGCACGTCAGACAGTCCGTACGTATATTGGCAGGAAAAAGAGGCAATTTGGAGGCCCTTGCAGAAACTGGCTTTATTTTACCTAAGTTGCCCACCCTCCAGTGTGTACTCCAAAAGAGTGTTTAGTGCAGCCGCTCACCTTGTCAGCAATCGGCGTACGAGGTTACTTCCAGAAAATGTGGAGAAGATGATGTTCATCAAAATGAATTATAATCAATTCCTCCGTGGAGACATTCACCAGCAATTGCCTCCAGAAAGTACACAGGGACCTGAGATGGTGGATTCCAGTGGGGACGAATTAATAATCTGTGAGGAGGGGGATGTACACAGTGAAAGGGGTGAGGAATCGGACGATGAGGAGGAGGTGGACATCTTGCCTCTGTAGAGCCAGTTTGTGCAAGGAGAGATTGATTGCTTCTTTTTTGGTGGGGGCCCAAACCAACCAGTCATTTCAGTCACAGTTGTGTGGCAGACCCTGTCGCTGAAATGATGGGTTTGATAAAGTGTGCATGTCCTGTTTATACAACATAAGGGTAGGTGGGAGGGCCCAAGGATAATTCCATCTTGCACCTCTTTTTTCTTTAATTTTTTTTGTTTGGGGACTATTTTTTTGAAGTGCCATCCTGCCTGACACTGCAGTGCCACTCCTAGATGGGCCAGGTGTTTGTGTCGGCCACTTGTGTCGCTTAGCTTAGCCATCCAGCGACCTTGGTGCACCTCTTTTTTTCTTTGCATCATGTGCTGTTTGGGGACTATTTTTTTGAAGTGCCATCCTGTCTGACACTGCAGTGCCACTCCTAGATGGGCCAGGTGTTTGTGTCGGCCACTTGGGTCGCTTAGCTTAGTCACACAGCTACCTCATTGCGCCTCTTTTTTTCTTTGCATCATGTGCTGTTTGGGGACTATTTTTTTGAAGTGCCATCCTGCCTGACACTGCAGTGCCACTCCTAGATGGGCCAGGTGTTTGTCGGCCACTTGTGTCGCTTAGCTTAGTCACACAGCTACCTCATTGCGCCTCTTTTTTTCTTTGCATCATGTGCTGTTTGGGGACAATTTTTTTGAAGTGCCATCCTGCCTGACACTGCAGTGCCACTCCTAGATGGGCCAGGTGTTTGTGTCGGCCACTTGGGTCGCTTAGCTTAGTCATCCAGCGACCTTGGTGCACATTTTAGGACTAAAAATAATATTGTGAGGTGTGAGGTGTTCAGAATAGACTGAAAATGAGTGGAAATTATGGTTATTGAGGTTAATAATACTATGGGATCAAAATGACCCCAAAATTCTATGATTTAAGCTGTTTTTGAGGGGTTTTTGTAAAAAAACACCCGAATCCAAAACACACCCGAATCCGACAAAAAATTTTCAGGGAGGTTTTGTCAAAACGCGTCCGAATCCAAAACACGGCTGCGGAACCGAATCCAAAACCAAAACACAAAACCCGAAAATGTCCGGTGCACATCACTAATAAGGATGCTACTACTATTGGGGGGGGGGGGGGGGGGCATTATGTATAAGGATGCTGCTACTATTACTGGGGTGCATTACATATAAGGACACTACTACTATGGGTGGGGCATTACGTATAAGATGAATAAGATTGTGCTACATTGTGGCGTAATTTTAAATGGAGGTACTATTGTGTGGCCATGCCCCTTACTTCTGAGATCACACCCCTTTTCCCGGCGCGTGCCAAAGGAAAATGGGAGGGCGCAAATTTATAGTTTGCAGGGGGGCGCCGAACACCCTAGCACCGGCCCTGCCCCCTCCATGTCTTTCCTGGGTTCCCCAGAGAAGCACAGGCAGTACTCATCTCACCCTCAACTAGTCAAGCTTGCAGGAAATCCCCTCTAATCATCGTAGATTCTTTTCTTTGAAAAAACCTAACGTCTTGTTCACTGGGTTTCCTCCAAGCCTGCGTGTTTATATTGCTTTGCCGCTTATTTGAGTACAGCTGCTTGTGAATCCAAGAGAGGAGGTATTTCTTGGTGATTATTTCATATTAGGATTAGGAAATATCAGATGAAATGTATAAACTCCCCCATTCATCAGGGAGGAGATGCTGCAATATTCCAATCCCCCAGCCAAAAATTGGTTGGGAAATTGGGGATTTATAACATGTTAATTTCCCTGATTCCCTGATGGATTGCTGTTTATCGTGGATCATTGGTTCTGGTCAGGTTGAGGAATTGGGGAATGCACTTAGGGTGTGTACACACGGTGAGATCTTTTCTTCCGATTCTGACTATATAGTCAGAATCGGAAGAAAAGATAGTGCAGATCGCAAGGTGACAGACACCTTGCGATCCCGATTCGATGCCGATGCGCGGCCCCGCGCGGTCGGCATCGGCAGAAAAAAATAGACTGTGCAGGCAAGTCAATCTTGACTATCTCTATAGAAGAGATAGTCAAGATTGACACTTAGCCAACTTCGCACAGAACCAGGATCGCAAGCACACTCATTATGTGCTTGCGATACTGGCTAAGTGCCGACCCGGCCCCTGTCGCACAGTGAGAATCGGTTAAGTCCGAATCTCACCGTGTGTACACACCCTTAGATGTATGGGGCCTGATTGATACTGTTATAGAAAGTGCCTCTCAAATGTGGTCATTCCTAGTTGTTCGCTCGCTAGCAGTTTTTTGCAGCAGTGCAAACGCTATGCAGCCTCCCACTGGGAGTGTATTTTAGCTTAGCAGAAGTGCGAACGAAAGGATCGCAGAGCGGCGGCAAACTTTTTTGTGCAGTTTTAGCGTAGCTCAATACCTACTCAGCGCTTGCGATCACTTCAGACTACTCAGTTCCTGTTTTGACTTCACGAACATGCCCTGCGTTCGCCCAGCAACGCCTGCATTTTTCCTGGCACGCCTGCATTTTTACGAACACTCCCTGAAAACGGTCAGTTGACACCCAGAAACACCCTGTTCCTGTCAATCACTCTGCGGCCAGCAGTGCGACTGAAAAGCTTTGCTAGACCTTGTGTGAAACTGCATCCTTCGTTGCAATTGTACGACGCGCGTGCGCATTGCATACGCATGTGCAGAAGTGCCGGTTTTTTGCCTCATCGCTGCACAACGAATGAATGCAGCTAGCGATCAACTCGGAATGACCTCAAAAATTCTGTAACCTCAGGGGACAAAGTCTCAGATGTTTTTTCTTTCTTTATTGATTGATTGCTCCTACAGTATATTTAAAATGCATCCTTCAGAGAAACAAAGTAAGGCACTCATTAGGAATAAGACTCACATAAACCAGTTGGACTGAACTGTAACCATACCTCCCAACTTTTGCAATGTTGTAAGCGGGACCTGCCATGCGGGAGGTGCGTCCGAGTCCGGAAAGGGGGTGGGGCCTTGTGAGAAGGGGCGGGGCCTTTGTGAGAAGTGGTCATGCCACACGACCCCCTATTTTCATCATTTTGAGGGCGTGCACAGTGCTCCCCAAGCAGCTAGGCAGCCCCCCCCCACTCGCCTCCCGCACTGTTTTGATGCCGTGCGCATGCAGCATCTATTCAGGGATCACTGGCTACTTTGCAAATCAGAGCAGCGGTGATCACTGGCTCTCCCAGAGCCGGCCATAGGCATAGGCAAACTAGGCAATTGCCTAGGGCATTTGATATGCCTAGGGGCATCATCAGCTTCTGCTGATTAAAATGATATGCGGCATGCCTATATTCTGTATGTAGCATTTCATATGCAGATACAGCCACACACAGTATATAGGCATGCTGCATATCAGTTTAATCAGCAGAAGCTGCTTGTGCATCCTAGCCACATAGCAATGCAAATAAGATGTATTTTCATTAAAAAAAGGTGCCCGACGTTAGCATTGATGCAAGATTTGTGAGGACACATCTGTATCCAAGCAGAGGCAGAGGTCACAGTGTTAGTGGAAGTGTGAGTGCTGTGTGCATGTGAGTGGGTTGGTTGTGCAGTAGTGTTCAGAATATGTGTAAGGAGCATTATGTGTGTCATGTAAAAATGCATTAATAATGTGCAACATATGTGTAAAGGGCCACTATGTGTGTCATTATGTGTATTAGGGCATTAATAATGTGCGGTATATGTGTAACAGGGTACTACTGTATGTGTGTCATTATGTGTATAGGGGCACTAATAATGTGCAGCAAATGTGTAGGGGGCACTATGTGTGTCATTATGTGTATAAGGGCATTAATAATGTGTGGCATATGTGTAAGGGACATTATGTGTAAAAGGGCATTACTAAAGGTTGTCATAATGTGTAAGGTGCATTATGTTTATAAGGACATTAATGTGTCTCATATGTGTAAGGGGCATTACTGTGTGGAATTGTGTATAAATGCATTACTAATGTGTGGCATTATCTGTATAAAGTGCTCTACTATGTGGCGTTGCATATAGAAAGGGCACTACTGTGTCATCTAATGTGAATAAAGAGCAATAAGGTGTGGTGTAATGTGAATAAGGAGCAATTCAGTGTGATGTAATGTGAATAAGGGGCTCTACTGTGAGGAGTAACGTTTATAAGGTAAAGTGATACTACTGTGGGATGTAATATGAATTATGGACACTATCGCAAGATAAAATGTGAATAAAGTTGCAGTACTGTGTGGCGTAATTGGAATTGGGGTTACTATTGTGTGGCCATGCCCCTTCCCAGCAAGAAGATGCCCCTTTTTGGGCTGTGCGTCAAATGTATAAACTGTTCCTATTTAAAATATAGGTGGTACAAGGACTGCTATGGGTGAGGGGTGATGGTGCTGGGAAAGAGGTGCAAGGTCAGAGGGAGAACCAGGGTGGTGCTAGGGGGCACCAGCCAAAATCTTGCCTAGGGCATCATATTGGTTAGGGCCGGCTCTGGGCTCTCCCAACCTGCCCGCGGGACACTGCAACCCGTGGGTGGGACAGCAGGACAGTGTCCAAATAGCTTGACCAACACGCTGGAAACGGGTCAGTTGGGCAGTATGCTTAACTACAGGTGGCTCAGGTCAGCAGGAACTAGGCCTGGATTTGATCAATTGTTTAGGTGGGCTTGGATCATTACCTACATACAGGTGATGAGGTACCAAAATGTTCCATAGAAAGCAAAGAATGTCTATCTTCTTTCTTGTCATATACAGTAAAAATCCATTTGGTTGATGTTTGCAGTCATTATTATGCTCTATCATCTGTCTGTCACCACACATTTCCACCTACAATATCAGGTATTAGGAGATCACCCAGATCCTATTTCTCTAACGTCCTAAGTGGATGCTGGGGACTCCGTAAGGACCATGGGGAATAGCGGCTCCGCAGGAGACTGGGCACATCTAAAGAAAGCTTTAGGACTATCTGGTGTGCACTGGCTCCTCCCCCTATGACCCTCCTCCAAGCCTCAGTTAGATCTCTGTGCCCGAACGAGAAGGGTGCACACTAGGGGCTCTCCTGAGCTTCTTAGTGAAAGTTTTAGTTTAGGTTTTTTATTTTCAGTGAGACCTGCTGGCAACAGGCTCACTGCATCGAGGGACTAAGGGGAGAAGAAGCGAACTCACCTGCGTGCAGACTGGATTGGGCTTCTTAGGCTACTGGACATTAGCTCCAGAGGGACGATCACAGGCCCAGCTTGGATGGGTCCCAGAGCCGCGCCGCCGGCCCCCTTACAGAGCCAGAAGGCAGAAGAGGTCCGGAAAATCGGCGGCAGAAGACGTCCTGTCTTCAACAAGGTAGCGCACAGCACTGCAGCTGTGCGCCATTGCTCTCAGCACACTTCACACTCCGGTCACTGAGGGTGCAGGGCGCTGGGGGGGGGCGCCCTGAGACGCAATAATAAACACCTTGGATGGCAAAAAATGCATCACATATAGCTCCTGGGCTATATGGATGCATTTAACCCCTGCCAAAATACATAAAAAAACGGGAGATAAGGCCGCCGATAAGGGGGCGGAGCCTATCTCCTCAGCACACTGGCGCCATTTTCCCTCACAGCTCCGTTGGAGGGAAGCTCCCTGGCTCTCCCCTGCAGTCACTACACTACAGAAAGGGTTAAAAAAGAGAGGGGGGCACAAATTAGGCGCAGTATTAACTATACAGCAGCTATAAGGGGAAAAACACTTATATAAGGTTATCCCTGTATATATATAGCGCTCTGGTGTGTGCTGGCAAACTCTCCCTCTGTCTCCCCAAAGGGCTAGTGGGGTCCTGTCCTCTATCAGAGCATTCCCTGTGTGTGTGCTGTATGTCGGTACTTTTGTGTCGACATGTATGAGGAGAAAAATGATGTGGAGACGGAGCAGATTGCCTGTAATAGTGATGTCACCCCCTAGGGGGTCGACACCTGAGTGGATGAACTGTTGGAAGAAATTACGTGACAGTGTCAGCTCTGTATAAAAGACAGTGGTTGACATGAGACAGCCGGCTACTCAGCTTGTGCCTGTCCAGACGTCTCATAGGCCGTCAGGGGCTCTAAAGCGCCCGTTACCTCAGATGGCAGATATAGACGCCGACACGGATACTGACTCCAGTGTCGACGGTGAAGAGACAAATGTGACTTCCAGTAGGGCCACACGTTACATGATTGAGGCAATGAAAAATGTTTTACACATTTCTGATAATACGAGTACCACCAAAAAGGGGTATTATGTTCGGTGAGGAAAAACTACCTGTAGTTTTCCTGAATCTGAGAAATTAAATGAGGTGTGTGATGATGCGTGGTTTTCACCCGATAACAACTGATAATTTCTAAAATGTTATTGGCATTATATCCTTTCCCGCCAGAGGTTAGGGTGCGTTGGGAAACACCCCCTAGGGTGGATAAAGCGCTCACACGCTTGTAAGAGATGGCCGCTCTTAAGGATCCTGCTGATAGAAAGCAGGAGGGTATCCTAAAATGTATTTACACACATACTGGTGTTATACTGCGACCAGCAATCGCCTCAGCCTGGATATGCAGTGCTGGGTTGGCGTGGTCGGATTCCCTGACTGAAAATATTGATACCCTAGATAGGGACAGTATATTTTTGCCTATAGAGCATTTGAAAGATGCATTTCTATATATGCGTGATGCACAGCGGAATATTTGCCGACTGGCATCAAGTCTAAGTGCGTTGTCCATTTCTACCAGTAGAGGGTTATGGACACGTCAGTGGTCAGGTGATGCGTATTCCAAACGGCATTTGGAAGTATTGCCTTATTAAGGGGAGGAGTTATTTGGGGTCGGTCTTTCAGACCTGGTGGCCACGGCAACAGCTGGGAAATCCACGTTTGTACCCCAGGTCGCCTCTCAACATGAGAAGACGCCGTATTATCAGGCGCAGTCTTTTCGTGGATAAGCGGGCAAAAGGTTCCTCATTTCTGCCCCGTGACAGAGGGAGAGGAAAAAGGCTGCAGAAATCAGCCAGTTCCCCGCCTCTCTCCCAGCCCTCAGTATAGCCTCTGCCAAGCCCTCAGTATACGCTGGGGCTTTACAAGCAGAATCAGGCACGGTGGGAGGGCCGTCTCAATGAATTTCAGCGCGCAGTGGGCTCACTCGCAAGTAGACCCCTGGATCCTTCAGGTGATATCTCAGGGGTACAAATTAGAATTCGAGACGTCTCCCCCTCGCCGTTTCCTAAACTCGGCTTTACCGATGTCTCCTTCTGACAGGGAGACAGTTTTGGAAGCCATTCACAAGCTGTATTCCCAGCAGGTGATAATCAAGATACCCCTCCTGCAACAGGGAACGGGGTATTATTCCACAATGTTGTGGTACCGAAGCCGGACGGCTCGGTGAGACCGATTCTAAATCTAAAATCTTTGAACACTTACATACAGAGGTTCAAATTCAAAATTGAGTCACTCAGAGCAGTGATTGCGAACCTGGAAGAAGGGGACTACATGATGTCTCGGGACATCAAGGATGCTTACCTTCATGTCAAAATTTACCCTTCTCACCAAGGGTACCTCAGGTTTATGGTACAGAACTGTCACTATCAGTTCAGACGCTGCCGTATGGATGGTCCACGGCACCCCGGGTCTTTACCAAGGTAATGGCCGAAATGATGATATTCCTTCAAAGGAAGGGAATTTTAGTTATCCCTTACTTGGACAATTCCCTGATAAGGGTAAGATCCAGGGAACAGTTGGAGGTCGGTGTAGCACTATCTCAGGTAGTGTTGCTGCAGCACGGTTGGATTCTCAATATTCCAAAATCGCAGCTGGTTCCGACGACTTGTCTTCTGTTCCTAGGGATGATCCTGGACACAGTCCAGAAAAAGGTGTTTCTCCCAGAGGAGAAAGCCAGGGAGTTATTCGAGCTAGTCAGGAACCTCCTAAAACCGAGCCAAGTCTCAGTGCATCAATGCACAAGGGTTCTGGGTAAAATGGTGGCTTCCTACGAAGCAATCCCATTCGGCAGATTCCACGCAAGAACTTTCCAGTGGGACCTGCTGGACAAATGGTCCGGGTTGCATCTTCAGATGCATCAGCGGATAACCCTGTCACCAAGGACAAGGGGTCCCTCCTGTGGTGGTTGCAGAGTGCTCATCTTCTAGAGGGCCGCAGATTCGGCATTCAGGACTGGGTCCTGGTAACCACGGATGCCAGCCTGCGAGGCTGGGGAGCAGTCACACAGGGAAGGAATATCCAGGACTTATGGTCAAGCCTGGAGACATCACTTCACATAAATATCCTGAAGCTAAGGGACATTTACAATGCTCTAAGCTTAGCAAGACCTCTGCTTCAAGGTCAGCCGGTGTTGATCCAGTCGGACAACATCACGGCAGTCACCCACGTAAACAGACAGGGTGGCACAAGAAGCAGGAGGGCAATGGCAGAAGCTGCAAGGATTCTTCGCTGGGCGGAAAATCATGTGATAGCACTGTCAGCAGTATTCATTCCGGGAGTGGACAACTGGGAAGCAGACTTCCTCAGCACGACCTCCACCCGGGAGAGTGGGGACTTCACCCAGAAGTCTTCCACATGATTATAAACCGTTGGGAAAAACTCGACAGGTATTGCGCCAGGTCCAGGGACCCTCAGGCAATAGCTGTAGACGCTCTGGTAACACCGTGGGTGTACCAGTCAGGGTATGTGTTCCCTCCTCTGCCTCTCATACCCAAGGTACTGAGATTGATAAGATGGAGAGGAGTAAGCACTATATTCGTGGCTCCGGATTGGCCAAGAAGGACTTGGTAACCGGAACTTCAAGAGATGCTCACGGAGGATCCGTGGCCTCTACCTCTAAGAAGGGACCTGCTCCAGCAAGGACCCTGTCTGTTCCAAGACTTACCGCGGCTGCGTTTGACGGCATGGCGGTTGAACGCCGGATCCTGAAGGAAAAAAGGCATTCCGGATGAAGTCATCCCTATCCTGATCAAAGCCAGGAAGGATGTAACCGCAAAAACATTATCACCGCAATTGGCGAAAATATGTTGCGTGGTGCGAGGCCAGTAAGGCCCGACGGTGGAAATTCAACTGGGTCGATTCCTACATTTCCTGCAAACAGGAGTGTCTATGGGCCTGAAATTGGGGTCCATTAAGGTTCAAATTTCGGCCCTGTCAATTTTCTTCCAAAAAGAACTAGCTTCAGTCCCTGAAGTTCAGACGTTTGTAAAAGGGGTACTGCATATACAGCCTCCTTTTGTGCCTCCAGTGGCACTTTGGGATCTCAATGTAGTTTTGGGTTCCAAAAGTCACATTGGTTTGAACCACTTAAATCTGTGGAGTTAAAATATCTCACATGGAAAGTGGTCATGCTGTTGGCCCTGGCCTGGGCCAGGCGCGTGTCAGAATTGGCGGCTTTATCCTGAAAAAGCCCTTATCTGATGTTCCATTCGGACAGGGCGGAATTGAGGACTCGTCCTCAGTTTCTCCCTAAGGTGGTTTCAGCGTTTCACCTGAACCAACCTATTTGTGGTGCCTGCGGCTACTAGGGACTTGGAGGACTCCAAGTTGCTAGACGTTGTCAGGGCCCTGAAAATATATGTTTCCAGGAGGGCTGGAGTCAGGAAATCTGACTCGCTGTTTATCCTGTATGCACCCAACAAGCTGGGTGCTCCTGCTTCTAAGCAGACTATTGCTCGTTGGATTTGTAGTACAATTCAGCTTGCACATTCTGTGGCAGGCCTGCCACAGCCAAAAATCTGTAAATGCCCACTCCACAAGGAAGGTGGGCTCATCTTGGGCGGCTGCCCGAGGGGTCTCGGCTTTACAACTTTGCCGAGCAGCTACTTGGTCAGGAGCAAATACGTTTGTAAAATTCTACAAAATTGATATCCTGGCTGAGGAGGACCTGGAGTTCTCTCATTTGGTGCTGCAGAGTCATCCGCACTCTCCCGCCCGTTTGGGAGCTTTGGTATAATCCCCATGGTCCTTACGGAGTCCCCAGCATCCACTTGGGACGTTAGAGAAAATAAGAATTTACTTACCGATAATTCTATTTCTCATAGTCCGTAGTGGATGCTGGGCGCCCATCCCAAGTGCGGATTGTCTGCAATACTTGTACATAGTTATTGTTACAAAAATCGGGTTATTATTGTTGTGAGCCATCTTTCAGAGGCTCCTCTGTTATCATGCTGTTAACTGGGTTCAGATCACAGGTTATACGGTGTGATTGGTGTGGCTGGTATGAGTCTTACCCGGGATTCAAAATCTTCCTTATTGTGTACGCTCGTCCGGGCACAGTATCCTAACTGAGGCTTGGAGGAGGGTCATAGGGGGAGGAGCCAGTGCACACCAGATAGTCCTAAAGCTTTCTTTAGATGTGCCCAGTCTCCTGCGGAGCCGCTATTCCCCATGGTCCTTACGGAGTCCCCAGCATCCACTACGGACTATGAGAAATAGAATTATCGGTAAGTAAATTCTTATTTAATGTAGGACTCAGCACTGTAAAATAGCAGCTTACTTTACCTTATTCTAGCTGTTATATTTAAAACATAGGGGGAGAGTTATCAAATCTCAGTGAGAGCAGAAGTGGAGAGAGAGAGAGAGATATAAAGTCCCAGCTAATCAGCTCCTAACTGCCATGTTACAGACTGTGTTTAAAAAATATCAGTTAGGAGCTGACTGGTACTTTATCTCCCTCCATGTTATCTCTCCTCAAGGTTTGATAAATCTCCTCCATAATGAGGCACTTTAAAGATTTGAGGGAACAACACAATACATGTCAGAGATTCAGCACTGCAATTTGCTGTGTGTGGTTGTGTTTGTTTGCGTTACTTTATCCCTCTCCATTATCTTTCTCCAAGAATTGATAAATCTCCCTTGTAGTATTGATAACCATCTCATGCAGAGACTTAGGGGGTCATTCTGAGTTGATGGCAGCAGGAACTTTGTTAGCAGTTGGGCAAAACCATGTGCACTGCAGGGGAGGCAGATATAACATGTGCAGAAAGAGTTAGATTTGGGTGGGTTATTTTGTTTCTGTACCAGGGGCAAACGCAGGATTTAGTGAGGGGGGTTTCCGTAGGTGGGTGTGTATGTATATGCGCATGTATGTGTAATAAATATATGTGTGTATATATATATGTGTGTATATATATATTTGTGTGTATATATATATATATATATATATATATATATAAATACATACATACATACATACTGTACATACACACACGCATACATACAGTACATATATATGTACGGAGGCAGGACGGCACTCATAGAGACTGGTAAACAATAGAAAATCAGCAGAGGACGCTGAAGCTGTTTGTCAACGTTTCAGAGTTAGACTCCTTTAAAAGAGTCTAACTCTGAAACGTTGACAAACAGCTACAGCGTCCTGTGCTGATTTTCTATGGTTTACCCCTCTCTGAGTGCCGTCCTGCCTCCGTACATATTATCTAACTCTGACGGGCACCGGAGCATGTTGTGCGGTACTAGTAAGGAATGCCATTCATCATTTGCAGATATATATATATATATATATGTAAATTGGAACCACCTCTCCCTAAAAAATGGGATCTTTTGGATATATTTAAAATATTGCTTTGGTTGTCTCTACGTTTTTATTATTTTTTATGTTTTTATTTTTTATGTTTTTATATATAAAAAATGAGTGTCCATATATACAAATTTATATCATCTCAAATTCAATTTCCTTATATAGTAGTTACACAATATACACTATAAGCACTCTTAATTGTAGCTTATTCACCATGAAGTATTAATTCCCCCTCTCAGAACGGCAGTGCAGTTCACTGTTTAATAATGTAATTGCATTAATTTAAATGGTGGTGCCGTCCCCTTTCGGATATAGTGACACAATGCACGACCACATTAAGAGGCGTTTCTACTAAAAAGGTGTTTTTCACAGTCTCCATGGCGACTATGCGCTCCACCGCCGTCCACCCTGCACGACTTCCGCAATGTGATGTTGCGCTCCACCGCCGCCCACCGTGCATGACTTCCGCAATGTCACGTTGCGTTCCACAAGATGGCTGTGCGTTCCATCTCACAGGCGGCGGTGCGTTTTACCCAGCACCCCGCCTCCTCCCACTTCTCTCTATCACCCTATCACTGGTTAGGCGGACATGACGTCCACAAGATGGCGGTGCGTTCCACTAGACGGCGGTGCATTCCACCGCCGTCTTTTCCATTATTTATCACTTTTAATCACTTTCAGTTCATCATGATTATATTATAGGCCTTTCTTTTCACTCTTATTTCCTTCTCTCTTTTAACTGATCAAGCTCAGTAGCCCCCTTTTTTCTGCATTTAAAACAATCTACACCAGTGACATCACAGGAAGTGATGTCACTAAAGAAATGTTAATTGCTACTTCCTGTTGGACGGTATATATTGAGCTGTCTGAGCTCACTCTTTTGATCCCCTTGAAGAAGTCCACACTCTGAAGGACGAAACGCGTTGGGACCGTTTGCTGCTGAAACTCCCATTGATGGACAGATAAGCATTTGAACCATTTTTATCCTGTACGCATAAACGTTGGCTATCCTGTGTCCCTGGAACAATTGGTTACTGATTCCCCTATGCTTAGAATGGACAGATAAGCTTTTATGATTTTAAATCTTGTACGTGTGTTGTCTAGCCGTGTTTGTATTGTTCATTAAAATCTGTATTTTATGTTGTGAAGCTACAGATTATAATTTTATTGGGAATAGCTTAAATTCCCTAAGATTGCGCCCTATACAGCGAAAAGCTCTATATTTACTTGTGAACGTTACACACTATGTTTGCTGTTTCTTCTTTTACATGTTACTCCTAAAATGATGAATACCGGCTTGAAGTTTGTTTTACCAGATAAGTGTCCAAGGCCATATTAATAATCTTTTAACTCACCTGAGCATTTCCGTTATAATTGTCACCGCACTCATTAGCGCTTGTACTCTCCACTACCCATTTTTTCTATGTGTATACCATACACTAATCTTGTATTACGAGCTGCTACTCTTAAAAGAGCTAAACGAGTGTTTTCCTTCTTACGATTTTCACCGCACGTTTGTACTGTAGCGCCTAGGTCTCTATTTCCCTATCTTTACCTTGGTGATTTTCCAAAGGCAGCTAGTACTTGTGCTATAAAGAAATAATGTTTAAAAACAGAGGATACGATAAAAGAAATGACCTCTGCCACCAAATATTTGAAGAAGGAAACTCTAATAACGTAAAAGATACAACAAATATATCAGATCTAGACTCCCAATTCTGGGAAGCAGAAAGACTTCTCACCAGGGAAATCAAAACATGGTGGGAAATAAAAGGCCTGGAACAATATATTACAGTCAATAGGATACCAAGAGGCCTAAGACTATTGAAAAGACCTACTTTTGGTCTAGAAAACCAAGACTTCATCAAGAACTGGGACGAGATTCTCCATAATTGTTCCAAAGAACTCATGAAACTCATCGTTATGGAAAAAAGGAAAACCTTAACTAAGATTGAAGAAGACCTATCAACTATAGAACAACAACTAGTGGTCCATAAAGATAAAGAGGACTTTAAGGCTAACGATACAACACTGACAAAGAAAATTGAACGTATAGAGGAGGAAGTTATCAAAAGCAAACAAAAGAAATTCATTAGAGATAAGCAGGACTACCTTAATAACCGTATCCAAAATTGGAGCAGATTCAATGATAAAAAATACCCGAAAATTCCGGTCTTTCAAGATCCAAGAGTACGAAAATGGAAAACCACCCCATACTATCAAAAGAAGAACTTTGGCCATAATCAATTTCAACAACAGAGACAACAAACCAGAGAAAAATTCAACTCTCCATATCCCATTTATGTAAACACCAATAACAGATTCTCGGCACTTCAAAGATGTGATTCCAATAGCGACTCTGATTTTTTATCTCCAGACCCTACGGCAGAAAATCAATTCTCCACAAGGAAAACCTTCTTCAGAGAGAGGTTCAAGGGAAAAAGAAGCCTACAAGAAGAAGAAGAGGCACTCGGGGCGGACGCAGAAAGACTGAACAAAAGACGCCATCTGTAATGAAAGATCCCGTCCAGCAGGGTATCTTCAACCTATCCAGTCATGTATTAAAAAATGATGAAATTGCCATCTTAAGTAAGGGACTAAAATTCGCTCCATCCAAACAGATGAATAAATTTGATACTTACATCGATATCAATAAATTCGCAAGATCATTGACCCTTAAAAGACATTTTGCGAAGAAAGAGCAAGATTTGACACATATAGAGCCATCAAAATCAGGCCTTAAACGCAAATCGAAATTTTATCCCCTGGAGTCTAAAGGTAATTACATCAATACCTTTCAGGAACTAGTGAAAAGGGATTTATGTGATATGGATTTGAAATCTTATCCCTACTCAAATTTGAGAAACAAAGAAAAAGAAGCATTAAAAACGCTAAAGGATAACAAGAATATTGTGATAAAGCAGGCAGATAAGGGAGGAGGCATAGTCCTTTTGGATAGAGAAGCATATGAACAGGAAGCAGACCGACTACTTAATGACACTACATCATACAAGAGACTCGGACAAGATCCCACGAACCTCTTCATTGAGGAATTGCGACCAATATTACTTCATTATTTTCATAACAACATATTGGACAAAAATGAATTCCAGTTCTTAATGATGACAACACCGGTGATACCCACCTTCTACTATCTACCCAAGATACACAAGTCTTTGACAAATCCACCAGGAAGACCCATAATCTCCGGCATCGACTCCCTCACAAGCCATCTATCACAATACATTGATATATTTCTACAAAAATATGTCATGTCCCTACCATCGTATCTTAAAGATACAGGCAATGTGATTAAATTTTTATCTGAAATCGAATGGAAAGAAGATTACATCTGGATTACTGTTGATGTACAAAGTCTATATACTTGCATCAAACACGAAAAAGGTATAGAATCCTGTAGAAAATTCATGGATAGAGATCTGGAGATTACAACTATTCACAAAAATGCAATTTGTGACTTTATGAGATTTACTCTTAGCCACAATTACTTCATATTCCAAAAAACATTCTTTCTACAAATTTGCGGGACCGCAATGGGCACTACCTTTGCGCCCAGTTTTGCCAACCTGCTGATGGGAGCATGGGAAGAAGAATACATTTATAATAATAATCCATACCTTTCTAATTTGATCGTCTACAAGAGGTATATAGACGACATCTTGATCGTTTGGAAAGGAGACCTTGACCTGTCTAAAGCCTTTTTAGGTACATTAGAATCCAACAACTACAATCTAAGGTTCACACATGAAATTAATGAAAAACAAATTAATTTCTTGGACCTAACCTTGTCAAATAACGGAACTCAGATCGTCACCAGCAATCACATTAAAAGCGTCGACACCAATAGCTATCTTCACTTCAAAAGCTGTCACGCGAAAAGCTGGAAAACAAACATTCCCTACTCTCAATTTTTCTGCATCAAACGCAACTGTAGCGACCAACAAGACTGTGAGAATCAACTAACTACATATGCCAACAGATTCAAGGAGAGGAATTACCCTGATACTGTAATCACTAAAGCATTAGAGAAAACAGCCAGCACATCCAGACAAGACTTATTCCGCAAAAATATCAAAGAAAAGGATAAGAACTTCACTCCCTTCATTACCACATTTTGCAATCAAGAACATCGGATCAGGCAATCCATCAAAAAACACTGGGATCTCCTTCTTCTGGATCCCATCCTGAAGGAAATACTCCCTTCCAAACCAGATATAGTCTTTCGCAAAACAAGTAATCTAAAAGATATTCTGGCTCCTAGCCATCTGCCAACTAAAATCACGAATACAAGAAACACCATTGGAATCTGCAAAGGTAGTTACAAATGTGGCAACTGCAATATTTGCAAATTTCTTCATCCTAACAGAAAAAAATTCTTCAACCACAATAACACAAAGGAATATTCCATCAAAGATTTCCTTAATTGCAATTCCACAATGATTATATACTTACTGGAGTGCACTTGCGGACTAAAATATGTGGGCAAAACTAAGAGAACCTTAAAACTTCGGATACAGGAACATATCCGAAATATTAAAAACAAAGTTGACAATCACACAGTATCAAAACACTTTATAGACAAACACAGATCCAATCCAGAAGAGATCACATATAAAGCGATTGAATGTGTCAAACCCGGAGATAGAGGTGGAGATACACTAAACAAACTTTCCAAGCGTGAAATGTTTTGGATACACGAGCTCCAAACATTATCACCACAAGGACTAAATGAAGCCTTTGAAATCGCCCCTTTTCTCCAATAGTGATCTGTACTACACACCTATCCTCTACGCGTAGCACTGCATGATGTTTTATTGTTTCATTGTTATGAATAAGAAATTCTCAAATTGCCTATTTTTTATATATTTTTTATATATTTTCTATTTTTGTTCTTGTCTTTCTCATTTTAGCTTCTTTCTACCTTCCAAAAAATGTAAATTGGAACCACCTCTCCCTAAAAAATGGGATCTTTTGGATATATTTAAAATATTGCTTTGGTTGTCTCTACGTTTTTATTATTTTTTATGTTTTTATTTTTTATGTTTTTATATATAAAAAATGAGTGTCCATATATACAAATTTATATCATCTCAAATTCAATTTCCTTATATAGTAGTTACACAATATACACTATAAGCACTCTTAATTGTAGCTTATTCACCATGAAGTATTAATTCCCCCTCTCAGAACGGCAGTGCAGTTCACTGTTTAATAATGTAATTGCATTAATTTAAATGGTGGTGCCGTCCCCTTTCGGATATAGTGACACAATGCACGACCACATTAAGAGGCGTTTCTACTAAAAAGGTGTTTTTCACAGTCTCCATGGCGACTATGCGCTCCACCGCCGTCCACCCTGCACGACTTCCGCAATGTGATGTTGCGCTCCACCGCCGCCCACCGTGCATGACTTCCGCAATGTCACGTTGCGTTCCAGAAGATGGCTGTGCGTTCCATCTCACAGGCGGCGGTGCGTTTTACCCAGCACCCCGCCTCCTCCCACTTCTCTCTATCACCCTATCACTGGTTAGGCGGACATGACGTCCACAAGATGGCGGTGCGTTCCACTAGACGGCGGTGCGTTCCACCGCCGTCTTTTCCATTATTTATCACTTTTAATCACTTTCAGTTCATCATGATTATAGGCCTTTCTTTTCACTCTTATTTCCTTCTCTCTTTTAACTGATCAAGCTCAGTAGCCCCCTTTTTTCTGCATTTAAAACAATCTACACCAGTGACATCACAGGAAGTGATGTCACTAAAGAAATGTTAATTGCTACTTCCTGTTGGACGGTATATATTGAGCTGTCTGAGCTCACTCTTTTGATCCCCTTGAAGAAGTCCACACTCTGAAGGACGAAACGCGTTGGGACCGTTTGCTGCTGAAACTCCCATTGATGGACAGATAAGCATTTGAACCATTTTTATCCTGTACGCATAAACTTTGGCTATCCTGTGTCCCTGGAACAATTGGTTACTGATTCCCCTATGCTTAGAATGGACAGATAAGCTTTTATGATTTTAAATCTTGTACGTGTGTTGTCTAGCCGTGTTTGTATTGTTCATTAAAATCTGTATTTTATGTTGTGAAGCTACAGATTATAATTTTATTGGGAATAGCTTAAATTCCCTAAGATTGCGCCCTATACAGCGAAAAGCTCTATATTTACTTGTGAACGTTACACACTATGTTTGCTGTTTCTTCTTTTACATGTTACTCCTAAAATGATGAATACCGGCTTGAAGTTTGTTTTACCAGATAAGTGTCCAAGGCCATATTAATAATCTTTTAACTCACCTGAGCATTTCCGTTATAATTGTCACCGCACTCATTAGCGCTTGTACTCTCCACTACCCATTTTTTCTATGTGTATACCATACACTAATCTTGTATTACGAGCTGCTACTCTTAAAAGAGCTAAACGAGTGTTTTCCTTCTTACGATTTTCACCGCACGTTTGTACTGTAGCGCCTAGGTCTCTATTTCCCTATATATATATATATATATATATATATGTACAGCAGCAGCCAGCACTCACAAAAACACACAGCCTGCTCAGGTGCCCGAATCCAACAGTCTGTGTAATATGACAGTCAACATTTCGGGTCTTAAAGCCCCGCCGTCAGGACCAAAAAAATACAATAGGTACACAATGTGACAAGGAACTTACCCACATAAATACCCCCAGTGGATTGGCGCCATCACCCGCGAATCTCCACGAGCATCTCACTGCCAGGGTCGGCTTCCGTCACCGCACTTCCGGTCCCGGCGCTGTCCGTCACCATAATATATACATAAATAACACGCATTTATATATACATACACAAACACACACATGTAAACACACACACATACATACATACATACATACATACATACTGCACATACACAAGCACACACACAAACCCACATACATACATATATACATACATTCCATACAAATACACACATAAACAAAGATTAAAAACTTACATATAGTATACAGCGTTGCACTACACCAGGGCTGGGAGCAGAGAGGCAGCCGCGGCAGCATGAGGGAGAGTGAGGACTGAGGGAGCTGCTGTGGCTGCACATGTGCAGCCAGCAGCTCCCCCGGCACCCTGGACATTCTGTAAACAGAGAGCTGCATACCTCTCCGCTCTTGCTGAAGTTCCGCGTCCGCGATCGCAGTCGCGGCTTTTGCCGAGACGGATACAGCTGTGTCTCCGTCTCAAACAATGTTTTGCGGTCATCAGGGGGGGTTTCCAGGTACTCGGAACCCCCCCCCCCTGCGTGCGCCACTGTGTACAGGGTAAATACTGGCTGCTTTATTTTTACACTGCAATTTAGATAGCAGATTGAACACACCCCACCCAAATCTAACTCTCTCTGCACATGTTAAATCTGCCTCCCCTGCAGTGCACATGGTTTTGCCCAACTGCCAAAAAAATTCCTGCTGCGATCAATTCGGAATTACCCCCTTAATACAGTCTGATACCATACAAAAGACATGGGATAATACCTTAAACTTGGTGCTTTCCTAACAGAAGTGGACACTTATCAGGCTGTGCTGCCACCTTTTACATGTTCTTGCAGCTTTGACTGCCTTTGGCTGCTGCTGTGTTAAGCTCAGGTGCTGCTTTGCTGGATCCTGGAATATCGGGGACCTGATGGAAAATATTAATAAACACCATTCACCTGCTGGACATGAGTGAAAGCTGTTAAAACAAACCACAACATTCAATTGATGTCAGAATTGCTGTCAATTTGGAAAGATGGTAGTTTACGACTTTTTTAGGTCCAATCAGGATTCGACCTTTTCAAATGAGTTGCCGTTTTTCCGGCTTGTCGGAAATTCTGACATGTTGGCAAACATGTGGATCGGCGGATTAGCTGCGGATCCACGTGTTTTGCTGAATTAGTGGCCAATTCTGACTGGTTTTTCGCACGTTTTTGACGACGCTGATTCGACTTCAAAAAAAGTCGGATCAGCATTGTCGAAAATGGGCAAAACCTGTCGGAAATGCCAGCTAATTGAATACTGAACTATCGGATCCTCTCTGTCG
The DNA here is from genome assembly GCF_028390025.1 of Pseudophryne corroboree. Taxonomy (NCBI): domain Eukaryota; kingdom Metazoa; phylum Chordata; class Amphibia; order Anura; family Myobatrachidae; genus Pseudophryne; species Pseudophryne corroboree. The sequence continues at coordinate 752,896,920 of NC_086449.1, forward strand.
GAGAAGATCTGACAGGCATCGAATAGACCCCTAAGAAGGGGTGTGTGCAGTGCCCTGCAGCCTAGGAGAATAAGGGACTTCCCAAAAAGTCCCAAAGGATTAAAAGATAGGTTTCTGTGAGTTTCTCTGGTGCTGGATATGAGATGACATATAGCTGCTTTAAACATTGTAGCAGAAACACAACAGTGTGCATATAGGGGCATATCCAGTCTGCGTTAAATGCAGCCTCTAGGGTTGAACATGCTGGGAATCCTATAGATTCCAGCATTTAACACTGAATCTATGGTTAAAACCCGCATTACTACAGGGTTGAACGCAGGGAAAATACAGATTAATTGAATAGCTCTATGCAATAAACCCTGCGGCTAAGTAGATTGGCTCCCTAATGGAGATCTTAAATCTCTTACTCATATAATAGTGAGAATTTTATGGGCGGTATTCAATTCTTTTCACCCCTTTCCACAGCCGTTCTGTTTCGGCTGACGGGCATTGTATAATCATTTAAGCTTGCTACCCCCGGGGTAGCGGGGGCAGCCAACCCTTTACGCAGCTAAACCTGATTACTATGGGCACAATATGAGTGATAATGGGAATCACTTTAGAAAGAAGACTGGATGTGATATATCATGTGAATACCACCCTATGTATACAAGAGATCAGCCAATGGGTTAGAGAAATAAATAAATTTTATTGAATTAAATGATAGAAGCACATGTGTCTGGGATGTTCATTCCATCACTCCCAGAAACCAATAGCATATAAAGATATACAGCAAGTGTTATTTAGGATATTAGTCTCATTCACAGTGTATAAATTAATAAATAATGGTCAGTATAAAGCAAGTACATTATAGCCCAGGTGTTTCTGAACCAATAATACATATATATATATATATATATATATATATATATATATATATAACAGCACTAAAATCCATTTTTAAAACAACATAGGGGGTCATTCCGACCCGTTCGCACGCAGTGGATTATCGCTGCGGTGCGAACGGGTACGGAATGCGCATGCGCGGCGGCCGCAATGCGCGTGTGCGACGTTGCCCGGTGACAGGGGTCGCCGGGTTACATCGCGTCTAACGAAGGTAGCGGTCGCAGACCTGACCGCAAAGAAGATTGACAAGAAGAAGGCGTACCTGGGCGGATCCGGACCGTTGGAGGCCGTTGTCGTGGAGTGGTAAGGAAAACGCAGGCGTGTCCAGCAGAACGGAGGGCGGATGTCTGACGTCAAAGCCGGCTCCAGCATCGCAGAGATCGTCGCACAGGGTAAGTAGATATAGGGCTGGTCTACTTCTGCTTGAAAATTTTTGAGCTTAGCAGGGCTGCACAAGCGATCGCAGCCCTGCTAAACTAAAATACACTCCCCCATAGGCGTGTACTAGTTGATCGCAGCAGCAGCAAAAAGTTGCTGGCTGCGATCAACTCGGAATGACCACCATACGCCAGAGGTTCCCAAATGCGGTCCTCAAATCTCCCCATTGGTCCAGGTTTTAAATGTATCCATGCTTGGCCACAGGTGACTTAATTAGCACCTCACTCAAATTGATTTAACCATCTGTGCTGAGCCATGGATATACTTAAATCCTGGACTGTTGGGGTGCCTTGAGGACTGCGTTTGGGAACCTCTGACATAGGCAATAAAAAAATGTTTATGATAAATCATAAAATGAAAATAATAAAAACATAAAAAACGGATTTCTCACTGTGCAATAGACCACTTCCTCACAATGCCTGAATAAAAACGATATGAGCTATAGAATATGGCCACCATTCTCCAGCTCACTGATGGCTACATGAGGTGCTGCTGTATACTCAGAGATGTGTGAAGAGGGGCTGTGTAACAGGTTGCATGATCCCGGTGGAAGTGTATATTTAAGGGTCGGTATCAGGATCCTGACGGCTGTCAATATACCAGCTAACCCCGGCAGGGCCGGATTAAGCCTTGGGGGTGCCCGGGGCACTTTAGACAGGGGGGCCCCGGTGGAGGGTGGGGGGTGCTGTGTATAAGATTGTGCATACCTCCCAACATAACCCATTCCAGGAGGGACAAAATGCTATCTGGACTTCCCTCTTAACATATGTTTGCGTCACCTGTGTTGAACTATTTAATTGATAAGAAAGGTATTTCAACACCGGCGATTGCAATCATAAATTAAGAAGGAAGTCCAGGTAGAGAACATTTTGTCCCTCCTGGAATGGGTCATGGTGGGAGGTATGGATTGTGTATATTAAATTTAGCCCAATGGTGTATATTAGATTTAAACTAATAGTTTAATAATGCCTAGGTACTTTTTATAGCTCCACCTGATTGAAAGACAACTACTGTATTTTATAAAATGTTCTTTTAGTGGGACAAAGACAACTTAAACAACCTTAATACACATAGAACAATACATTCTATAATTTATCTTGTCACATGCAAAAATAGCAGCAGCCTCTGTACTACTTGCGCACTGGGACAGGACTCAAGAGGACTGTGTGTGTGTGTGTGTGTGTGTGTGTGTGTGTGTGTGTGTGTGTGTGTGTGTTCGTCTCTCTCTCTCTAGACCCTCATTAGATAACAAGTTACACAGGGCTCCCACCCTGTGGGGCAGATTTATTAAGCTCGGGGAAGTGATAAATTGGAAGGTGATAAAGGACCAACCAGTCAGCCGCTAACTGTCATTTTTAAAACCCAGCCTGTGACATGGTAGTTAGGATCTGATTGGCTGGCACTTTATCACCTTCCACTTTATCACTTCACCGAGCTTAATAAATATGCCTCTGTGTCACTTACAGCTCTCTCCACCCTTCTCTCTCTCCTCCAGTTGGGAAGCTCCATCAATAGTTCATGAAATCTGATACTCCTGTGTCTCTGCCTGCACTGCATACTGTCCTGCTCACATTCTGGCTGTCTGGTTGCTGTTGCATAAGAGGGAAAGCTAGTGATGTCAGTGTGCTTTGGCCAGGGAGCCCCCTGACAGAGTGGGGCCCGGGGTACAATATGCCCTACCTCCCCTCCTTAATCTGGCTATGAACCCCCGTTGCTTAACCCTAACTTTCCCTCCCTTCAATCTAAACCTAACCTTAACCCTCTTCATGCATCCTAAACCTAAGCTCCCCTACCCTTACCCGCAGCTTACCTCTCCGGCGGCCTATGTAAGCATTGATCGTATCCTGGTGGCGGGATAGTGATCAATGTCAGGATCCCGTCGACGGCATTCCAAATTGTGTCAGGATTCCAACGATGGTATTTCGACTGCCAGGATCTGACCGTCGGAATCCTAAACAGATACCTATTTTTAATGCACAGTTAAGCCTATGGTGAAACATTTCATGTTTGTGGGATAATAGGCTGGAAAGTAGACTTATGTTATCTGTGCAGGCCCTTTTCTGTCACCATGGAAGTTTTTCTTTTTTTACTATGAAAACTGGGCATGGTTTGCAAGGGATACGGTCGTTAGGTCGACACAGCTTAGATTGACCACCGAAGGTCGACATGCATTAGGTCGACATGGTCAATAGGTCGACATGGTCATCAGGTCGACATGTACTAGCAGGACCATAACTAGGTGTGTGCAGAAGGTGCATTGCCCACAGCGCATTTTCCCTGTGGGTGCACCTTCTACATACACTCCGAGTGGCCGCATATCCCCCCTGCTGACAGCAGCTTCTCCCATTCTCGATCCCCTATGCACTCTTGCAGGACCTGGCACCCGCAGCCCCAAGCTCCAACCAGCAGGAGCCTCTGCTACCAGTAAATCCCCTGTGTGCTGCACTGTCTCGGCCCCCGCTCTCTTAGCCCCCTCGTGCTCAGCTGCGTTCCCATCACCCCCCCTTTGAGCCCCGCGTGCTCAGCTGCGCTCCAGCGCCCCCCCTGCTCTCTTATCTCCCGTGTGCTCAGCTGCGCTGCCTCGTCCCCCCGCTCTCTTAGTCCCCCCTATGCTCAGCTGCGCTCCTGCGGGCCTGCCTCCTCTCCTGGCCCCCGTGCTGCGCTCCCGTGGCCCCCCCACTCCTCTTGGCCTGCAGTGCAGTGTACAGACTGGGGAACGTCGGGTCAGTAGCCTGCAGCAGCAACGGAAGAAGAAATCATGTAAGTGGCTGCCTACACACTACACTACACTACAGTACACTACATTACACTACACTACATTACACCCTAAGGGGGGGGGATGTAAAGTGCTCTACCTGCCGTAATGTGTAAAAGGGGACTTCACCTGCCATAATGTGTAAAAGGGGGCTGTACCTGCCGTAATGTAAAAAAAGGGATCTCTACCTGCCGTAATGTGTAAAAGGGGGGCTCTACCTGCTGTAAGGTGTAGTAGGTGGCTGTACCTGCCGTAATGTGTAAATGGGAGCTGTACCTGCCATAATGTGAAAAAAGGGATCTCTATCTGCCGTAATGTGTAAAAGGGGGGCTCTACCTGCTGTAATGTGTAATAGGGGGCTGTACCTGCCGTAATGTGTAAAAGGGGTGCTCTGCCTGCCGTAATGTGTAAAAGTGAGCTCAGCCTGACGTAATGTGTAAAAGGGAGCTCTGCCTGCCGTAATGTATAAAAGGGAGCTCCGCCTGCCGTAATGTGTAAAAGGGAGCTTCGCCTGCCGTAATGTGTAAAAGGGAGCTCCGCCTGCCGTAATATGTAAACGGGAGCTCTGCCTGCCGTAATATGTAAAAGGGAGTTCTGCCTGGCGTAATTTGTGTAAGTGGCACCACTGTGCAGCGTAATTTGACTAATGGAGACTACTGTGCAGCGTAATATGAATTGGTAGTAATTTGTGGCTAAGCCTCTTCCCCATGAAGCCATGCTCCTACATTTTGGTCACACACGCACTGGCCCTGTTTTAAATATGGGTTGGGGGGGGGGGGGCGCCGATGCTGTTTCTTGCACACAGCGCTGAAATGTCTAGTTACGGCACTGTGTACTAGGTCGAAAGGGCGACATGAGTTTTTCAATTTTTTTTGCCGTTTTATGGACTTTTTCATACTTGACGATCCACGTGGACTACAATTTGAAACTGTAACCTTGCCCGAAGAATGGCAAGCGAAGCGAGCCATGCGAGGGGACACTGTGCACTAATTGTGGTTCCCCGTCACTTTACGAAGAGAACGACACCAAAAAAGTCCAAAAACCCATGTTGGCCTAATGACCATGTTGACCCATTGCCCCTGTCGACCTAATACATGTCGACCTTCCATGGTCGACCTAATGACTGTTGACCTAAGTTGAGTCGACACAACGACCCATACCCATTTGCAAAACTTAAATACTTGGTTTAAATCACTAACTCCTATGACATTTGCATCTTACCCATATTATCATGTCATGTAACTTGGAAAATAAAGGAACCTCATATAGCTTATATGTGCTGAGCTAAGTACTGATTTGGGGCTCATTTACAGGTAATTGTGAGGCAATTTTACAACATGCCTCTCAGGTGGAGCCCCATTCTTCAGCGCTGCGCGCTGGGGAACATATAACAAAAAAAAAAAAAAAAAAAATCAGCCAAAAATAACGTCATGCAGTATATTTCAATTGGAACAAACAAACAAACACCAATAAAAATAGAGTAATTTAATATTGCCACCTACTGGAAACAGATAGTAGTGCAACTGCATTTCATGGCTTTGGACAATTTCATACTTTCTAAAGGCCTGGGAGAGTGTGAAAATCTAGGTGTATTTGGAAGAGGTTATCTACGTCTAGGTAAATGTAGTCATAGGTGTGTCCAGCATATGCATTATGAAATAAAACAGTAAATTAATGAAAGAGGCTTGGCCCTGAGGTGACCTAAGAAGTGCCAAGGACATGCCCAGCCAACTGCAATTTGTATTGTTGGCCTCTTTGGAATTAACTTGGGCTGTATCTTAATGAAAAATATAGATGATGACAATAGTAGTGGCTAAACTGGTTATGACAATCGGGATCATATTTGCCAAGATATTTTGCCAAGTTTTACAAAACACTGAAGATATTTCCAAAAAGCAGTTACTGTAGCTGTCACAGCTAATTAGAATTATGAAAACATAGTCTAAAGGAAGAAAGAAATAATTTAACAATCACAGTTTAGAACAAATTGTATTGTTACATCACTTTCAGTCAGAAACTCAGAGTGGCCGGCTGCCGGAAGACATTTTCCCAGCAGCCGCCAATCACAGAGGGACCTCTCAGCCCCTCTGCATCCCTGCACTTTCCGCCAGTGTCTGCCATGGTAACGATCACTGTGGTTATTTGCATTTCCATACTTGCATTTCCCTTGTCTGTTATAGGGTTAATGCTACTAATGAGTGCCTTCGGTAATCTCAGTCTTTTCTTTTCGGATCACATGTGACTTTCTCTTTTTCCACCAGGGGATACGTATGTAACTTGGGAGTTCTATACTAGGAACAGTTGTAGCACTTTACAGTTCTCTAAACTCACATCTGTTGTGATTTACTTTTTTATTCTTTTAGTTTGTTTATAGATTTTTTGGGTAAGGAACCCAGGTATACTGCAGTTTAGATGGTTATAAAGGGTGGGTGCAGGTTGGGACAGTTTTTAATTTTTTAAATATTGTCATCTCTTTGATGGATGTGATGCATGTACTGATTCTCCTGGGTACATTACTAGATGTATTCCATTGCCATATGGTGTTGAGCTGGTACGGGTCTATACTATGGCACCTTAATGGGGTTCCGGTGTGTTATTTTGTCCTTATGGTTACTTTGCTGCTACTCTCCTCTTCTTTCTTCTCTGCACTCCCTTCCACTTTCTATCCTGTTTTATTCTTCTCCTTGGATCTCTGCCTTGATGAGTGAGGGACTCCACCTGTTCAGCAACATTCGAGGCATGAATGACAAAAGTAAATGGTTTCTGGTCCTGGCCCAAGTTAAGAATAACAAGTTGATATAGAAAGTCTCTCGGAGACTCATTTGATTGGGAGTAAGGTGTTGGCCCTTAAAAAAAAGTGGGCTGGTTGGATATGTCATTCCACTTTTTCCCACATCACTACTAGGAGCATTTCTGTTTGAGTTAAAAAAAATACCTCAGTTTCTTGAAGTCAGGTCGGTGCCCATGGTAGATATGTTTTCCCACAAGCTTGTGTTAATAACACTTTTTTTCAAATACATATAGTAATGAGATCCTCCATAAGGCAACCTCTTTTATAGTCCAATGCCAGGCCACTTCTATTATTTGTATTGGAGATTTCAATAATGTTATGGACTCCATCCTGGACCGCTGGAGTAAATCCTCAGCCCCTACCTCTCCCTCTCCAACTCCGTTAGCTAAATTGGTGTCAGAAATTGGGCTGGTGGCTATTTGGTGGATTCGCCACCTCTATGCTTCTCAGTACTCCTGCACCTCCTTCCATATACTCTCTTGTATAGATTTAGCATTAATCTCTCTGAGACTTTCCCCGGGGGTTTTCAGGGTTGACTATTTGTCTAGGGGTATCGCCAACCACTCCCCTGTGCTTCTCACTCTTAATATTTCCCTTGAGCAAGGAGCCCATTTCTGGAAACTTGAACATGAACGTGGGAAAAACAAATGGAAATACAGGAGAATTCATAACCGGATTTAGGGTATAAATAGTTAGTTATGTGGTTCAGCAAGTCATGCACTTGAAAAAGGACTCATCTTGTTCCGAAACGTGTCGTGCTGTGATGCTGAACTGTTGACACTCCTAGAGATACTCTCCAAATCATCTAGGCAAAGCTGGGTGGTGTGTTGCTGAATGGCCTAATATATGGACTCCATTTCATCACTATCAGGCACACACCACTAGCCCAAGGGGGTATGAAAAAAGGAGTATTTTTTAATGCACTTTATTGTCTTATGCACTTTAATATTTAAATGTGTTTATTGTTTTAAGTGTATTGTTTACAAATAGACAGTGCACTTTGACACTTTATCCTGCTTTGTAAACTATGCACTTTACTTTACCTGTCCCAATAAATGTAATATCCTACTTGTACCTTTAAATGGTTTGTTAGTGTGGATATTTATTTGGGAAAAAGGACATCTTTCTGGAAACAGCGCAAAATCCTATCATCACTTCTTTTTTGTGTATCTGCTATACAAGTTTTTAGTGTTTACTTGTTTAGGTGATAGGATCTGCTGCATATTTTCCAGCTAACTGCCCAGAATAACAAATCCATCTCTTTGTTTGTTTTTGGAAACTTAAACCATTTTGGTTGACTTTCATGGAGAAGGCCTCTGCTCTCATTGCTGCTTGTGAAGGTTTTAAGTCCAAAAACTCCTCCTGCCCACATCCTAATATAAAGTATGATGCCCTAAAGGCTTTTATTCAAGGCTCCTTCATTAAAAGGGTATCGGAAATTAAATTGTCTAATAGGAGGGAGTAAATCAGTGGTGAACAGTCATGCAGTCTACTGGTAGCCCGGTATATTTTGACTAAGGCTCTCTTGGATCGACATTTGTGGATGGAGGCTCAGGGAAAGTGAATAAATCTAAACGTAGATTAATGTTCTCCCAGCATGCACAGTACTCTCAGACAGAGGTGGGTGGTAGCAATCTGGCTTTTTTGACTAAAGAAAATGCTGGCAGCTGGACTATTCCGGTCATTAGTAGTTCCTAGGGTCATCCTTGTTATTATAGGACTGATATTGCTGATGTTTTGTTACCATTATTACTCTTCTTTGTACATCTCTAAAGCCTCTTAGTCCACTGAGCAACTACAAGACTACCTGGCACAGGTTACTCTGCCACGCTTATCTCAGGAAGCTATTGACTTCTTTGAGGCTCCACTTACACTGGAGTAAGTTGAAAGTACTGTCTCCTCCTTTCCAGCTTCTAAGGCCCCTGGTTGCGATGGGATTCCTGAAGAGGACTTTGCGATTCAAGTATCAGGGAGTATGGATTATGCCTCAAGCAGCAGACTGTGTGTCTCAGAACATAGACTTCATTACGTCTACTTTTAAATTGAGAACTCAAGAAATTGCCCCTGACTGTTATGGGATTTATTAATCTTTTTAAATTGTCCATTCAACCTAAATACTTATACCTTCTGCAACACTCTCCAGTCTACATTCCAAAAAAGTTTTTTTCGGGTATTGACAGTGTTTTATCTTCCTTTATTTGGGGAAATAAACCAGCTTGTGTGGCTGTGAAAACTCTGTATAGATCTAAGGCTTTGGACAGTCTGAGCCTCCCTAACATTCAGTTATATAGCCGCCCAATTGGTCGACCTGTTGAGCTGGTCTTCTGAGGCTGAGAGTTCTACATGGGTAGGTTTTCTGGCTGAGTGGGTGGGGTCCTCGCTTTCTCCTGTGCAATTTCTGCCTTCTGGTCTATCTGTGTCTGCCTCCTTTACTGGTCTGGTGATACTCTCACACTTTATTTGACTGGTCAGATTTTGATGTGGTTCCTCCCTATGGTTTAACTCTTCCTACCCTGAGTTGCAGAAACTCTCTTCTGATAATATTTGGTTGGTGAAAGAGGTTACTTTCCTGGGTCAATTGTTTGTTGGGGGCTTTCTTAAGTAATTTGTACAGTTGTAGAGTGAATTTGACAGAGTGATTTTTTTGAAAAAAAAAAGCTAAAATCACATAATTTGGGCCTTCTTTGTTTATAGAATATTATTAATCTCAATAACATTAATTTTCAGTCATTTCCAGTTAATTTTGACCACCTCACAGCTCACAATATTGTTTCCATTAATATTGCCCAAAGACTGCAGCGAGTTGGCTGGTTACTAAGCAACAGAGCAGCGGCATAAACACACGGCAATTTATAGCAAATCTATGAAACATTGCCACAGCTTACTGGGGTACAGTGCACAGAACACTTCAAATAATAGATCTATATACTTTTTTCTGCTTTTTAACTTGCAGCTCAGTTCAAACTGCATGGATCACAGTGCTTATAGATGCACATGAACAAAGCGCACTAGGGTAAAGCACACCAACCAGTAAAAACAATAGATACTGTAATATATATATATATATATATATATATACTGTAATAAATAAACATATATATATATATATATAATTTTTATATATATAATTTTTAAATTGCAGTTTGGTTCAAACTGCGTGGATCACAGGGCTTATAGATGCACATAAACTAACCGCACTAGAGTAAAGCAAACCAACCCAGGGCTGGCTTCAGGCATGTTCCTTAGAAGCGGCCGCAGGGGGCATCCGACTCCTAAGGGTGGCCATCGGCCGGCCCGTCAGTTAAGTAAAAAATGGGTTCATCAGCCAATCAGCTCGCAGACCGGTGGCAGCTCCTGATTGGCTGCCGGACCACGAGCTATGATTGGTTTACGAACCGGCGCCTTACTTGACTTACCCGCCGGAGACAGTCTGAACCCTCACAGTGCACCGGGACGAGCAGAGGCAGCGGCGGCCTTGATGAGCAGAGGCAGTGGCATCCAGGACAAGCAGAGGCAACAGTGGTGAGTGTCTGGCACTGGGGGCATATGTGTACTTGGCGCTGGGGGCATACATGTAACTGGCACTGTGGGCATACGTGTATCTGGCACTAGGGGCATACGTGTATCTGGCACTGGGGGCATAGGTGTATCTGGCACTGGGGGCATACGTGTAACTGGCACTGGGGGCATATGTGTAAATGGCACTGGGGTATATGTGTAACTGACACTGGGGGTATATGTGTATCTGGCACTGGGAGCATATCTGTCCCCCTCCGCAGCTCTAAACCCTAAACGATTCTTACAAAAATGTTCATGCTCCGCGTAACGCCTCTGGAGGAAATCTCACTCTCAGGCGGACTTCCTCCATTTCAAGTTTATTCTCTCCTCCTACAGCTCTGTTCTTTCCCTCGCTAAACAAACCTTTTTCAAAATACTCATCTCTTCTCAGTCCTCCAGTCCACGTCGTGTCTTTGAAACTTTTAACACTCTCCTTCGCCCCCCTCCTCCTCCCCTTCCATCCTCCCTTGCTACCACTGACTTTGTCTCCTTCTTCATCTCCAAAATTGAGAAAATCCGACACGATTTCTCCTCCTGTCACCCCTCTGCTGCCCCCATCATCCTTCCCCTCCTCCATCTATCCCACCCTGTCCTCCTTCCATCCCACTACAGACAAGGAAGTCCACTCTCTCATCTTATCCCCCCCTCAACCTGCCCCCTGGACCACCTCCCCTCCCATCTTCTCCGCTCCCTCTCCCCCACAGCCTGCTCCCACCTCGCTCACCTCTTCAACCTATCACTCTCTACCGGCATCTTTACCTCACCATTCAAACATGCTCTGGTCTCACCTATTCTAAAAAAAAAACAACAACCTTGACCCTTCATCACCCACTAACTACCACCCCATCTCTCTTCTCCCATTCGCCTCCAAACTACTTGAACGACTGGTCTACAGCCATCTCACAAGCTTCCTCTCTGACAACCCCATCCTTGATTCACGGCAGTGTGGCTTTCGCCCACTCCACTCCACTGAGACTGCCCTGGTGAAAGTCACCAATGACCTGCTTCTCTCCTCCGCACACTCCAAAACATTGGCCTTTCTGGCACTGTCCTTGACTGGTTTACCTCTTACCTCACTAACCGCTCCTTCTCTTTGTCTGCCTCTGGCACCACCTCACATCCTTCCATCCTTCCTGTTGGTGTCCCTCAGGGTTCTGTCCTCGGCCCCCTTCCGTTCTCTCTGTACACCTCTTCCCTGGGTGCACTTATTAACTCCTTTAGCATTAAATACCACCTCTATGCTGATGACACACATCTCTACCTCTCCTCTCCTGATCTGTCCCCCTCTGTCCTCTCTCAGGTTTCCAGCTGCCTCTCCGCCATCTCCTCCTGGATGTCTGAGCGCACTCTGAAGCTCAACATGGACAAAACTGAACTCATTATCTTTCCGCCAGCCAGAGTAACACTCCCTACCAATATCTCTATCACTGTTGACAACACCATCATCTCCCCTGTTCCCCAATTCCGCTGCTTGGGCGTCACTCTTGACTCCTCCCTCTCCTTTGCACCGCACATCCAAGCTCTGGTGCAATGCTGTCAGTTCCAGCTACGCAACATTGCTCGCGTCAGGCCATTTCTCTCCCACTAATCTTATCATCCACTCACTGGTCATCTCACGGCTCGACTACTGCAACGTTCTCACTGGCCTCACTTGCTCCCATCTTGTTCCCCTCCAATCTGTCCTCAGCTCCGCAGCCAGGCTTATCTTCCTCTCCCGCTGCTCCACATCTGCCACTCCCCTTCAATAAAATCTGCACTGGCTCCCATTCCCCTACAGAATCCTCACATACAAGGCCATCCCTAATTCCACTGCTCCCTACATCTCCAACCTCCTCTTCATTCATACTCCCTCCCACCCCCTATGGTCGGCCAATGACCATCGCCTCTCTACCCTGGTCACTGCTTCCCATATTCAAGTTCAAGATTTTGCCCGTGCTGCACCCCTTCAGTGGAACGCGCTCCCCCGCTCCAATAGACTTTCCCCGACCTTACAAAGCTTCAAACAGGCACTGAAAACCCACCTATTAAAGCGTACCCTTCCGATGCATAACCTAGTCCAGAGGCTGCTCCTCCATCCCCCTGCCTTGACCATCTCTGCTTTGCTTACATCCTGCCATCAGGCTACCTCCCGCTTGCTTGCACCTCATGTAATCTGTCTGTCGCCCATTCCCACTAGAGTGTTAGCTCCTCAGAGCAGGGCCCTCTTTCCTCTTGTTGTCAAAGCCCTCTTCTCAACACATTTCACTCACAGCTCTCTCCTACTCAGCGTACCCTCTTTTTCTCCTGCTGGTAAAGGCTCATCTCTATCTATGGCCACCAGCTCCTAGTAGTACGCTGATCACTCACTCGCTACTTACATCTAAGCTGTATTATGTTTTGAGAATTGTGGTGCTCCTTGTGTATCTGGCACAGTGGGGGCAGATTATGTGTATCTGGCACTGTGGAGGCAGATTATGTGTATCTGGCATTGCACTGTGGGACATATTATATGTATATGGCAATGTGGGGGCACATTATGTGTATCTAGCATTGCACTACTGGGGGCATATGTGTATCTGGCACTGCTTGGGGCATATTATGTGTACCTGGCATTGCACTGTGGGGACATATTATGTGTATCTGGCATTGCACTGTGGAGCATATTATTATGTCTATCTGGCATTGCACTACTGGGTGTATGTGTGCATCTGGCACTGCTGGGGGTATATGTGTATCTGGCACTGCTGGGGGTATATGTGTATCTGGCACTGCTGGGGGCATATGTGTATCTGGCACTGCACTACTGGGGACATATGTGTATCTGGCTCTACTGGGGGCACATGTGTATCTGGCACTGCACTACTGGGGGCATATGTGTATCTAGCACTATTGGGGGCACATGTGTATCTGGCACTAGACTATTGGGGGCGTATGTTTATCTGGCACTGCACTACTGGGGGCATATGTGTATCTGGCACTGCACTACTGGTGGCATATGTGTATCTGGCACTATTGGGGGCATATTTGTATCTGGCATATGTGTCTGGCACTATTGGGGACACATGTGTATCTGGTACTACACTATTGGGGGCGTATGTGTATCTGGCACTCTACTGGGGTCATTATGTGTATCTGGCACTATACTGGAACTTTATGTGTATCTGACACTATACTGGGGACATTATGGTGGTCATTCCGAGTTATTCGCTCATTGCCGATTTTCGCAACGCAGCGATTATGTGGAAAATGCGCATGCGCATGGTACGCATTGCGCATGCGCTAAGTACTTTCACACAAAACTTAGTAGATTTACACAAGGCCGACCAACGTTTTTTCATCGCTGGAGGGATCGTAGTGTGATTGACAGGAAGTGGGTGTTTCTGGGCGGTAACTGGCCGTTTTCAGGGAGTGTGCTAAAAAACGCAGGCGTGCCAGGTAAAAACGCAGGAGTGGCTGGAGAAACAGGGGAGTGGCTGGCCGAACGCAGGGCGTGTTTGTGATGTCAAACCAGGAACTAAACAGACTGAGGTGATCGCAAACTAGGAGTAAGTCTGGAGCTACTCAGAAACTGCTGCAAATGATTTAGTAGCAGTTCTGCTAATCTTTCGCGAACAACTCGGAATGAGGGCCTATGTATGTAAGGAAACCTACTGTGGGCGTTATGTGTAAGGCTGCTTATTGTGTGTATAGAGGGGTGTGTGAAAATATATTTATAGTTATATTTATAGCGAGGCCACGCCCACTTTCCCAGGGGCACGCGCATTAGGGAGCGCTTCAAAATTTCTCGCTAGTAGGCCTGGAGCCGGTCCTGCAGCAACCAGCACAAATATAAATATAAATATAAATAAACACAGCCACTACAGCAGAGTATAGTGCAGCTTTTAGCAGCATTCACCATAGGGAGCACATAGTTACAGCACAGCCATTTGTGAGTCTGGAGTCTCAGTACAGCCACTACAGCAGAGCATAGCGCAGCTTTCAGCAGCATGCATTAGTGTTAAATGATGCCAAGTCCCGGCCGTGGAGCCTTATATGGAATCCAAGTCCCATGAGAATCTGACGTTCATCCTCAGCATGGGATCCAAGACTGCCGGGAAGCCGCGGCTCGGGTGGACTCGGATCCCCAATGATCAGTGCGTTCCTTGTAATATGGACCGATCATCTCTAAATATAAGCTCTATAAAATAGTCTACAGAACATCTCTCTATAAGTCATAGCAGAGATTGTTCGGTGGGAATGTTGAAGAGTACGCAAATTGTTAGCTTCTCTTAAATCTGGAAAGCACGTCTGCCATTTAGAGTAATGCCCGTATTTAATGTTCCCGTACTGCACAAAATATTTTTAAACTGCATGATATTTGTGCAGCGTGCCTTCCAGTCCTTCTGAGCAATCACTGATGTGTTAGGAAAAAACATCCAGGATGACAAAATAGAGTGGTACACAGCCGTAGATATATATAGCAGTGTGTTTTATTTAAGGTGTGTTTGAACTCTCTGCATGTTGCCGTACATCACTTTTGATTTTTCCCTATAAAAAGCCAGATATTATTATCCAGCGATTGAAGGGTTAACGGCGCCAAACTTCCGTAAAGTTTTTTTTTTTTTTTTATGATCGGCTGATTTCAAACCCCTGAAAAAGAACAATTTCTAGCTCACCAGCACTTTATAAGACTGCCTACTGCCTAAGGTTAGTTGATTGGGGTAGGAGAAATAAGGGATTTGGTGGATTATGGGGGTAATTCAGAGTTGATCGCAGCAGCAAATTTGTTAGCAGTTGGGCAAAATCATGGGGTCATTCCGACCCGATCGCACGCTGCACTTTTTCGTTGCCGTGCGATTGGGTCGGAACTGCGCATGCGCTATGGCCACAATGCGCAGGCGCTTCGTTAGCCTGCAATGGCCGTCGCTCGGCAACAACAAGAACTACGAAGAAAGACTTCGCAGTGGCGAACGCAAGAAGACTGACAGGCAGAAGGCGGATTCGGGCGTCTACTGACCGTGTTCGGGGAGTGGTGAGTCCAACGCAGGTGTGTCGAGGCGTTTGGAGGGCGGATGTCTGATGTCAATTCCGGGACCTGACAGGCGGAAGTGATCGCAGAGGGTAAGTAAGTCCAGACCTACTCCTAAACTGCACAAAATGTTTTTTGCATAGCTCGGCTGCACAAGCGAATGCAGCCTTACTATGCAAAAATACACTCCCCCATAGGCGCGACTATCTGATCGCACGGCAACTAAAAACAGCTACTGTGCGATCAACTCGGAATGAGGGCCCATGGGGGCCATTCCGAGCCGCTCGCTAGCTAGCTATTTTTTGCAGTGCTGTGATCAGATAGTCGCCGCCTATGGGGGAGTGTATTTTCACTTTGCAAGGGAGCGAACACTTGTGCAGCCGAGCGGTACAAAAACAGTTTGTGCAGTTTCTGAGTAGGTCTGAACTTACTCACTTCAGCCTGTCCGGTCTCGGAATTGATGTCAGACACCCGCCCTGCAAATGCTTGGACACTCCTGCGTTTTTCCAAACACTCCCTGAAAACGGTCAGTTGACACCCACAAACGCCTTCTTCCTGTCAGTCTTCTTGCGATTGGCTGTGCGAATGGATTCTTCGTTTAATCCATCGCCCAGCACCGATCCGCTTTGTACCCGTATGATGCACCTGCGCATTGCGATGCATACGCATGCACAGTTTTGCAGAGTTTTGACCTGATCGCAGCGCTGCAAAAAATAGCTAGCGTGCGTTCAGGTCGGTATGACCCACCAATGTGCACTATAGGGGAGGCAGATATAACATGTGCAGAGAGAGTTAGATTTGGGTGGGTTATATTGTTTCTGTGCAGGGTAAATAATGGCTGCTTTATTTTTACACTACAATTTAGATTTCAGTTTGAACACACCCCACCCAAATCTAACTCTCTCTGCACATGTTATATCAGCCCCCCCCCCTGCAGTGCACATGGTTTTGCCCAACTGCTAACAAATTTGCTGCTGCGATCAACTCTGAATTAGGCCCTATATCCAGTGGCAGAGCACCGACCACATAATGCAGGGGTTAACCGCTTAGCACATATAAACATACATGTTCTGATGTATGTAATATATGTGCCGGCTGACTTCCCGGGGATCGGCAGCGCTGTGTGCAATAGGTGCCATGCGGCACCCAGGACTCAGCATACGGCCTCACACACTCCTCCTAAGCCCGCCCCTGGGCTCTCATTGGCTAGTTTCACAGGAGTCTGGGTGTGGCTTAGAAGTGTGATACTGTATGCTGAGTCTTGAGTGATGCACACATCGCTGCTGATCCCAAAGGAAAGCAGCCAGCACATATATTACATACATCAGAACAACAGGGGATGCAGATGCCGCTGATTATATCCAACTACCACATCAAACTCTACAGCACCACCTGCAGGCCAGGAGTATACATACATTTTGTGAAGGAAGCAGCTGCTGAAGTAGAAATACAGCATCAGCAACTGGCCTGCTTCTCCACCAGCCATGCCATTACATGGCACAACTGGGCCCAATATGCTAATGAAAGCAGTAATGAGTGAGGGTGCCCTACCAACCTTTCACCCCCCCTTATGGGACACAGCAGCCCACGGGTGGAACAGCTGGACAGTGCCTGAAAGGCAGGATTGCCCCACTGAAATCAGGACAGTAGGGAGGTGTGCCCAAACCGGTATCTTAAACTCATTATCCCACATCGATGCTCATCTAGTGGGAATGACCAGTGCAATGAATGGGTTGATGGGTGAGAGAACTATCAGTCAATTACTGGCAATTACAACATTTCTTGCTCAGATGATCACTTGGCCCCATTGTCGGACTGGGGCATGAAGGGCCCACCAGGGGAATGCAGTGGTAGGGGCCCATGCTTAGGGGGTGTATCCAGTCTTCAGCTGCCACAGGGGCTTGGCTAACCTTTAGCGAGTGCATGGTATTGGGAAGTTGATAAATATATATATAGTAAATACTGCTAGTGCATGCATAATAATGTACCAGATTAATAACCGTAAAGCACTGGAGATAAAATGTATAATGTATAATTCAAGTACATAGTCTACAAACCTGATCTCTAGAGGAGGAGGTGGGGCCCCCAGGCAGTGAGGCCCACCAGATGTTTCCCCGGTGCCCCTGCGGGCCAGTCCAAGCCTGCTTAGCCCCCTACCTCGACTGAGCCCAGCCAAACTAGCACACCGCCTTCTCGGCCTAGGTGCAGTGTCCATACCACAGGGCCCGCAGAAGCAGAATGTCCCAGGCTTCTGACGGTGAGGGCACTGCAAAAAAAATAATTCTAAAAAAATATATAAGATAAAGCCTGTTTCTGTCCAACATTGTACATTGTAGTTAGAAATAGCAATATTGTGTCATGCTGTAAGGTTGGATTTGCAATGGGTGAGTAAAAGTGTCAATATATAATATACAGTACACATACCAGAATAAAGGTGATGCAGGTGGAGGCCACAGGCCATTGGCAATATACTGCATGAATCCATGATGCTCTAAATATAGAACACAGCAAACAATGGGAGTTAGTTGTATTGGAAAGGATTAGAGAAATGTGATCATGCTGAATGTGATCACTGGGTAAGCTGTTATACAGTATGTGAAATAAATAACTGTGTGTTAGCCAGGCTCTGGGCTGCACTTCCACCTCTGTATTTCCCAAATCATAATAGAACTCCAGCCTCCTTTCTGTACGCTGCAATAAGTAATACATTTCCCAAATCATAATAGAACTCCAGCCTCCTTTCTGTACACTGCAATAAGTAATACATTTCCCAAATCATAATAGAACCCCAGCCTCCTTTCTGTACGCTGCAATAAGTAATACATTTCCCAAATCATAATAGAACTCCAGCCTCCTTTCTGTACGCTGCAATAAGTAATACATTTCCCAAATCATAATAGAACCCCAGCCTCCTTTCTGTATGCTGCAATAAGTAATACATTTCCCAAATCATAATAGAACCCCAGCCTCCTTTCTGTACGCTATTAATAAGTAATACATTTCCCAAATCATAATAGAACCCCAGCCTCCTTTCTGTACGCTGCAATAAGTAATACATTTCCCAAATCATAATAGAACTCCAGCCTCCTTTCTGTACGCTGCAATAAGTAATACATTTCCCAAATCATAATAGAACCCCAGCCTCCTTTCTGTACGCTGCAATAAGTAATACATTTCCCAAATCATAATAGAACTCCAGCCTCCTTTCTGTACGCTGCAATAAGTAATACATTTCCCAAATCATAATAGAACCCCAGCCTCCTTTCTGTATGCTGCAATAAGTAATACATTTCCCAAATCATAATAGAACCCCAGCCTCCTTTCTGTATGCTGCAATAAGTAATACATTTTCCAAATCATAATAGAACCCCAGCCTCCTTTCTGTACGCTGCAATAAGTAATACAGCTATGTTTAGACACACAAAGCAAGGATACACAATTTCACACCATTGAAACCTGCACCAGACACAGGGGCGGATTTAGGGGTCAGGCCCCTAGGCACATTATTGGCCACCGCCAGCACTCTTCCAATCATGTCATTGCCCCCTTCATGTTGGGTGCCAGCCCGGATGCCTCGAGGCCACCAAAGCAGCCCCAGCCTCACCCTACTACCATCTTTTTGACCACAATTTGCTGGCCATTGTCCTAACATGTGATTTACTAAATAGAATATTAAAAAATAAGTCGTAATGACGAAAAAAAGACTCCCCTGGCCCGTATCAGCCTGGTATGCGCCCCCCCCCCCCCCCCGGAAGTGCCACCCCTAGGCACGTGCCTCATGTGCCTAGTGGGAAATCCACTACTGACCAACCATATGGCAGACGTAGATCCTCCGTCTGAGTACGGCCTTCTGTGTGAGCTTCTGTGTGTGCGGATTGCCAGGGCAGGCTCGCTGGGATCTCACCACAGCCTGCAAGTTGCAGGCTATTACATTCCCCCTGTGTATTGCTGTGATACATAGTGGTACCTAATGGTTCTGATTTCAATGCACATATATAGTATATAGGCACAAAGTCCTTGTACTGTACATTATGGATTTACATTTCAGCCCAGTATAATTCTAAATGTGTCCTCTTACATCAATCTCCATTTCTAAATACAGTATAAAGAAAGAAATTGGCATGTCCTTTCTCTCTATTGCAATATAACAACTGTGCGGGCGTAGATTAAAATATCAAATATGAATAGGCCGACATCATATGGCTGACATGCATTAGGTCAAAAGAATCAGAAGGTCAAGATGTAAAAGGTAGACAGTACAAAAGATCAACAGGCACAAAAACTCGACAGAGTCAAAATGTTGACATGGAAATGGTCAACACAACTTGTTTGAGTGTCATTTTGTATGTTTACCATATTTAACCGAAATTAGTGGACACTTGTGCCCTTGTGGGCTTGCTTCACTTGCCACACATAGGATAATGTGCTTCACTATTCCTATCATAGTCCAAATGGATATAAATGATGACAAAGTGAATTAAATTAGAGATTTTTTTTTAAAAAAGACCCACAAAAAAAAACTGTGTCGACTAATGTCATGTCGACCTTTAGCACTGTTGACCTTTCATTACTGTCATGCAAATACATGCTGACCATATGGTGTTGACCTATTAACTTTCATCCTCTTGCCTGTCACTCTATCATCCACCAACCTAACTGTGCTGCATCCATGATGCATAATCCACAGTCACTCAATATTAGCTTCAATTAAAATAATCAGATAAATAACGTACCAACTGTCCCGATTTTTGGCTGGACACTCACTCATTTCAGGGTTCCATCATTGCATAGCAGAGCAGTGAATAGGTGCCATCTGAACCTGCCACTGGTAGAGGCACCTGACTAGATGTTTGGCGGGGAGTACAGGCCCATGCCTCCATTGTGAGGTAGATACACCCTATTTGTTGGGTAGATCAATTATGTAGTTCAGGCATATCCAACCTTGGTCCTCAAGGCACACTAACAGTGCAGGTGTTGGTGATATCCAGGCTTCAGCACAGATGGTTAACTCAAAATACTGTAATTGAGGTGCTAATTAAATCACCTGTGCTCAAGCATGGGTATCACCAAAACCTGGACTGTTAGAGTGCCTGATGTAGTTGAACAGGTCAGGAATGCGGCTGAGTACATCAACAGAACCTCTGAGGAAGCACCCAGGTGCGAAACGCGTTAGAGGTGATCTGCTGATCATTCTACAAGTGACCATTCCACATCGGGAACCGCTGCTAATGCTGGGAGCTAAGGACGGCTGACGCGATTGTACATCTGACTGCCGGCTGAGATTCCCCTCACTAAGGATGTGGCCAGCCAGCCGACGGCATAAGCGGGTAGCTAAGTGTCCGTATACAAGTGGCTCCAGCACAGCTCGGTAGCACCAGGCACAGTGGACAAACACAGGTGAGCTGGAAGCTAAGGACAATAGGCGGGACTCCACACATCTGAACCATCGGCGGGTCTCCCTCAGTGGAGACACGGGCAGCCAGCTGACGGCAGGAGTCTCCTGTGCATACGTCCGTATACAAGCGGCTCCAGTTCACTACACCCTGGGACATTCAGATACAACTGATAAAGAACGGGTGAGAGGTTGTCATCAATTACTGCTGTGCCTAGTGGAAATATACATCAGTATTGTCCGGATAAATTGGTTCGTTAGTCTGCTTTTACATGCTATTTGAACAAACATTGGAATTATGAGACATTGTTTCTGAATATCCACGTGTGGTTTCATTTAAGAGACTGTTACAACTAATAGATCAGTACTATAGAGCTGACTGACAGCATTTAATTTAATTCATTTTTCTGCACTGCAGGTTAATATATGAGATTTTCTCATTATAGTACTAAGGTACATTTTAATAAAGTGTATTTTTGGGAGATATTTATGTGCACAAGTGTATACAATTTATAATTAGGAATTCAAGTGAGCTCACTGGAAAGTTGTATGTAGGTTTTTATTGATTTTTATATACAGATATTATTGAAATAAATACTGGATAATTATATCAATGAGTGATTTCATTCATATATGCACCTTGGACTAATTTAGCGCAATACAGTCATTTTCTTTTTCAATCAACAGAACTTTGCCTAAATCGGGTTTGGTAAATGCATCCCCCCCTATATGTTGTCTGATTTTCCAACGTCTAGTTTTGGGAGATATGTAATTGCATATCTCCCAAAACTGCAGATTTTATCTCCCTCAAAACAGTTTGCATAGGGGCACATGTATTAACCTGGAGAAGGCATAAGGAAGTGATAAACCAGTGATATGTGCAAGGTGATAAAGGCACCAGCCAATCAGCTTCAATATGTAAATTAACAGTTAGGATCTGATTGGCTGGTTCCTTTATCACCTTACACCTATCACTGGTTTATCACTTCCTTATGCCTTCTCCAGGTTAATACATCTGCCCCTATATTTCCAAAACCAGTCTCATCGGATGATGGGATCTGTCCTGCGTGCAACCATAAGCATATCCAATCATCTGTCCGACTTGTCTGCTGATAGTTCATTTCAAAACGTCACCAGTCTGACGCTCTTAGGACAGACAATCTCTCTGATTGGAGCGATAGATCACTAATGTATACACTTGAAATTGGATCATCTCAAGATCGTGTAATTGCGCTGAAAATCGTCGTCAGTCGGATCATGAGTAAAATCATTCAGGTGTGTCCCGACTCCCTAGCAATAGGCTGTACCATATCACACAGCGCTGGTAGCAGTACATCACACAGAGTATTTATATATCAATTCTAATAGTTCTGCATTTACTGTTTCCCTAACAGAGAGCACTGAAGCCCCACACATCTTGCTAAACCCTTTATTCTCACCAATTGCAAAAAGGGGTTAATCTTTGCTTTTTAACTAAATTTAATCTCCAGGCATTGTTTTCTCTGGACACAGAACCTTTTCTGCAAGTCTGACCTTTAAAAGCATACCCCCACCCATTCTATGTTAGAGCGCCAGCCAGTAATGTGTAAAAGTAATGGAGAGGGAAAGGTGGGGGAGGGGAGCGGACTGGCTATGTAGGGCAGAATAATGTTGATGAGATGCCGTCCTCTCCCATATTTGCTTTAATGGTATTTATCATTTATTTAAAGCTGACATTTGCTGTGGTTAAATCATGTGGAAGTGCCGTTCGGCTGAACTGCGCCAGAAAACCTTCTCTGCCTATTAGCATTTTTGTAAATGATGGAGGGAGTCTTAACTCTTTATTTACCAGAACGGGGCTAAGTTTTCCTTTCCGGCATTTTTATTTCCCGGGGATAAAGTGACGGTTTTAGAAAAGCCTGCAATGAAGGGTGTTTTGGATCTATTTTAAGTAAATACTATTTGAGTATAATAAAGTGTGCATATCTATATATAAGTAATGTGTTAGGTATGTACAAGCCATATTTGTCTGCTCTCCCGGAATGGCTAGCAGCCTCTGGGGGCTGGGTGCCCCCAGCCTCCCGGAAAATAATTCAGTCTCGCAGAACTGTACTGCTTCTGCCCACAGTCCAGGAGGCTGGTGATGATGCAATTTGCGCTGAATCACGTAGCCAGGCAACTTTACATGCTTGTTGTATAGAGGGGAGGAGGCCATGATGATGCATTTGCTCCATCACACCCCCGCACCGCCTACCTATGCCATGTCATGCCCTCCTGCATGTCACCCCTGCTGTCCCAACTGGCTGCCCCCTATTGGTGGGGGAAACCAGAAAGTCAGCAAGTATGGTACAAGCTATGTAAATAGAATTTGCAAATCCAGATGCCATATTGCCGGAGAAAGACTGCTCCGATGCAGGGACAGCTGCTCCAAATTTCCCCGTGAGCCCTAATACTGTCAGTTGCACCATTCATTATTAGCGGTGGAGTAATTTTACAGTGCCAGGACGGGATACGGTCATAAGGTCGACAGCACTTAAGTCGACCTGGAAAAAGGTTGAGTGTGTTTTCACATTTGAAAAAAAAAACAAAAAAAACTTTTTCATACTTTACGATCCACGTGGACTACAATTGGGAATGGTAACCTGTGCTGAGCGCAGCGGTAGCGGAGCGAGGCACCTTGCCGCGACCCATGCGAGGGGACGCCGTGCACTAATTGGGGTTCCCCATCACTTTACGAAAAAAAACAACACCAAAAACAGTCAAAGAACCCATGTCGACCTTTTCTATGTCGGCCTACTACATGTCGACCTATTGACCACGTCGGCATAGTTACCATGTTGACATACTTCATGTCAACCAATAGTGGTCGACCTAATGACTGTCGACCTAAGTGTGGTCGACCTAATGACCCATACTCGCCAGGACTGTGATGGCTGGTAGTGCGCATACAGGGGGACAGCAGAGGCGGTGGTATCTGATCGGATCCCTCTTAGCAACCTGGATCTCCTTCGCATAAGATAGAGCGGGGCTCTGGGAACCAATTACCTTATCTGCTAGCCACTACCCCTAGCAGGCAGGAGTGTCAGTAGCCCCGCCCCCTTTACCTGTGATGTCATTATGTTGCATTGTTACGGTGTTGCCAGTGTTGCCTTGTTACGGTGCTGAATGAAGGTCACCATAATATAAAGATGAGATGAGGGGTAAGCAGGAGATATTAGTGTGATGAATAGCTACGATACCTAGTAAAAAATACTTTTTTCTCGTACATTTAGTGATGATGAATGCATCCCGTAGACCCCTATTTATCAAAAACCAAAAATGCGTTAACAGCAAAATACTGTACGTACAGCAACAACAGTTTCAAGCATCTTTATATAAATGGTCATAAGAGTGTGGCAAAAACTATACTAACATTAGCTAAACGTTTTTATTGCTAACATACAATAAAGTACATTAGTAATGTCATTAT
The DNA here is from genome assembly GCF_028390025.1 of Pseudophryne corroboree. Taxonomy (NCBI): domain Eukaryota; kingdom Metazoa; phylum Chordata; class Amphibia; order Anura; family Myobatrachidae; genus Pseudophryne; species Pseudophryne corroboree. Next base: position 752,921,174 of record NC_086449.1, read on the forward strand.
TTCTGCAACTTCAAAAAGTATGTAATTATTATCAAAGTAACCCATAATGTAAGCGAGAAAAAGGGATGTCAAGGTGATAATGGGTAAAAGTGGCGCATTATAAGAAGTTGTATTTAATTTTTTTTTTAATTCCTTTTAGATGTGTAGAATTGGTTGAGAGCCAGCTGTGCCATGTGCACTGACAATTATTGCAGGTACCAGAAGTTCGGTATTCTGTGGGCACTTGCCACCTATCTGCAGCATTAACCTTTTCACCAGCAAAGTCAAATATTAATCCTTGCAGGAGAAGCTGAAAGCCAGGGGCCAACGCAGGAATTATAAGGGGGGGGGGGGGGGGGTTCCGTGTGTATGTGTATAAATGTGTATATATATATACAATCATGTGACCGGCACTCCTATTCCAATAGATAACTGGTCCCGGTGCCCTCATAAAGGTGAATGTAGACAAGTTGTAGAATGCGGCACTCAGGAAAAAATACAGCATAAGCAAATTTCGTATCAACGTTTCAATCTTATTAGATTGTCTTCAGGATACAGGCATAACAAATAAATCGTGACTTACCCGAACTTTATACCCCTCACCGTGTTCAAAACGGGATCACGCCGTTCACCACGCTGCGGCTCTGGCTGTGTCCCATTTAGATGACGTCATCGCGTATAGACGCGACGCACGTCCACCCAGCTAGTGCGTGTGTATCGTAAATATATATATATACATAGAGTTGTGCTCATAAGTTTACATGCCCTAGCAGAATTTGTGATTTTCTGGTGGTGGTATGATGATGGTGCAGGTCAGCAAGATGTCCACACAGGTCGTAACCACCACCTACAGCCAGGACCTTGCTCTTTTGTTGACTCCGTGAACCAGGACTCCTACTGACGCTGCTATTGCCTACTACATCCGTAGGAGAACCCACCCAATGGAACACGGAGTTCCAAGTGAACTGTGAACCAGGACCCCAACAATTGTTGCCGTTGCCACACGGACTTGTACCCCACGGGAGCCTCTATAAACGGAACACAGACTTGGTAATCACATCCAATTGGATGAATCATTATACATCAGGTCCATCTTTATGACTGTATATGTGCTGGTTGTAATTATGTTGATGAGTGCCTAATACAATTGGTGTCAGCATTAACAGACCTTAAGTCCACCCGAAGTCAATATTGAGACATATTATATCATAGGTTGCAAGTTTTTATACAAAAACTGTTATTTTTAAATTTTCCTAATATTACATTTTATACCTTTTGATCATATTGTGTCAAGTAGCGCTGTATATCCTTTTTTTCTCTTTCCTGTCATTTGAAGGGTTTGACTACCCCTTATTTATTCAGCTGCTAGGAAAAGCATACTCACCACAGCGCCTGTATATATACTTGATATATATTACCTCCATTGGTTCTAGACACAGTGGCCACAGGTAGTAGCTGCGTTTATACACACAGTGGCCACAGGTAGCAGCGCCACTTATACACAATGCCCACAGGTAGCAGTGTCGCTTAGACACAGAATGGCCACAGCATTAGTGTTTCTTATTAATCCAATGTCCATTGGTAGCAACTATACTCACAAAAGTTCAGTGTGTGTGGGGGGGGGTTTGCAAAGGGGGTGGGTTCAGTGAGGTGCCTATCCGTGCCGCTGATCACCCCGATTCAGGGAATCCCTTGTAGCGGCTACAGATGGTGTCCGAGGTGCTACGTGTGGTGGAGGGGTGGGTGTGGGAGGGGGTCCAGAGGTATTGCGGGTGGCGGAGGGGTGGGTGCAGGGGCACGGATGGCGGAAAGGGTGCAGAGGTGCTGTGTGTGGGGGAGGGGGAGGTGTGGAGGGGGCGCAGATGGGGGAGGGGGTCTAGAGGTGCTGCGGGGAGGGGCGGGTGCGGGTGGGAAGTGTAGATGCTGTTGGTGGGGGAGGGGTGGGTGCGAGGGAATGTGGATGAAAGAGGGTATGGAGGTGATGTGTGTGTGGGAGGGGCGATGTAGGTGGGTGCGTTTGGAGGTGCAGGGGGGGTGGGCTTAGGTGATGGGTTTCAGAAGTGCTGTGGGTGGGGGAGGTGTGGGATGGCACGGATGGGGGATGTAGATGCTGTGGATGGGGGAGGGGTGGCTGCGGGCGAGCTGTGGATGGGGGAGGGAGTCCGGAGGTGCTTCGGGTGGTGGTCCAGAGGTGTTGCGGGTGGGGGAGGGGCAGGTGTGGGAGGTCCATAGATGGGGAGGGTGTCTGTAGATAATGCGGGTGGGTAGGTGCTGTAGTTGGGGGAGTGGTGGGTGCGGGGGTGTTGCGGTGGGGTAGGTGATCTGGATGGGGTAGGTGATCTGGATGTGTGGTAGCCAGGGGAGGGGCGGGTGCGGGGTTGGCACGGATGGGGTCCGTGGGTGCTGTGGATGAGTGAGGGGTGGGTGCGGGATTACGGCGGTGGGTGGGGGAGGGTGCCGGTGCGGGGATACCGTGGTCGGGGTAGGGCCGGGGGTGCTGCTGCGGTGGGTGGGGGAGGGGCAGGGGTGTGGCGGTGGGGGAGGGGTGGGTGTGGGGATGCTGCGGGCGGTGCGCCAGGGGTGGGGGCGTGAGGGGGTGCGGATGGGGTCTGTAGATGCTGCTGGTGGTGGAGGGGCAGGTACAAGAGCCTGTGGATGAAGGAGGGGGTCTGGAGGTGCTGTGCGTGGGGGAGGGCCGATGTAGTGGGGGTGCGTAGGGGGAGGTGGGGTTGCAGGGGGGGGTTGGGTTGGGTTGTAGAAGTGCTGCGGGTGGGGGAGGTGTGGGTGCGGGATGGGGTATGTACATGCTGTGGGTGGCTGCAGGGGAGCCGTGGATGGGGGAGGGGGTCCTGAGGTGCTGTGGGTGGTGGTCCAGAGGTGCTGGGGGCGGGGGAGGTCCGCGAATGGGGGAAGGTGTCTATAGATGATGGGGTGGGGGAGGGTCCGGAGGTGCTGTGGGTGGGGGAGTAGCGGCTGCGGGGGTGTGATGGGGGTACGGATGCGGCGCGGGCAGGAGAGGGGCGGATGGGGGAGGGGATCCAAGGGCGCTGTAGGTGGGTGAGGGGTGGGTGTGTGGTTACCGCAGTTGGAGAGGGCCAGCTGTGGTGGCGTTGGGGGTGGTGGAGGGGCAGGTGGGTGGGTGTTGAGGGGGAGGGGAGGGGTGGGTGCAGGGGTGGTGTGGTTGGGTGGGTGCGAGGGTGCCACTTTTGCGTGTGCGGTTGGGGGGGTTCTGCAGGTAGGGGAGGGGGTGCTGTGCATAGGGGAGGGGCGGGGGTGCCATGGGTGGGGGCTTGGGAGCAGGGGTTATGCGGGTGTGGGAGGGGCGGGGGGGCTGGGGGAGAGGCTGGTGTGGGAGTGCCGTGGGTGCCGTAGTTGGTGGAGCAGGAGCAGGGGTGCTGCGGATGGGGGAGGCGCGGGTGCAGGAGGGGCAGATGCGGTGGTGGTGCGGGTGGGGTGGAGGGTGCTGGGATGTAGCGGGGGGAGAGGTGGGTATGGGGGTGGGGGAGGGCCGGGGGTGCCGCGGGTGGGGAGTGCTGCAAATGTGGGAGCTACGGTTGGGGGCGGGAGTGCCGCGGGGGGGCTGCAGGGGTGGGGGGCGGATGCGGTGGGTGCCGCAGGTGGGGGGCCGCGGGTGTTGGTGCTACTGGTGGGGGAGCATGCGGGAGTGCCGTGGGTGTTGTTGCTACTGGTGGGGGAGCGGGCGAGGGGCCGCGGGTGTTAGTGCTACGGGTGGGTGGGGGGCGAGTGCGGCTGTCAGTAGCCTTCTACTGTATAGTAGCATTTTCCCCTGAACTGTGCGGCAGCTGCAAGACTGAGGCGGTTAGTAAGAGTCCCGCTTACAGTCAGCGGCTGCAGTGTCACCCGACTCCCTGGGAGACACGTCTCTCGCACAGCTACTATACCCAGGCACGTGGCCAGCAGCAGCGTCACACCGTGACGTCACCCGGGCACAATACAGCAACACTGCAGCAGCTGGTCGAACAGTGACGACACCCGGACAATAATACATTAATACTGCTGCAGCATTGCATCACACAGTGACGTCACCCGTGCGGCTGACAGTGACATGAACAGTCACATCCCGGACTTACAGTACTGCACCACATAGCAGATCCCTATGGCCGCGGTGTTGTGGCATAGGAGGGAGAGAGAATATCTTCCCGATCCCGAGGGCGCCTGTGTAACGCAGTGGTGGGGCTAGGAGTAGTCACTGGCTATTCTACTTAATGATCCGCAATAGGTGAGGGGCGGGAGGCAGGGTGAGATAGGAAACCCGTCCATGTCACTGCCATACCTCCTAACTTTTCTCTTTTTGAAAGAGTGACACACGTGTAAGAGGAGCGGCTGCGGTGTGGTGGTGCCTGCTGCCGTGCAGGTGTAGATTCGGTACTCACCAGGCGCCGCTCTCTCTCTCACCTTCAGGTACCGGAACCTTCAACGGACCTGGCAATCTTCAATCGGATCCGGACACAGCGATTCCCTCTCGGAGCTGACCGACGCCCGAGCTGAGGAGAGAATAGTTTACCTTAAAGGGGGTATCGACCCTTCTTCCACTGGGAAAAGGGGATACCCCAGGGGTGACCGCGACCTTCACCGGTTGGGTGAAAGGTCATCACTGGCACAAAGCCTCAGCCACCCAGCTTTCACACACTCGCGCTCTCGCACGTAGTGTGATGAAAAGGATTCTCACGTCCGTGAGCAATCCCGACTCCGGCGCTCGGGGACAGACAAGGGACAAACGTACACGGATGCTACTCACCGTCACAAGTCTTGCACTCCGATCTTCTCCACTTACAGGTCCCTGTAAGGAGGCAAAGAGAAACAGCCGTGCAGGGCCAAGAACTACCCTAGTGTGCGTCCGCTACACTAGCTACATAAACAGAGCCCTCAAACTAGCTCGTGTGGGTGGTGCGACACAACTATGCACAACTTAAACAACGCATACACTTTGCCCTGCACAGTAACAACATACATCACAATATCGGAATACAAGATCACACGGTGCTGTCCCTTTAAATCCCCCCCGCTGGAAAGGGGGTGGGCACCGCACGGCCTACCCACCTCCTGTACCTTCCCTTATGTGGGCCCCACGCCTGCCTAAATACCTCAGGGGGGCCAGTGCCACCTTTATTCACCTCGGGGGTCTTATTCACTGGGCCTAGCGCCCTCTAGCTGCACACAGGCCGGAGGCCTGATTTCGCCCACGGGCCTAGCGCCCGCCTAACTTGTTGCCCGTTGGGTGACCTGGGCCTTGTGCCCAAGGTCACCTTATCATATCCCTAATCGGCCAAAATACACTAGGGCCTAATGCCCCCTATTTGGCCCCCAGGCCTAGTGCCTGTTTCACCCCTCGGGCCTAATGCCCGCCTAACTGTCTCGCAGCCCTGTGGCCTGACTATCCGGGCCGGGGGGTTCCCCGGCTACTCGTGGCCACGGGCCTGGAGGGCCCGACTAAATGCCCCACGGGCCGGGAGGGCCCGACTACTTGCCCACAGGCCGGGAGGGCCTGACTGTGCCCACGGGCCTAATGCCCGAACACCCGGTGGTCTAGGGAAGGACGGGTACAGGGGCACCTGAGAAGGGCCTACCTGACCCGCTGGGAGAGGCACCAGGGGGGAGCTTCGTCAGCCCTTTGCTTCCCGCCCCTGGTGACCTCTCTGGCGCTCTTCTTTAATCTTCGGCCGCTGGCCCGTCCTGGCCAGCGGCGCCGCCGGCGCCTCGCCGCGTCCAGCCGCCACTGGACATCTTCTTTCCCAGGGCTGGAGACTTCTGGCCTTTTCCGTGGCCGCCCGAGCTCTTCGGCGCTCTTCCGCGCGCCCTCCGTCGTCGGCTTCCGTCCCGCGTCTCTCCTCTTCGCGCTCCTGCGCGCGGACCTCACTTCAGGCTCCCGCCCGCCGTCTGACGTCAGACGCTGGGGGCGGGGCCTATGACGCGGCGAGCGCCGATTGGCTCGCCGCGCCCCTCTCCGATTGGCTGGCGCCCCGCGAGCCGTGATTGGCTCGCGGACGGCGCCAGATTCAAACAGCCTCCGGCGGCGCTTCTCATTGGCGGCCCGAGCGGCGCCAAGTTTAAAGCGCCGCCGACAGCCTGGTGCAGGGAAACATCCGATCCCTGCACCAGACACCCGCCGCCACGCACTGACAGGCGCTGGGGGCAGACAAGCTGCCCCAGCGCTGCCCACAGTCAGCACCGCTGATGTGCCTACAGGGCACATCTCTACATTCGCGCGGCGAAGCTCCCGAAAAGGGGGTGTGGCCTACGAAAAGGGGGCGTGGCTTCGCGGGAGGACCCGCGATCGCGAGCCACGTCCCCGTTTTCGTCACTGAAGGGGCATGCCCAGCGCTCTGTGAGCTGCTGGCATGCCCCCTCTCCCTCTGTCTATTCACCGCTGCTCTGCTAAGCAGGGCAGCGAGAGACGGAGCCTCCCAACTGCCCCCCCCACCGCGGGACACTGCGGCCCGCGGGTGGGACAGCGGGACAGTCCCCAAAAAACGGGACTGTCCCGCGAAAATCGGGACAGTTGGGAGGTATGGACTGCAATAATATTATCATCTGGCTACAGCCGCCCCGAGCACGTGTGTGACAGCAGCTACTGCCGCGGGAGCCCCGGGTACTGGCTGGTTATATACAGTGCTGCGGCTGGGGTAGTGTTAGCAGCGGGACAGCGTGTCACCATGTGGTAGCCGCCCCGCGGAGTACAGTGACCAGGAGCCGGCAGCACTGCTGCAGGGAGTGTACGGGGAGGAGAGAGACAGGGGAGTGGGCGGAGACAGGGAGGAGACTAGGCGGGCTGAGGGAGGGGACTGTTTCTGGTAGATCTGTGACTGTGACTCCGCCCAGCGTTACGGGCAGGCACAGAGTCACAGATGTAGCCAAATATATAGGAGATATCTCTCTCTCTCTCTCTCTCTCTCTATCTATATATATATATATATATATATGTGTGTATATATATATATATATATATATATATATATACACACACACCATACCCTCCAACATTTTACACATAAAAATCTAGGCAGCTTCCCCAGTGCTTTCCGTAGGTATCCCAATGCTGGTTCCACAGTGGGCGGCTCTCAGGTTAATAAATGTCAATGACACATTGTTCTGCAAACGTTTCGATGTTTATTCCACCATCGTCGTCAGTGCAATGAATACAAACAAACACATAGATACAGTTATTATATATATACCCCACACACCAGAACAGCCTGTCATTGACCTTTATTAACCTGAGTGCCGCCGACTGTGAAATATATGTGACCCCAGCATTGGGATACCTACGGAAAGCACTTGGGAAGCTGCCTAGATTTAAGTGAGTGCCGCCCTGTGTGGAAAAGTATGTTTGTGCATGTGTATATATTGACGGAGGAATCAGCGGCACTCGGCAGACTTGATATTGAAGTAAAAGAGTCTTTAATACGGTCCGTATTAAAGACTCTTTTACTTCAATATCAAGTCTGCCGAGTGCCGCTGATTCCTCCGTCACTACATTGGATTTTGCCAAAGATCCTCAGAGGGCACCGCAGCAAGTATGCTTTTATCCCCACTGTGAGTGCCGAACCACAACCGCTACCTATATATATATATATATATATATATATATATACTGTATACATTATATTGCATTCATTATAAAATACCACACAAAATATAAAAATATACCTGTATATACCAAAGTGAGACTATTGAGAAGCATCCCAGTAGCAGCTGTTGTGAGGCTTTTATAGGATACTAATATCACCACCAAAATGGCGCTGCCCTTGCATTTATATAGACTACATGAGAATGGCCACCGCTGTTTTTCTTATAAATGTCATGTAGTGTGGTGTATAGAAAGAGTGCCATTCAGAACTCCTCCACACAGGCCCGAGAATCGCGGCAAAATGCAGCGAGGGGCGGGGCCTAATATCAGAGGGGTGGAGCTACGATCGTGGTCTTTGGGAACACGGTACGCTCTAAAAAAAAACATTTGGTCCATCAGGGGGGTTTCTGGGTACTCAGAAACCCCCCCTGTGTGCGCCACTGAAAGCAGTGACAATCTTCTGGAAAGCGCTGCATGAACTGAAGTAAAACAAAAAACCAAGCAATTGGACAAAACCATGCTGCACTGCAGGTGGGGCAAATGTAACATGTGCAAAGATATTTAGATTTGGGGGGGTTATATTTTTTATTTGCATTTTCTTGTGGTGCATACACACTAAGCGATATTATAAACAATATTGCTAATTTTTACCCTTCTGAGCAATATTGTTTACAATATCGCCCAGTGTGTTTGCTATTAGCGATTGTACATGCAGCTCAATCTGACTATATTGACAGAAGCTGCATGTTCGGGCCAGCCGCGGCATGACGTCACTGTGCAATATTGCTTGCGATATTGCACAGTGTGTATGCACTATGGGCCTAATTCAGACCTGATCGATGGGCAAAATCACAAAGCGGCCGATTATCGAATGACTGCGCATATGTACGGATCGTAATGCGCATGCGTGAGGGCAAACTGCGAAAAAATCCTGCATCTTTTTTGATTGCTAGGTGTACACAGATTGATTGAGTTATTTATAAAAAGAGTTTATTATACAGGGTCTTCATGGCCGCCACCTTCCCAGGTCTTCCCGCGTTTTCACATGGGGGCGGTGGCCTTTAAAGTATCAGCTCTTTTGCAAGGCCTACGCCCTCCCATATCTTCCGGTGTTGTTTGTCTTCAGGAGCTCTTTCACACTCCCTCCCCACCGGTGGACTGTCAGCCATCGCGCTAGCTTCTATAAAACAGCCCCGATGGGACGGGGTGATGACATGGCGAGCCGTGATTGTCTCGCTGCAGCCATCTTAGATTTAAAAAATTATGCTAAGGTGCCATTATTATTAAGCCGATAAATGGCGTATAACGCTCCCGCAATGGTCAGGGCATCATATGTGCTGCACATGCGACCTCCCAATCCCGATAGAGGAGACGCTACCCCCCTGCTGCTGCCCCAACCACACAGGAAGCCACAGGGGACACAGCTGTAAACACTGTTCAGCCCGGCTGATCGGGAGCGTTTACCCGATCAGATGGGAATCGAACAAGTGTGTACACAGCTCAAGGCTTCTGTATGGAACTCTCAGCCAGTAAAATGTTCCGAAAACAGGATGATTAAATTTCAAAGTGCCACATAATCCCTTCATTCATTTCCCTTTTTATACCTCCAAGATTCTTGCTCTAGCTGGTATTCAGCTGTCTGCTGCCTCACAAAGAAGAGTCTCATTTTAAAATAATTTTTAAACACTAGCATTACCGAGCAGGGTGGGAGAAATAGTCATCTGCCCCAGGAAACAAATGTGTTTTTAACCCTCTCATGAAAACACTTTCTATACACATGATCTGTACATGTTGGCTGGGGATCAGTATGAAATACCTACAATCAAATTCCAGACGGTCAAAATCTCGACATCAATTGACCAACGGTCAAAATCCTTATAAGGTCAAAATACTGACATGGTCAAAATACCAACATTTAAAATACCGAGAAGGTCAAAATACTAAAATTTTAAATGTCGACAGGATAAAAACTCAACATGAGTTTTTCGTTGTTTTTTTGGTGTGTATGTCGGCATAGGTTGACATGGACACCGTATAAGTGTACTGCGTCCCCTCGCATGGCTTGCTGCACTCAGCGCGCTATTATATTCCCCCTCCAGGTCCACTAGGATGGTAAATTCTGAACAAGTCGGTTTCAATAAAAAACTCATGTCCACTTTTTGACCTGTCGGCATTTTAGATGTCGGTATTTTGACCTTGTCGGTATTTTAAATGTTGGGATTTTGACCTTGTTGGGATTTTGACCGTCGGGATTCTGATTGTAGATAAATTGACCGCATCCCGTTGCCTCAGGCCAATATTTTGCCATTGCATGGCAGTGTAGGAAAGAGGTTACATGAATTACATTTACCTCCCTCCCATCTGTAGAGACCAGCAAATGGGCTGGTGAAAGGTTTGTTGACACCCAAGGAATGCTTTAGGTTTCTGCCTCTCCTTCACCGTAATGCTCACTACCCAGCCCCTCAAACACTTGGCTGTAAAATAAAAATAAGCATTCATACCTCCCCCTGGCTGGTTGGCCAGAAACGCTGCAGTCCACATGTGCTGATGTATTGCTCCTAGATGCAGAACATTGTCCAGGATCCACTACCGTCCAAGGGTAAATGCAGAATACCTAGACGGAAGTGTTCAAAATGTTAAAATGGATATAAATTATAAGATTATCTGTCCAATCTTTCTAGTTGGAATGACAATCTGGTATGGGGGCAAATGACAATGGGCCATTTGCTCCCAAACACTGGAAAACAGACCAAAATGGACGTTCAGGCAAATTTGTTAAATCCATTTGAGTCAACCAGCTTATCCGAACGACAATTTTTTTTTCCATTTTCTGGATTTTGTGAGCAATTGGTGATTTGTCATTCACTTCCATACATTACCATATTTTTATTCCAATCAAATACACAGGAGAAAAAGAAACTCTCGTTTTTTTGGCGGCACGCATTGAAAACTTTATAAAATATAACTTTTATTTCTTATAATTAAAATACTATACCACAAACGAAGACAAAGACATTGACATATACACATAAATGACCTAAAACCACACCCCAATTTTAATAATATTATCACGTTGGGAGATTAACACAATTAATTTAGATGTAACTCATAATTGATGGTATCAAGGTTAAGAATTACCTATGTAACAGGCAACTTTCCAACCCACAATTTCATAAGGGTTATGGGGTAGTACGGCTGATTAAATGTTAATCAATTAATAACATCAGTATGAAGGAGTCAACTATCGGCACCTCAGCCAATTATAGTTGAAAATACCAGTGTAGTAAGTTACAAGAGTCACAGCCACAATTCATAGGTTCACACCCACAATTTCATGTGGATCCCTTGGATAGTGTTACATATATCACAAGAATTTGCGGTACCACAACAGATCACTCCCTATTGATTACGTGATGTATTATATCTTGTGGAGGTGTTAGCGAAATAATATGGTACTATTCAATAAATATAGGATACAAATGTCCACAATGTAAGCAGAACTTATTATAGAATTGTCTTAGTACAAATACTGTGAGAGTTTATTTTTCTCCTGTGTATTTGATTGCTAATTTACTCTCAGGTGTGCACCTCCACATGAGCCATTTTTGAAATCCTTGTTAGAGGGATAATATTTCAGACTATTGTGGTTTAATAATCCATTGGTTGTCACAACCGTATTACTTAATTCCTATTACCTGTGCTTAAGTTTCTCTTTTCCCCATCCCCTGACCCTACCTTTCCTCTATCAAAGCTGACATATTTTTATTCCAACCAGATAGATTGGACAGATAATCTTATAATGTGTATCTAGCTTTAGGCTGCAGTCCACATGTACTGAAGTATTGGTGCTAGATGTAGAACGTTGCCCAGGCTCCACTACTGTCCAAGGGCAAATTAAAAATATCTAGACGGCAGTGTTCAAAATGTTAGATTGTGGAACAAACAAAAAACAAATAGTTGCAATTAACCCATAGCAGACACTTTATTGATGATTGGTTTGGGCCGGATTTATCAGGTGCTGCATTTACAAAATTGTGGGTTTTGTGTAATTTTTTTTCTACCAGTAGTCTTATTAAAGGAGAAGCCATTGTAAAAATAAAAAAACCCTGAGATTTTCAAACTTAACATGTGTTTAGTATTGCATAATGCAGCAAAACATCACCAAAATCTCTGTACTGGCTAAATCAGCCCTATTGCCTATGAATTATGCAATTGTGGATGGCTTGTATACCATACTTGCCTAGCTGACCCTCTCCATGAGGGAGAAAATGCTCTGTTCCTGGACTTTCCTGGTAATGTATAATTGCCATCACCTGTGGTGAGCTAGTTAAATGATAAGAAAGGTGTTTCACCACAGGTGATGACAATCATACATTACCAGGAAAGTCCAGGAACAGAGCATTTTCTCCCTCATGGAGAGGGTCAGGTAGGCAAGTATGTTGTATACCTACACAATGCATGAGGGGGCTGAGTTGAATATATGTCTATTGGCAGAACATATTGTGCATGTTTTTGCAATGTGCATACTCCATAGCCTGTCTGTTTCATCAAGTACAGATACGTGCAAGTTTGCACTAATGATAATGGTTATACCATAATTAACTGTACGGCTAGTAGTCAGATGCACAGCAAGATGTGTATAATCAGAATCAGCTTTATTGGCCAGGTATACTTGCGTATACTAGGAACAGCCAAGTAGGTAACAGGTAAGCAGGTGTGTGTGTGTGTGTGTGTGTGGGGGGGGGGCAAGTAAAGTTACACAGATAGGTATACCGTAGGGACACAAGTTAGTTACATGTACGTCTAGTCAGTCAATGTTCAGGAGTTCAGCAGGTGGACCGCTTGGGGAAAGAAACTTTTGAGGCTTCTGGTGGATCTAGCGGGGACAGCCCTGTAACGCCTGCCTGAAGGAAGCAAGTTAAACATGCTGTGGCCGGGGTGTAGCTGGTCTTTTACTATCTTCATTGCCCGCTTTTTAGCTCTGGACAAGTACAGGTCCTGGACTGAGGGAAGGTCGGCTCCGATGATCTTCTCTGCGGTTCTGACCACCTTTTGGAGCCTGCATCTGTCCCTCGCGCTGGCGGAGCTGTACCATACGAGTATCGAGGAGCACAGTACCGACTCCACAATCGCGGAGTAGAAGAGGAGCAGAAGCTTCTGTGGGATGTTGAACTACCTTAGTTGCCTGAGGAAGAACAACCTCTGCTGCGCTTTCCCAACAGTGGCGTCAGCGTTGGACCCCATTTAAGGTCCCTGGAGATTGTGGTCCCTAGAAACTTGAAGGAGTCCACTAGCGATACCACACTGTCAGCAATGGTTAGCGGAGGTGCACTAGATGACTTCTTCCTGAAGTCCACTATCATCTCGACAGTTTTGAGGGGGTTGAGCTCAAGGTTGTTGTGGATGCACCACTGGGCCAGCCGGTCTACTTCCCGTCTATAGGCCGATTCGTCCCCATCCTCGATGAGACCGATGACGGTGGTGTCATCGGCGAATTTGATGATCCTTACTGATTGCGCCTCTGAGGTACAGTCATTTGTGTACAGGGAGAAGAGCAGGGGTGAGAGAACACAGCCCTGAGGGGCCCCTGTACTAATGGACCGCGCTTGAGAGGTGAATTCCCCCGCTTTCACCACTTGTGTCCTATCTGTCAGGAAGCCTATTATCCAGGAACAGGTAGCTTCTGGGACCCCTAGGCGAAGTAATTTGGGGTGGAGGATGCTGGGGACGATTGTATTGAAGGCCGAGCTGAAATCGACAAACAGGACCCTCGCATAGGTACCGGGAATGTCTAGGTGCTGTAGAATGTAGTGCAGGCCCAGGTTGACTGCATCCTCGACACACCGATTCGAGCGATAGGCGAACTGCAGGGGGTCCAGTTGGGGGCCAGTCACAGTTTTCAGGTGATTCAAAACCAGGCGCTCGAACGTTTTCATGACCACAGACGTCAGTGCTATCGGCCTGTAGTCGTTCAGGTTCGTGATAGTGGGTTTCTTGGGGACCGGGACTATAGTAGACCTTTTGAGGCAGGAAGGGACTTTCTGTAGCTCCAGCGATTTATTGAAGATCTTGGTGAATATGGGGGCGAGCTGACCCGCACATGCTCTTAGGGCAGATGGTGACACTCCGTCAGGACCCGGAGCTTTCCTGGTTTTGGCCCTTTTGAACAATGCCTCCACCTCTTCTTGGGTGACTTGCAGTGCCTGGGGTTGGCCGTCGGTGTTCGGGGCATCGTAGAGGTGATTGTTTGGGTTGCAGGGGACTTCTTTTGCGAACCTGCAATAAAAGTGGTTCAGTTCATCTGCAAGGTCTTGGAGCATGGCGGTGGACTTTGATGTTTTCCTATAGTTGGTTATGGATTGCATTCCTTTCCATACAGATACGGGGTCATTGGTGGAGAGATCGTTTGTCAGCTTGTCCGAGAACAGCTTTTTTGCTAGCCTGATTCCTTTAGTCAGAGAGTTCCTAGTACGGTTGTATAGTGCTCTGTCACCGCTGCTATAGGCCTCCTCTTTGGCTCGACGAAGTTGCCTGAGCTGGGCATTGAACCAGGGCTTGTTGTTGTTGTAAATGCGGTAAGTCTTGGTAGGTACACACATGTCCTCACAGTAGCTGATGTAGGATGTGACAGTGTCTGTCAAGTCATTTAGGTCAGTTGCCGAGGCTTCAAAGACCCCCCATTCCGTGCAGTCAAAGCAGGCCTGGAGCTTCATCTTGGCCTCATTGGTCCATTTCTTAACAGTCTTAACGACAGGCTTAACTGCTCTCAGCTTCTGTGTATAGGTAGGGAGTAGGTGAACGAGGCAGTGGTCAGATAGGCCGAGTGCAGCACACGGGATAGACTGGAAGGCAGACTTGAGGGTAGTGTAGCAGTGATCAAGGGTGCGCCCTTCTCTAGTGGGACACGTGACTTGTTGTTTGTACTTAGGTAGCTCCTTGCTCAGGTTAGTTCTGTTGAAGTCACCCAGTACTATAAGCAGAGAGTATGGGTGTTTTTGTTCTATGTCGGATATACATATGGCCAGGTGGTGCAGGGCTTCGTTCGTGCAGGCGAGGGGGGGGGATGTACACCCCCACAAGGACAATTGAGGCAAATTCCCGGGGGGAATAGAAGGTGTTGCAGTTGATACTCAGCATCTCCAGGTGAGGGCTGCATGATTTGCCTATGATCGTGACATTGGTGCACCATCCGTCGTTGATGTAGAAGCAGATGCCACCACCCTTCGTTTTTCCTGAGAGAACCTTGGAGCGATCGGCCCTGAAGAGACTGAAGCCCGGCAGAGACATCGGGTTGTCCGCAATATGGTCGTCCTGCCACGTATCCGTAAAGCAGAGAGACGGATGACCCTGTAATGCCTGACCCTGCGCTGCCCAGAAGGAGGGACAATTCGTCGAACTTGTTTGCCAGTGAGCGCACATTCAAAAGCAGGATCGCGGGAAGTGCAGACCGGTGCCCTCGCCGCCGCCACCTCACTAGGGCGCCTCTCCTCTGAGTCCAGGTCCTTCTACTAGGGCCGACATGAGGGCCTCCGTCATTCTCTTTCCAGGGCCGGTGATCCATCCGCCAGTCGCCACCTGGGCTGCGGGGGAACGCGGCCGCCCGGTCATCCACTTCGGTGTCCACAACGTCTGCGTCCTTGCCACACAGGGCAGCAAGGGCAGCGAGGGCTGCAAGGGCCGCTGATCCGCCCGCCGACGGGCCCGAACGTGTGGTAAGCACCTCGGGAGTGCTCCAACTTAGGAGGGCTTCCCTGCTGTATTTGGTCACCGGTGGGGTAGACAAGGGCAAGGGAAAACAAGGGGAAACAGGTATTTTGGCTGAGCTGCGTAGCTCCGAGGCAGCCATCTGCGGCGCCATCTTAGATTGTAATCGCTATAATCGTTGTTGCTGTAACCTATTGCTGCTCCTTAATACAATGGGTATATTTGAAACAAGTGATACTGTAAATAAAATAACTGCTTTTTCTGTTGCTGATTTAGTCAAAACTAAAAGCAGCCTTGTGGTGCGGTGTTAGAATCCAATTCCTGTTGTGTAGGTGTGAAAGATCTCAGTGTGAGAGGCCTTTGAAGTAAATTTCATAACGCTGCATATGGGCTAATAGCTGCATTTCTCTTCATGCATACAATATGTCAGCACAGGGTCGGACTGGCCCACAGAGGTACCAGGGAAACCACCGGTGGGCCCCACTGCCTGTGGGCCCACTCCTTCCTCTAGGGATCAGGTTCCAGACTGTGCACTTCTATTATACATGGTAGATATGTTGCATTACACTGCACTAAACTATTGTGTATTTCAAGCCTCTGTGGAGGCTGGCCACACCCCCTTTGTAGGCTGGCCACACCCCTAAGTATGGGCCCCTATCACTGCATTCCCCCAGTGGGCCTATCATGCCGCAGTCCGACACTGTGTCAGCACATACACTCACTTTCCCTCCAACTCAGCATTCTGCTCTAAGTGAGGCATCTTACCTTGCTTGATCTGGCAAGCAGGTCCCTCCTCCTCGGCCGGCGCCATCTTCCAGTGATATTTGGGAAGATGGCGCATGTGCACTAGAGAGCAAAGACTCTGGCACAGTGCCAGACTCTTTGCTGTCACCGTGCAGCGCCATCCGTCACTGGGAAGATGACGCTGTTGCGGAGGAGGGACCTGCTTCATAGGTGAAGGTAAGTATACAATGCAGAGAGGCGAACCTGACTTTATGTTAGGCCCCTCCAACAAGCCCAGGCCCCACCAGCAAGCCCAGGACCAGGTAATTAGTCTCCCTCCTCTCTGCGCCAATGGTGGTACACACAGTGATGGTTGCAGTAGCGGTTACATGGTAAAACAGCAGGTAAAGGTAAAACAGCGGTAAATACTAGGTCTCAACCAGAGGAGCAATCTTTCCTCCATGGTTGCCTTCTCTCTATTTCTCTGTGCAGCCATCCATGAGGGGGTGGGGAAGTGTATGTCTGGAAGCATCGCTGGAGCAGACCTATAACATGCATGACTGGTACCGAGATTTACTATTAGTGTGTGGCGTGTGCGCCACTCCTTCCTTTCCTTTGTGAGTCGCTTCTGTATATGTAAGTACATAAATCCCTATGACTGCCTATCATGATGTGTTTGATTTACAATCAGCTGCTGACACCTCAAGTCATACACTTTCCATATTTACAACACTCTATTCTCATCCTGAGAAGAAAGCTTACTGTCATATATCAATCAATGAGAAAGCGTGCAGACAGGCCCTTTACAGAGAAATAATGGTCAGAAAATGTGCTACTGAGTCCAGAACGGATTACATACCTATGCTATGGGCAGATTTACCAAAGGGTGACAAGCCCCATTGTCAGTGGAAGAGTTTTTTATTCCAGTTTCACCCAAAGGGTTAACATAAGGAAACCAATCTAACAAGTAATTGGGTGCTACAACCACATTGTCTGTCCTGTTACCATTGGAAATGTGACGAAAACAGATTAAAATCATTTTCAAATTATGTTTTATTCTGTGAATATAATATAATATTTTTAATCAATAAAGAATTTTTTATATATATATTTTTTTAAAACTTCTTCAAATTGATCTCTTTCCATATAATTCTAACTAATGTGGGCTTATAACTCAACTGCCCATTACAAAGACCAGCGCAAGGAAACAGTGAATGAATGGCCTAATTCAAGGATGATTGCAAGATAACATTTTCCCCTAATGGGCAAAACCATGTGCACTGCCCAGGGTTGGGGGGGGGGGAGTGGGGGGGGGGGGGGGGAGGGGTAGATATAACATGTGCAGAGAGAGTTACATTTGGGTGGGTTATATTGTTTCTGTGCAGGGTAAATACTGGCTGCTTTATTTTTACACTGCAATTTAGATTTCAGTTTGAACACACCCCACCCAAACCTAATCTCTCTGCACATGTTATATCTGCTCCACCTGCAGTGCACATGGTTTTGCCCATCAAAGTAAAATGTTGTTTTGCAATAAACCTTAAATTAGGCCCTAAATCTTTCTGATTCAGGGTATTATTCTCTGTGGCCGCAGGGTATTGCTACACTGCCCACAAGACATTTGTTTGCTAAATTGCGGTGATTATTAAGTATTACAAAATAGAAAATCAGCCTTATTGCCTTAAAAGGAGCCCTTTTAATAAATAACCCCTTAATGGTATACTCCTGTAATTCTCCATAAACTGTTTTCCTCAATTCTCTAAGAACACTGGTATTGTAAGATACATTACATTTCTGAATATATTTTGGACCTGGCTAATAATTATGGCTTTCCAGAGTACTGTAGGGTCAATCATACAAAAGCGTTGCATGTACAACTTTCCACTTTTTTACACCAAAATCTTAAAAACTTAAGAAGCAGCCAGTAGTGGTCGCGTCTTGTGAATGTGTCTGAGACTGTAATTCATCTCATGTAGATGCTAATCCAGACTCTGGGGAAATTGTTATAGGTTCCAGTTTTGCAAAATCATTGATTTCCATCAGTTTTGCCAGTTGTTTTTAAAACAGCTGTGTTATCAAATACAAAACCCAAGCGCAGACAATCAACTATTTCCGAAACTGAAACCTAATATATTTCTCCCTCCATCTAAAAAGTATAGATATTTGGGGTAGTAAAGTGGGGTTTATAGAAGTGAAGTTGTTGCTTTAGTAAATGTAGCCCCTAGAGTAAAGGCTATGATGCAGATAGAATTAAATTAAATGAAAAAATGGACAATCTACAGTACCTACATAACCACATGGTATTCCTGCATGGAACTCAACGAAATTGAAGGATAAAAAAAAATGACAATTAACAAATCTCTTTGTGTCATGGTAATCAATGGGGGGATATGATCAATGATCATATGTTTCAGAGAAGTTGGAGAGTGACCAGCCAGGGCGAAGTGTCTCGCCACTGGCTGATCACTATTGCCAGAAAGTATTACTTCTTTTATAGCAGCTCTCCAACTTCTCTGAAACATATGATCATTGATCATGTCCCCCCATTGATTAGGGGTGGCAATTAGAGATGAGCGCCGGAAATTTTTCGGGTTTTGTGTTTTGGTTTTGGGTTCGGTTCCGCGGCCGTGTTTTGGGTTCGACCGCGTTTTGGCAAAACCTCACCGAATTTTTTTTGTCGGATTCGGGTGTGTTTTGGATTCGGGTGTTTTTTTAAAAAAACACTAAAAAACAGCTTAAATCATAGAATTTGGGGGTCATTTTGATCCCAAAGTATTATTAACCTCAAAAACCATAATTTACACTCATTTTCAGTCTATTCTGAATACCTCACACCTCACAATATTATTTTTAGTCCTAAAATTTGCACCTAGGTCGCTGGATGACTAAGCTAAGCGACCCTAGTGGCCGACACAAACACCGGGCCCATCTAGGAGTGTCACTGCAGTGTCACGCAGGATGTCCCTTCCAAAAAACCCTCCCCAAACAGCACATGACGCAAAGAAAAAAAGAGGCGCAATGAGGTAGCTGTGTGAGTAAGATAAGCGACCCTAGTGGCCGACACAAACACCGGGCCCATCTAGGAGTGTCACTGCAGTGTCACGCAGGATGTCCCTTCCAAAAAACCCTCCCCAAACAGCACATGACGCAAAGAAAAAAAGAGGCGCAATGAGGTAGCTGTGTGAGTAAGATAAGCGACCCTAGTGGCCGACACAAACACCGGGCCCATCTAGGAGTGTCACTGCAGTGTCACGCAGGATGTCCCTTCCAAAAAACCCTCCCCAAACAGCACATGACGCAAAGAAAAAAAGAGGCGCAATGAGGTAGCTGTGTGAGTAAGATAAGCGACCCTAGTGGCCGACACAAACACCGGGCCCATCTAGGAGTGTCACTGCAGTGTCACGCAGGATGTCCCTTCCAAAAAACCCTCCCCAAACAGCACATGACGCAAAGAAAAAAAGAGGCGCAATGAGGTAGCTGTGTGAGTAAGATAAGCGACCCTAGTGGCCGACACAAACACCGGGCCCATCTAGGAGTGGCACTGCAGTGTCACGCAGGATGTCCCTTCCAAAAAACCCTCCCCAAACAGCACATGACGCAAAGAAAAAAAGAGGCGCAATGAGGTAGCTGTGTGAGTAAGATAAGCGACCCTAGTGGCCGACACAAACACCGGGCCCATCTAGGAGTGGCACTGCAGTGTCACGCAGGATGTCCCTTCCAAAAAACCCTCCCCAAACAGCACATGACGCAAAGAAAAAAAGAGGCGCAATGAGGTAGCTGTGTGAGTAAGATAAGCGACCCTAGTGGCCGACACAAACACCGGGCCCATCTAGGAGTGGCACTGCAGTGTCACGCAGGATGTCCCTTCCAAAAAACCCTCCCCAAACAGCACATGACGCAAAGAAAAATTAAAGAAAAAAGAGGTGCAAGATGGAATTGTCCTTGGGCCCTCCCACCCACCCTTATGTTGTATAAACAGGACATGCACACTTTAACCAACCCATCATTTCAGTGACAGGGTCTGCCACACGACTGTGACTGAAATGACGGGTTGGTTTGGACCCCCACCAAAAAAGAAGCAATTAATCTCTCCTTGCACAAACTGGCTCTACAGAGGCAAGATGTCCACCTCATCATCATCCTCCGATATATCACCGTGTACATCCCCCTCCTCACAGATTATCAATTCGTCCCCACTGGAATCCACCATCTCAGCTCCCTGTGTACTTTGTGGAGGCAATTGCTGCTGGTCAATGTCTCCACGGAGGAATTGATTATAATTCATTTTAATGAACATCATCTTCTCCACATTTTCTGGATGTAACCTCGTACGCCGATTGCTGACAAGGTGAGCGGCGGCACTAAACACTCTTTCGGAGTACACACTTGTGGGAGGGCAACTTAGGTAGAATAAAGCCAGTTTGTGCAAGGGCCTCCAAATTGCCTCTTTTTCCTGCCAGTATAAGTACGGACTGTGTGACGTGCCTACTTGGATGCGGTCACTCATATAATCCTCCACCATTCTTTCAATGGTGAGAGAATCATATGCAGTGACAGTAGACGACATGTCCGTAATCGTTGTCAGGTCCTTCAGTCCGGACCAGATGTCAGCATCAGCAGTCGCTCCAGACTGCCCTGCATCACCGCCAGCGGGTGGGCTCGGAATTCTGAGCCTTTTCCTCGCACCCCCAGTTGCGGGAGAATGTGAAGGAGGAGATGTTGACAGGTCGCGTTCCGCTTGACTTGACAATTTTCTCACCAGCAGGTCTTTCAACCCCAGCAGACTTGTGTCTGCCGGAAAGAGAGATCCAAGGTAGGCTTTAAATCTAGGATCGAGCACGGTGGCCAAAATGTAGTGCTCTGATTTCAACAGATTGACCACCCGTGAATGCTTGTTAAGCGAATTAAGGGCTCCATCCACAAGTCCCACATGCCTAGCGGAATCGCTCCGTGTTAGCTCCTCCTTCAATGTCTCCAGCTTCTTCTGCAAAAGCCTGATGAGGGGAATGACCTGACTCAGGCTGGCAGTGTCTGAACTGACTTCACGTGTGGCAAGTTCAAAGGGCATCAGAACCTTGCACAACGTTGAAATCATTCTCCACTGCACTTGAGACAGGTGCATTCCACCTCCTATATCGTGCTCAATTGTATAGGCTTGAATGGCCTTTTGCTGCTCCTCCAGCCTCTGAAGCATATAGAGGGTTGAATTCCACCTCGTTACCACTTCTTGCTTCAGATGATGGCAGGGCAGGTTCAGTAGTTTTTGGTGGTGCTCCAGTCTTCTGTACGTGGTGCCTGTACGCCGAAAGTGTCCCGCAATTCTTCTGGCCACCGACAGCATCTCTTGCACGCCCCTGTCGTTTTTTAAAAAATTCTGCACCACCAAATTCAAGGTATGTGCAAAACATGGGACGTGCTGGAATTTGCCCATATTTAATGCACACACAATATTGCTGGCGTTGTCCGATGCCACAAATCCACAGGAGAGTCCAATTGGGGTAAGCCATTCCGCGATGATCTTCCTCAGTTGCCGTAAGAGGTTTTCAGCTGTGTGCGTATTCTGGAAAGCGGTGATACAAAGCGTAGCCTGCCTAGGAAAGAGTTGGCGTTTGCGAGATGCTGCTACTGGTGCCGCCGCTGCTGTTCTTGCGGCGGGAGTCCATACATCTACCCAGTGGGCTGTCACAGTCATATAGTCCTGACCCTGCCCTGCTCCACTTGTCCACATGTCCGTGGTTAAGTGGACATTGGGTACAACTGCATTTTTTAGGACACTGGTGAGTCTTTTTCTGACGTCCGTGTACATTCTCGGTATCGCCTGCCTAGAGAAGTGGAACCTAGATGGTATTTGGTAACGGGGGCACACTGCCTCAATAAATTGTCTAGTTCCCTGTGAACTAACGGCGGATACCGGACGCACGTCTAACACCAACATAGTTGTCAAGGCCTCAGTTATCCGCTTTGCAGCAGGATGACTGCTGTGATATTTCATCTTCCTCGCAAAGGACTGTTGGACAGTCAATTGCTTACTGGAAGTAGTACAAGTGGGCTTACGACTTCCCCTCTGGGATGACCATCGACTCCCAGCAGCAACAACAGCAGCGCCAGCAGCAGTAGGCGTTACACGCAAGGATGCATCGGAGGAATCCCAGGCAGGAGAGGACTCGTCAGAATTGCCAGTGACATGGCCTGCAGGACTATTGGCATTCCTGGGGAAGGAGGAAATTGACACTGAGGGAGTTGGTGGGGTGGTTTGCGTGAGCTTGGTTACAAGAGGAAGGGATTTACTGGTCAGTGGACTGCTTCCGCTGTCGCCCAAAGTTTTTGAACTTGTCACTGACTTATTATGAATGCGCTGCAGGTGACGTATAAGGGAGGATGTTCCGAGGTGGTTAACGTCCTTACCCCTACTTATTACAGCTTGACAAAGGCAACACACGGCTTGACACCTGTTGTCCGCTTTTCTGTTGAAATACCTCCACACTGAAGAGCTGATTTTTTTGGTATTTTCACCAGGCATGTCAACGGCCATATTCCTCCCACGGACAACAGGTGTCTCCCCGGGTGCCTGACTTAAACAAACCACCTCACCATCAGAATCCTCCTGGTCAATTTCCTCCCCAGCGCCAGCAACACCCATATCCTCCTCATCCTGGTGTACTTCAACACTGACATCTTCAATCTGACTATCAGGAACTGGACTGCGGGTGCTCCTTCCAGCACTTGCAGGGGGTGTGCAAATGGTGGAAGGCGCATGCTCTTCACGTCCAGTGTTGGGAAGGTCAGGCATCGCAACCGACACAATTGGACTCTCCTTGTGGATTTGGGATTTCGAAGAACGCACAGTTCTTTGCGGTGCTTTTGCCAGCTTGAGTCTTTTCAGTTTTCTAGCGAGAGGCTGAGTGCTTCCATCCTCATGTGAAGCTGAACCACTAGCCATGAACATAGGCCAGGGCCTCAGCCGTTCCTTGGCACTCCGTGTGGTAAATGGTATATTGGCAAGTTAACGCTTCTCCTCCGACAATTTTATTTTAGGTTTTGGAGTCCTTTTTTTACTGATATTTGGTGTTTTGGATTTGACATGCTCTGTACTATGACATTGGGCATCGGCCTTGGCAGACGACGTTGCTGGCATTTCATCGTCTCGGCCATGACTAGTGGCAGCAGCTTCAGCATGAGGTGGAAGTGGATCTTGATCTTTCCCTAATTTTGGAACCTCAACATTTTTGTTCTCCATATTTTAATAGGCACAACTAAAAGGCACCTCAGGTAAACAATGGAGATGGATGGATACTAGTATACTTATGGATGGACTGCCGAGTGCCGACACAGAGGTAGCTACAGCCGTGGACTACCGTACTGTACTGTGTCTGCTGCTAATATAGACTGGATGATAATGAGATGTAGTATGTATAAAGAAGAAAGAAAAAAAAAAACCACGGGTAGGTGGTATACAATTATGGATGGACTGCCGAGTGCCGACACAGAGGTAGCTACAGCCGTGGGCTACCGTACTGTACTGTGTCTGCTGCTAATATAGACTGGATGATAATGAGATGTAGTATGTATGTATAAAGAAGAAAAAAAAAAAAAACCACGGGTAGGTGGTATACAATTATGGATGGACTGCCGAGTGCCGACACAGAGGTAGCTACAGCCGTGGACTACCGTACTGTACTGTGTCTGCTGCTAATATAGACTGGATGATAATGAGATGTAGTATGTATAAAGAAGAAAAAAAAAACCACGGGTAGGTGGTATACAATTATGGATGGACTGCCGAGTGCCGACACAGAGGTAGCTACAGCCGTGGACTACCGTACTGTACTGTGTCTGCTGCTAATATAGACTGGATGATAATGAGATGTAGTATGTATAAAGAAGAAAGAAAAAAAAAACCACGGGTAGGTGGTATACAATTATGGATGGACTGCCGAGTGCCGACACAGAGGTAGCTACAGCCGTGGACTACCGTACTGTACTGTGTCTGCTGCTAATATAGACTGGATGATAATGAGATGTAGTATGTATAAAGAAGAAAGAAAAAAAAAACCACGGGTAGGTGGTATACAATTATGGATGGACTGCCGAGTGCCGACACAGAGGTAGCTACAGCCGTGGACTACCGTACTGTACTGTGTCTGCTGCTAATATAGACTGGTTGATAATGAGATGTAGTATGTATAAAGAAGAAAGAAAAAAAAAACACGGGTAGGTGGTATACAATTATGGATGGACTGCCGAGTGCCGACACAGAGGTAGCTACAGCCGTGGACTACCGTACTGTACTGTGTCTGCTGCTAATATAGACTGGTTGATAATGAGATGTAGTATGTATAAAGAAGAAAGAAAAAAAAAACCACGGGTAGGTGGTATACAATTATGGATGGACTGCCGAGTGCCGACACAGAGGTAGCTACAGCCGTGGACTACCGTACTGTACTGTGTCTGCTGCTAATATAGACTGGATGATAATGAGATGTAGTATGTATAAAGAAGAAAGAAAAAAAAAACCACGGGTAGGTGGTATACAATTATGGATGGACTGCCGAGTGCCGACACAGAGGTAGCTACAGCCGTGAACTACCCTACTGTGTCTGCTGCTAATATAGACTGGTTGATAATGAGATGTAGTATGTATAAAGAAGAAAGAAAAAAAAAACACGGGTAGGTGGTATACAATTATGGATGGACTGCCGAGTGCCGACACAGAGGTAGCTACAGCCGTGGACTACCGTACTGTACTGTGTCTGCTGCTAATATAGACTGGATGATAATGAGATGTAGTATGTATAAAGAAGAAAGAAAAAAAAAACCACGGGTAGGTGGTATACAATTATGGATGGACTGCCGAGTGCCGACACAGAGGTAGCTACAGCCGTGAACTACCGTACTGTGTCTGCTGCTAGTAGACTGGATGATAAATAATGATATAAAAAATATATATATCACTACTGCAGCCGGACAGGTATATATTATATAATGACGGACCTGCTGGAGTGGACACTGTCTGTCAGCAGAATTAGTTTTTTAATTTTTATAGAATAAAAAGACACCACACAAGTCACACGACGAGTGTACTTTTTCAGGCAGACATTCAATCACAATATACTATACTGGTGGTCAGTGTGGTCAGGTCACTGGTCACAGTGGTCAGTGGTCAGTCACACTGGCAGTGGCACTCTGGCAGCAAAAGTGTGCACTGTTTAATATGTACTCCTGGCTCCTGCTATAACCTATAACTGCTCCCCAGTCTCCCCCACAATTAAGCTGTGTGAGCACAGTCAGATATTATACATAGATGATGCAGCACACTGGGCTGAGCACAGATATGATATGTGAGTGTGACTGAGTCACTGTGTATCGTTTTTTACAGGCAGAGAACAAGAACAGAACGGATTATTAAATAATAATAAATTATAAAACTGCACTGGTGGTCAGGTCACTGGTCATCAGTCACTAGTATAACTCCTCCTAAGCTCCAGTAAGTAAATGAAGTGTCTCACTCTCACTCTCCTATCTATTTTAATTTCTAAACGGAGAGGACGCCAGCCACGTCCTCTCCCTATCAATCTCAATGCACGTGTGAAAATGGCCGCGACGCGCGGCTCCTTATATAGAATCCGAGTCTCGCGATAGAATCCGAGCCTCGCGAGAATCCGTCAGCGTGATGATGACGTTCGGGCGCGCTCGGGTTAACCGAGCAAGGCGGGAAGATCCGAGTCGCTCGGACCCGTGTAAAAAAACATGAAGTTCGGGCGGGTTCGGATTCAGAGAAACCGAACCCGCTCATCTCTAGTGGCAATAGGACCAAACTGTTGCTACAATGTGAATCTAGGTGGATTTTCCGATTAGACACATTAAGTCCACGGGGTCTAAACGAACAGACTGGTTACAATAGTTTTCTCTAATATGTAAACATGTCTTTTTGCATCTTGTCAAAGTCGAAAAATATTGTAATACACACACCACGTACTAACCACACACACATGCCCGCTGCGCGTGCACTTGTTCCGCCGTGCGTGCACAAATCCGCAATTTGCGTATGATCGCTCCCGCGGTCCTGCGCGTGATATGGGTATTTACGGCAAAGTTTATGAGCGCATAGAGGGTTATCAGAACATTACATATTTAACCCAAATAGTGCACATTGTACACATAGCCCCCCTGCACCACATCAGAAAGTATCAACAGTTTCAATGATTCCAGGACTAAGGGATTCACCTTTGCATGATAGGAAGGGACAGACTAAGGTTATAAGGTGATGTCTAGTATCCAGCTGTAGGGTATTTTAAGGGTAACATTCCGGTGTTGGTTAAAGGAAAATCGCATGTTCCTGCGTATAGTTATGTGCAGAAGTAGAATATAGATATAAACTGCATTTACAGTATATTATGTATGCAGCGAGAATCCAGAGGAGACCACCCACAAGAGCAGTTGGGAAAGACATCGCCCACCTTTTCAAATCAACCTATGACCTCTCCTGTAATGTAAAGATGCATCTCTGTGTCCAATAGACAAAGGGATTACAGTAACCATTGTATTGTTTATGGAAGTAGTGTATAAAAAGCCTGTTGCTGCCTGGCTGGTCAGAAGACTCTGAACGCTATCTACCTGATGAGTGGAGGACTGGTAAAGGTTGCGCAAGCGAATATTCTCACGTATGTACATTGACTGTAGCCATTATTCTGTTGTAGATTTATCTTGTTAGCCTTGTAGTGTATAATTTGTATTGTTATCCCCTTTCAAATAATCCACTGTGGCGTTAGAACCCAGCGGTTAACTACAAATCGGTGTTGTGTCCTCTTTTCCCTGATAGGGTTTAAAGCGTATTACATTACCTAACCGTATAAGGTTTAAGTATATTGATAAGGTGTGTACGCACTGCGGGTACTTTATACCGTCAGCGCTGCGTAAGGTTTAAGGTGTAACATCATTGCAGTGCTTTGCGGCACAAGGTTTAGAGTGTAATAATATCATTGCATTGCATTACGGATAAGTTTTAAAGTTTATCAAGAGTGTGTGCGCGCGCTGTGTGTACTTTGTACCCCCAGCGCGGCGTCTGTACGCTAAGTCCGTACAAGGTACGGGACTCTGTACGCAAATAGCGTACAAAGTGCGTATCGTGTGTATTAAGTCCAGCGGCCGCAGCGGCTCCATGGTAAGAGTGCATTTAGAGGTATATCTTTATGGTTTAAGATAATATCGACATTATCAATCTAGTTCCATATAATATAATATTTGCTGTAACTGTGTATCTATAAGGCATATTCTTTTACATGCTATCTAGATAATATGATGTGAAACGCTGTTCAGTATGTCATTAGTGTATACACTGTCTCCTTGGTGATGGGCGCACTGGGTGACGTCATTCTGAAGCGCCTGCTTACCGGAAATGGAGCCGGAGGCGCGGATCGTGGTGGTGAGGGGGAGCACATTTAATGCTGAGTGATTTTAATGTTTGTTACTGCCATGACGAAAAAGCACCAGCTTTGAAACGTTGGTATGAATAAGTGGCTGTGTCTGCGTTCTTTCTTTCCTGAGTGCCGCCGTCCTCTTCTCTCTATATGTCAGTGCAAACTGCATCTACGGAAGGCAACAGGGACAGTAATTTCAAGTAACAGTGAGTGCCGGACCCATTCAATTATATATATATATATATATATATATATATGGTTACGTAATAGATATTGTTTTAAAAGTTAAAAAATGATGTCCTTATGTCTCTTTAACCTTCCTAGAATGTACGGGTCTTTTTTGACCCATATCAACAGACTAACAAATGTATGCTCCATTGCAACACTCTAGGAAGGTTAAATACTGTACCTAAATAAATAAATATTTTTTAAGAGACTTATTGATTAACTATGTATGATCTCCATTTGGCTCTATGTATACCAAGGGGTGGTTTTCTGTATGCCGAATGTCGGGATCCCGGCGCACAGTATACCGGCGCCGGAATCCCGACACCCGGCATACCGACAACTATTCTCCCTCGTGGGGGTCCACGACCCCCCTGGAGGGAGAATAAAATAGTGTGGAACGTATAGCGCGCCACCGTGCCCGCAAGGGGCTCCTTTGCGCTCACCACGCTGTCGGTATGCCGGCGGCATACCGTACCATACCCATACCAAGCACTATGTTATTTTGAGATTCAGATAAGTTGTTTTATAAAGAAAAGTTCTCTTATGCCACCAAATGATTTGTAGCTACTGTATGCACTAAAAAGATGCATTATAAGGTACTGCCTGAGTGAAATAATATGCTATTTGTTCGTAGATAATTTACCTAACATAATACATGAGAGTAAGAGAGCTCTGGCCTGGTGGCGTAGTTCACATTAGTATTCCGATGGAATCAGGCAAGTGTGAGAAGCCTGGTTAATGGTGGTCCAATGGCGTAGTCCACATTAGTATTCCGATGGAATCAGGCAAGTGTGAGAAGCCTGGTTACTGGTGGTCCAATGGCGTAGTCCACACTAGTATCCAGATGGGAGCAGGTGAGTATGAGAGCTCTGGCTACTAGCAGTCCAGTGGTGTAGTCTGCACTAGTATACAAGTGGAATCAGGCAAGTGGGAGAGCCCTGGATACTGGTGGTCCAATGGCGTAGTCCACACTAGTATCCAGATGGAAGCAGGTGAGTTTGAGAGCTCTGGCTACTGGTGGTCTGGTGGCATAGCCTGCACTAGAATCCAGGTGGGAGCAGATGGGTGTGAGAGCTCTGGCTACTGATGGTCCAGTAACATAGTAACATAGTAACATAGTATCTAAGGTTGAAAAAAGACAATTGTCCACCGGGTTCAACCTATTTGTGGTCTCCTATGCACGATTATTTTGTATAAAATTTTGACTGAAGTTGCTGACTGCCGTTCCGATTAACCCCTCTTTTTTATAATAACTATAGTGTGTGACTATGCCCCGTAACCCTGGATATCCTTATCCATTAGGAATTTATCTAACCCATTCTTAAAGGTGTTGACTAAGTTGGCCATTACAACTCCCTCAGGCAGGGAATTCCAAACACGTATCGTCCTTACCGTAAAAAAGCCTTTACGCCGTATTGTGTGGAATCTCCTCTCCTCTAACCTGAGCGAGTGTCCACGAGTTCTCTGTGTTGATCTAACCAAAAACAGGTCCTGCGCAAGATCTGTATCTTGTCCCCTTATATATTTGTAGATGTTGATCATGTCCCCTCTTAATCTCCTCTTTTCCAGTGTAAACATGCCTAGTCTTGCAAGCCTTTCCTCCTATTCCAGCGTCTCCATACCCTTAATTAGTTTGGTTGCCCGCATTTGAACCTTTTCTAGCTCCAGGATATCCTTTTTGTAGTAAGGTGCCCAGAATTGTACACAGTATTCAAGGTGTGGCCTCACAAGTGATTTATATAACGGGAGTATAATACTCTCGTCCCTAGCATCAATTCCCCGTTTTATGCATGCTAATATCTTATTAGCCTTCTTTGCTGCAGTCCTACTTTGGGTAAAACTGCTTAGTTTGCTATCTATGAGGACACCTAAGTCCTTTTCCAGTACAGAATCCCCTAATTTTACCCAATTTAGTAGGTAGGTGTTATTTTTGTTCTTGTTACCACAGTGGTGTAGTCCGCACTATACTGGTGGGAGCAGGTGGGTGTGAGAGCTCTGACTACTGCTTGTCCAGTGGTGTAGTCCACACTAGTATCCAGAAAGGAGCAGGTGGGTGTGAGAGCTCTGGCTACTGATGGTACAGTGGTGTAGTCCACACTAGTACCCGAGTGGGAGCATGTGAGAAAAAAAGCTCTGGCTACTGGTGGACCACTGGTGTAGTCTGCACTAGTATCCAAGTGGTAGGCCAGTGTCAGAGCTCTGGCTACTGAGGGTCCGGTAAAGTATGGGAGGGCGCAAATTTTCAGTTAACAGCGGGGCATCAAACGCCCTACTTCCAGCCCTGCTTATGCAGATGGACATGGAGACTGATTAGGTTTCATTGAGCTGTCAGATTCAGTAGAATCTTAAGGAAGATGCTCAGAATCCAGATAATCATGTTGCCCTGCCCTTGTGCCCTTTTTGGCAGCACTTTCTCCCACTGATAGTGTGCTTCTGGTGTATTCACATATTAGATTTCAGGTGATATTTATTTCTCCTTTTACATTTTTTAGCCAGGTCATCTCTTGAATGGATATTATAAGCTGTTAATTGTTTGTCACTTACATGCGAGGTGTGGCTATTAAATTATGAGACTGTACTTGTATAACATAAACCATACTGAGTGAGTTAAAAGAGAGTGGGGAAACATTTACCTTGGACTATCCCAAAATGGTTTTGCATATTTCACCCCTCCTGCACGGATATTTTGCTGCTTGAAGTTGTGTTGTTCATGTGCGTTGTAAAAATGTTTAGTTCAAAAGTAGAGCAATGTGTTAGCTTAGTTATATTGAACAAAAACCGAGGCTTATGGGGCAGACTGTATGTCACATACACAAGTGTTTGAGTGGCACAAAAGATTTAGTGGCGGTCGTGAGGATTTCAAAGATGATGAAAGTCTGGGAAGGTCTTGAATATCAAAAATAGAGATGAGCAGGTTCGGTTCTCAAAGAACCGAACCCCCCTGGACTTCACGTCACGAGTCCGGATCCGAGTCAGGCTCGGGTTTTCCCGCCTGACTCGGAAACCAGAACGGGGCAAAACGTCATCATCACGCAGTCGGATTCTTGCGGGGTTTGGATTCCATATAAACAGCCGCGCGTCGCCGCCATTTTCACTCCGGCATTGGAGAGTGTAGAGAGAGGACGTGTCTCCGTCCTCAGTGTCCGTGTATTGTGCTGCATCTGTTCGGTCAGAGTGGTTGTGTCCTCTGCTGCCATATGTCCAGTGCTGCTGTATAAGTACAGTCCAGTGGTGCTGTGTTGTGCTGCATCAGTCCAGTGGTGCTGTGTTGTGCTGCATCAGTCCAGTCAGTGGTGGTGTGTTGTGCTGCATCAGTCCAGTCACAGTTGTGGTGTCCTCTGCTGCTATATGTCCAGTGCTGCTGTATAAGTCCCGTCCATTGCAGTTGTGCTGTGTTGTCCAGTGGTGGTGTCCCTGTGCTGTTGTATATGTCCAGTGGTACTGCCGTATATGTCCATTGATACTGCCGTATATGTCCAGCGGTACTGCCGTATATACAGCGGTACTGCTGTATAAATCCAGTAATCCTGTCGTATAATTCCAGTGGTGCTGGTGTATAAATCCAGTGATCCTGCCATATAAGTCCAGTAAACCTGCCATATATATGTCCATTGATACTGCCGTATAAATCCAGTGATCCTGCCGTATAATTACAGTGATCCTGCCGTATAATTACAGTGGTACTGATGTATAAATCCAATTCAGTGATACTGCCGTATAAGTCCAGTGGTACTGGCGTATAAATCCAGTGATCCTGCCGTATAATTCCAGTGATCCTGCCGTATAATTCCAGTGGTACTGGCGTATAGGTCCAGTGATCCTGCCGTATAATTCCAGTGATCCTGCCTTATAAGTCCAGTAAACCTGCCGTATATGTCCAGTGGTACTGGTGTATAAGTCCAGTGGTACTGGCGTATAAGTCCAGTGATCCTGCCGTATAATTCCAGTGATCCTGCCGCATAATTCCAGTGGTACTGGCGTATAAATCCAGTGATCCTGCCGTATAATTCCAGTGATCCTGACGTATAATTCCAGTGATCCTGGCGTATAATTCCAGTGGTACTGTCGTATAATTCCAGTGATCCTGCCGTATAAGTCCAGTGATCCTGCCGTATAATTCCAGTGGTACTGGCGTATAAATCCAGTCCAGTGATACTGCCGTATATATGTCCAGTGGTACTGCCGTATAAATCCAGTGGTACTGCCGTATAATTCCATATAAAGCCATATAATTCCGTATAAATCCAGTCCAGTGGTGCTGCCATATAAATTCAGTGATGCTGTCCTGTGCTGTATATTATTTACTCCAAATATAGGGGTTATTAATATTTAATCTGAATAATTTGCCCTGTGTGGTGTAGAGGTACGCTCTCCTGTACCGCATATTGTTATATAACTCCAGAAAAATAATGGAGAACAAACATTTTGAGGATATAATAGGAAAAGATCCAAGAACCACTTCCTCCTAGTGCTGAAGCTGCTGCCACTAGTCATGATATAGATGATGAAATCCCATCAATGTCGTCTGCCAAGGCCGATGCCCAATGTGATAGTAGAGGGCATGTAAAATCCAAAAATCCAAAGTTCAGTAAAAAGACCCATAAAAAGAAATTTAAATGGTCTGCGGAGAAACGTAAACTTGCCAATATGCCATTTACGACACGGAGTGGCAAGGAACGGCTAAGGCCCTGGCCTATGTTCATGACTAGTGGTTCAGCTTCACATGATGATGGAAGCCCTCATCCTCCCGCTAGAAAATTGATAAGAGTTAAGCTGGAGAGAGCACAGAAAAGAACTGTGCGCTCTGAGATGGTATCACAAATCCCCAAGGAGAGTCCAAGCGTGTCAGCGGTTGCGATACCTGACCTTCCCAACACTGGACGAGAAGAAGTGGCTCCTTCCACCATTTGCACGCCCCCTGCAAGTGCTGGAAGGAGCACCCACAGTCCCGTTTCTGATATTGAAATTGAAGATGTCACTGTTGAAGTACACCAGGATGAGGATATTGGTGTTGCTGAGGAGGAAGTTGACGATGAGGATTCTGATGGTGATGTGGTTTGTTTAAATCAGGCACCGGGGGAGACGTCTGTTGTCCGTGGGATGAAGAAGCCCATTGTGATGCCTGGGCAAACTACCAAAAAAGCCACCTCTTCGGTGTGGAATTATTTCTCCACGAATCCAGACAACAGGTGTCAAGCCGTATGTTGCCACCTAGGAATATCCTCCCTTATACGTCACCTGCTGCGCATTCATCAGAAGTCAGTGTCAAGTTGTTAAACTTTGGGTAAGAGCGTAAGTAGTCCACTGACACCTAAATCCCTTCTTCCTCTTGTACCCAAGCTCCTGCAAGCCACACCACCAACTCCCTCAACGTCAACTTCCTCCTCAGTCAGGAACGTCAATAGTCCTGCAGGCCATGTCACTTGCAAGACTGAGGAGTCCTCTCCTAACCGGAATTCCTCCGGAGGATCCTTGAGTGGTACGCCTGCTGTTGCTGCCGCTGCTGTTGTTGCTGCTGGGAGTCGATCAGTGTCCCAGAATTGAAGTCGGAAGACCACTTGTACTACTTCAAGTAAGCAACTGACTGTCCAACAGTCCTTTGTGAGGAAGATGAAATATGACAGCAGTCATCCTTATGCAAAGCGGATAACTGAGGCCTTGACAGCTATGTTGGTGTTAGACGTGCGTCCGGTATCCGCCATTAGTTCAGTTGGACTTAGAGAATTGTTTGAGGTACGTATAAAATATAATATTTCTTCAAAACCACTCAGAAATTGTAATTTTTTAAATGGTATAAATAGGCTAAGAACATATATTCAAAATGGTTATGGATCAATGGGTCGACCTGGTTAAGGTCGACAGTCAATAGGTCGACCACTATTAGTCGACATGGGAAAAAAGGTTGACACGAGATATTTTATAATTTTTGGTGTTATTTTGTCCGTAACATGAACAGGAAACCCTATTAGTGCAACATGTCCCCTTGCATGGCAAGTGAGCTGGGGGCAAGGTGCCTTACTCTGCTACAGCTGTGCTTGGCACAGGTTATTACTCCCATTTGTAGTCTACGTGGATTATAAAAGTATGAAAAAGTTAAAAATAAAAAATTTGTGAAAAACTCATGTTGACTTTTTCATGTGTCAACCTGTCCTGTGTCAAACTTTTCACTGTGTCAACCTTTTTCTCATGTCGACCAATATTGGTCGACCTACCGTCCATCTATCTTTAAAACGTATCCCACTGTAGTTTAATTTTTGTTTAACTTTTTTTTTATTTAGCACTTTTAAAATATTGATTTTCTCAAGAACATTGATCCCCGATATATTGGACTATCAATGATTTACCCGGCTTCTGCTCTACTCTGCAGCTACTGGGTATATACTGGGAGGCTGGGGACTGCTTAATTTAAATTTCCCCGACCTCTCAGCAGCGATCGGCTGTGCGGCAGGCACTGGGCGAGGGAACCAGGTAGCTGGCAGAGGAGCTGGCAGGTTCCTCTGAGAGTGACAGCTGCTGGAAGATTATCATCCAGCAGCCGTCCTGTGGGCATTTCTGACTGGTCACATCTGATGCTACCACGCCAGGCAAGTGGTTAAAACAAAGCTGTTTATGTTTAGTCACATTTTTGTTTCTTTCTCCTGCTTTAAGGGAATCTTCAAAAAAAGTTTTAAAAAATTGACTAAATTAGTTTAAGGTTTATGATGTAATAAAACAAAAGTCATGCTATGAACCAATATATAGAAGTGATATAACAGAGCATCTGCTGTTATAGCCAATTGAGAGTGCCCATGGGCCTGATTCAGATGTGAAAGCAAGGCAGAAAAAGCATGTAACTCTGGGGCAGATGTATTAACCTGGAGAAGGCATAAGGAAGTGATAAACCAGTGATATGTGCAAGGTGATAAAGGCACCAGCCAATCAGCTCCAATATGTAAATTAACAGTTAGGATCTGATTGGCTGGTGCCTTTATCACCTTGCACATATCACTGGTTTATCACTTCCTTATGCCTTCTCCAGGTTAATACATCTGCCCCTCTGTGTCTGGAGCAAACCATGGGGGTGATTCCGAGTTGTTCGCTCGCTAGCTGCTTTTAGCAGCATTGCACACGCTAAGCCGCCGCCCTCTGGGAGTGTATCTTAGCTTAGCAGAATTGCGAACGAAAGATTAGCAGAATAGCGAATAGAAATTTCTTAGCAGTTTCTGAGTAGCTCCAGACTTACTCAGCCATTGCGACCAGCTCATTCCTTTTCGTTCCTGGTTTGACGTCACAAACACACCCAGCGTTTGCCCAACCACTCCCCCGTTTCTCCAGCCACTCCTGCATTTTGCAACTCGAACGCCTGCGTTTTTCCGCACACTCCCATAAAACGGCTAGTTTCCGCCCAGAAACACCCACTTCCTGTCAATCACACTACGATTAGCACAGCGATGAAAAAGCTTTGTTATGCCGTGAGTAAAATACCTAACTTTTGTGTAAAATAACTAAGCGCATGCGCACTGCGAACCTTGAGCATGCGCAGTAAGCGACTAATTGCAGTATAGTGAAAATCGGCAACGAGCAAACAACTCGGAATGACCCCCCCATGTCTTGATGCAGGCAAATAAAATACAGTTATATGTTTTCTGTGCAGGGTAAATACTGGCTGCGTTTGCATGTAGCCCACACATGTTAACACGGCTTTATTTTAACACTGCAATTTAGATTTAAGTTTGGACACACTTCTCCAAAATCGAAATCTCTCTGCACATGTTACCACCACCCCTTTCCCTGCAGTGCAGCATGGTTTTGCCCAGGGGCACATTTGCTTGGTTGTTTTTTTGCTTTGCTTCCAAACCAGAATCAGGCCCCAGAAGAATACTTGGTCCTTTTGTTTTTACACTGTACTTTTGTTTTGCATGCACCTTCCCAAACCAGAAATGAAAAATCACAATTATTGATATTTCCGAATGGATAGGCTTGAATGGAATATTGTGTGGATATACACCTATGTTTCTCTACACATTTTCTGATGCTGTACCAGCAGGCTCTGTTAGATAAGGAGTGTTCAGCACTGTCACTTTTCACTGCCAAGAGCCAGCAGGCACTGGGACCCATTGCAGTTCTCTCCCGAAGGTCTAACTTCCGATGTTTGCTACTGTGAATGCACAGCTTTACTGTGCAGCTTTCTCCATTATTGTCTATGCTTTATGGATGTGCCTCTGAGACTCACCACTCCATTAATACATATAAGTCCCCTCAGAGTGCCCCATTACCCTGTTTCACCATCGCTTGCCACAGGGAGCATACCGCTACATACCACCAGGATATACATGCTAATACTGCCCAGCGCACTACAATACCCAGCATATCCTATACACTCCAGGCTGTATCTGCCACTCTATATGTAACCTGCACCTGTGATTAACCCACTGTCTAACACCACCTGTTTCTACATGATTAATAAACCTACAACATGGTTAAACTGACAGCTCTGTGGACTCACACTTCTGCATATACCGCAAAACTCTGCTACTAAGTTCTAGGCCCAGGCTACTTACATACCTAACATGCACAGCCCAGAGCTCCAGAACTCTGCTAATAGTCTCAGCATGAAACTGTGCTCTAACAATAAATTAATACAAATATATCAAATTTTCTAAAAAGGACAAGTAAAGACATTGCCGATAGCAACCAATAAACTTAAAGCTATAATTTATCAAGCACATTCTATAAAATGATAGTTTGAAGCTGATTGGTTATGATGTGCAATGTCTCTACTTTTCCTTGTTAAAAGGTTTAAAACATCTCCCCTGCAGTCCACTGTCTCCAGACTGTCCAGCGATTTCTCCAAATCCTCATTAGTGAGTAAAACTGAGTATCTAGAAAACAGGCATAGAAGGAATAATCTTTGGTTTCTGGCTTCCCAGGAAGGGCAGGGGAGGAGTGTCAGCATCACTGCATCAGTCAGGCAGTAGCGTTTGCATCAATGCTATGCGATCACATTGCTCTGGCTGCGCACACGCATATTGGGACCTGCACGTGCGCACTGGCGCAGAGGACAGGAGAATGTGGTCTCATCCCAGATGCAATGCGACCTGAATAAGGCCCATAGCAGGGCCGAAACTAGGATTTTCGTCACCCAGAGCAAGGCAGAAAATTGGCTCCCCCTCCCAAAAAAAACAAACAAAAACAAACTCTGTCAGACTAAAATAATAATATTATCAAAAAATGTGAAAAAAGAAGATACTATTGGACAATATTCCCCTATGTGCCTCAAATGCCCTAAGCGTCACATGCCCTACCAGCGTGTTCAACTACATGCTCCTTTGTGTGTCCCCATACATTGCACTATATCATAACACTTCATCACTGCACTACATTCCCCTATCCCCTGCACTACATCACTATACTACATCCCTTACACGCTGAACTACATCACTGCACTACATGCCCCTATGCACTGCACTACATACCCTATATGCTACACCACATCACTACACTACATCCCCTTATATGCTACACCACATCAGTGCACTACGTGCCCCTATATACTACAATACATTACTACACTACATACCCTATAAGCTACACCAAATCCCCCCATCTGGGAGGCAAAGTGAAGGTTGATACTGCTAACTGGGAGCACAGTGCGCTTCTATAGCTTGTACAGTGCACCACACGCTAGTCGCAGCACTGCATGGCAAAGAAGAGAGTTTAAGACAGTAGCCGGCATAGGAGAGATCCCAGGTACTGGAGCTCACCTGCACAGCGCCGGAGACAGCTGTGGGCAGACAGGTGGGTCAGAAACATTGCCCTGGGAGCTGTCTGGTGTCTCACAGGAGCAGCACAGCACTGCTGGTTGGAAAAAAAAACCCTGCTCCTCTGTAACTACTTGGCGCCCCTCAAATCTTACACCCGGGGCACATGCCCCCTTAGCCCCCCCCCCCCCTAGTTACGGCCCTGCCCATAGGCCTCTGTACCTTGGGTATAGTTTCGAATAACTTTGTTAGATGCTATCACTTCTTTGCAGTTTTCTTGGCAATGAAAGGGTTAAGGGCCCTACACACTTGCCGATGTGTGCGGGCGATATGAACGATCTCGTTCAGTAATGAACAAGAAATCGTTCATATT
This sequence comes from Pseudophryne corroboree, assembly GCF_028390025.1. Classification (NCBI taxonomy): domain Eukaryota; kingdom Metazoa; phylum Chordata; class Amphibia; order Anura; family Myobatrachidae; genus Pseudophryne; species Pseudophryne corroboree. The sequence goes on from NC_086449.1 coordinate 752,958,926, forward strand.
GCTCAGTGTGTATGCACCAATGATGAACGATGTGTGGCCCCTCGGCCGTTCATCGTTGGTTCTCCGTCGGTTTGCAATACAAGTCAATTTGGACGATGATCGATCATCATTCAGATCGTTCATCGTCAAAATTAAATGCATCAGTGAGTGTGTAGGAGGCTTTAACAATCACAGATTCTCAGGTGTAAATTATCATCTAATGTCATAAATCCATATGTCAGTTCTGGAATTATAACACTAAACATAATAGTCTGGTTTTATTTTTTTAATATAATTTTTATTGAAACACTGAATTTTCCATTGTTTACACAATTTCCTTCGTAACAATAAAATCTACGTTTATCAACAGTGTGTAGAGTATCATTTATACATTCTGCTGAGTATATAACAAAAATAATAACTTAGAATATGCTCATCTATCATAATATTCAAGTACAATACAACTGTATCTATTATCACAAATATACATATCGATGTCTACAACCACAAGACCCCGTTCCTAGGGGTTATTCCCCCAAGTCATTTCCCGTCTAAAGTCAACACTTCGCGTCTGTGATTTAGAGAGGTTAGGCAGGGAACTCAGGGTAGTATATTTATCGGTGGGTCCCCAGATTATTCTCGAATATCATACCATTGCGTGTTTTTTAGGGAGTCGTGTATCCTAGTACGTAGATCGATTGGCAAAGTGCCAATATTGCTTTCCCAGGTTCCAAAAAACCCAGCTGAACGCCTTTCTTTCTCTAATATAGTGTCAATCCACTCCATATTAAACACATGGTGTAGTTTATCTTTAAATAGCTTCAGGGTAGGGGGAGTTGCCTCAATCCATGTCTGTAGAATAGCCTTGCGGGCAGCCACAATTATAATGAGCAATAAGCGCTTACACCCTCTCTCTATTCGCTGTTCTTCGGGTAACATGCCAAATATTGCCCATTTATCCGTGAGTGGAATATAGTTTACCAGATTGTCAAGAGAATAACGTCTTATTTTGAGCCAAAATATTCTTAGCAAGGGACATTTCCAAAAGAAATGGTACATATAGTGGTATGAGATTGCTCCCTTTACTGGTAGGTCTGAGGTTAGTAGCCCATCAAGAGGATTATTCCAATCCACATCTGATAGCCTTCCTCACACTGCTATAGCATAATGTTTAGCCTGAATGTATGCAAATGGGAATCTTAGGAAGCTCGGGAATTTTTCCGATGCTTGCATATATGACAAAGGCGATCTAGTAACTTTATTTAAAAGTGTCCCCACATTGTATAGCCCTTCATTCTTCAGTCTATCATAAGGGGAAGCCGCCAACCCATTCTGGAATTCAGGGTTAAGTAGGAACTGTGAAAACAGCGTACTATAAGAGTTCAAGTTATGTTTGTGCCGGAGTATATGCCAAAGTCGTTTTGTGGTCCATAATAAAGGGTTAGTGCGTATGTGGTCTTCTACATCACAATCATGCATGTGTAGAAATCCCATTAAATTACAGTTCGCTAAAAATTGTTCCTCCAGAGAGGTGTTCGTGTAATGGTCTGTCCCAGAAAGCCAATCCCGCAAATAGCGCAAGACAGCAGCATGACTATAATGCAAAATATTAGGGAAGTTGATTCCTCCATTAGAAACTGGTTGTTGTAGCTTTATCAGCCCTATTCGTGGTTTTTTAGCTCCCCAAATAAATTTCCTAAAGTAAGCATTCAATAAGCTGATATCTTTTTGGGATAAAAGAAGAGGTAAAGCCTGCAATATGTAAAGCCATCTCGGAAACGTCACCATTTTAATGAGATTCGCTCTTCCCACATAAGACAGCATAAGGTGAGCCCAACCTTCTAGTTCCCTAGCTGTATTCGTTAGTGCTGTAGAGATATTCAAACTACTGTATATAACTCCGTTAGACGTTTGGGAAGGCGAATGCCTAGATCAGGCTTGTCCAACCCGCGGCCCGCGGGCCGCATGCGGCCCAGGTCGGCTAGTAATGCGGCCCAGTGCAATTTTTGATTTTTTAAGAAATTCTAAAGTTTCAAGTTACACTGCCGGCGCTTGTGGCCGGGGCACGTCACAACGGTGACGCCAGCGCGCTTCACCCGCCCCATCCATTTTTTTTTTTTTGCAGAGTACGGACACCACATGTGAAGCTGAGCCGGCCCCAGCAGGCTGCCAGCACATCCTGATTGGATTGCTGCCGCTGGGACCAGCACCAGCTCACGCCCTCTCCGCTGTCAGTCACAGTGTAGCCCTCCTTCGCTGCATAGCGGCACACGTGATTGAGCAGCACGAGAGTAGAGGAGCCCAGCGGAGAAATTGGTTCTACAAGAACTCGTAAGTGAGCCGGGGGGGGGGGGGGTGTCTGAAGTCCGTGGCCGCGCCGCTGTACAGTGTCCAGGGGGGGGGGGGGGGGAATCGGGATCTGAAGTCCGTGGCCGTGCCGCTGTACAGTGTCCCGGCGGGGGGAGAGAGGAGGTCTGAACCGCTGTACAGTGTCGGGGGAAGGGAGGGTCTGGTCTGAAGTCCAGCGCCACGCCGCAATACAGTGTCCGGGGGGTTTCTTGGGAGCTGGGATGGACTTGATGTCCAGCGCTGCAGCAGTAAAATGAGGCCGGCGGTGTCTAAACTCCACAGTACAGATTGGTTCGGGGGGAGGGGGTAACGAGGATGAAGTCAGGTGCCACTGCAGTACAATGTGTCCGGGAGGGGGGGGGGGTTTGGGGTCCGCTGTCAGTCACAGTGTAGCCCTCCTCTACTGCATAGTAGCACACGTGACAGCAGCACGGAGCTCAGCCCAGCGGGAGAAATTTGTGGGCCCTTGAAGAAGTACAGTGTGGAGGGAGGGGGGGGAGGGAGAGGAGGAGGAGAGGAAGAGGACTACAGTGTGCGTGTGGGGGGGTGGGATGCATTGGTGGCTGAGAAACAATGTCAAACATCTCACTAACTTCATTTCCAAGTAAGTTTAATATGTTAACTATGTTTTCTATGTTTTTTTTGGATGATCAGGTATCGTTACTGTTATTTTATTTTATGTGCGGCCCCAACCAAATTTTCATCTTCTAATGTGGCCCAGGGAAGGTGAAAGGTTGGACACCCCTGGCCTAGATAGTCAATGTACGATCTCGCCCATCTCACCGCTATCTGGCGACCCCAATTCGGGACAGTGACACGGGGATGTAAGTAAAGACCCACGGATTTGGTCAAATTTACTGTGAACCCTGAGATTTCACCAAATTCTCCTAATTTATCTAAAATTTTCTGCAAAGACACCTTAGGGTCACTTATATATAGCAATACGTCATCCGCGAAGGCTGACAACTTCATTTCTACTCCTCCTACCCGTATGCACCTAAATTCTGACCAATTTTGTAAGATACGAAATAGTGGGTCGATACAGAGGTTGAACAATAAATGGATAAAGGGCGTCCCTGACGCTTACCCCTGTGCATATAAATATGATCTCCCCTCACTCCATTAATCAACAAAGCCGTTTTGGGTCGGGCGTAAAAATATCGAATCAATTCAGTAAAATTCGGGTCAAAGCCCCTTCTCTCTAGCACCGCAAACATATGCAGCCAAACCACAGAATCAAAAGCTTTATTGGTATCTAAACTAAGCAGAGGCGTAACAAGCACAGGGCGAGCAGGGCACGTGCCCTGGGCGCTGTGGCAGCCCCAGCAGAGGGGGGCGCCACCAGTACCTGCACGGCCTGCTCGCCCCATGCGCCCACAGCCGCGTCAGTGTGCAGGCATCAGCCAGCAATTGTAGCCCCGCCCCCTCGCGGCTTTATGCCGCGATTCGCGGGTCGGTGAGTGGTGGAGCCAACATGACGTTTCTCATTGAAGGGTGTCATATTGGCTCCGCCCCTTCTCCCACTGACCCGCAACTTGCGGCAAACGGCCGTGAGGGGGCGGAGCCTAGCGATGAGCATTCCCCTGGTCCTGCCCGAGCCACCAGTCAGCACAGCACTGCCAGTGATCTCCTGCAGCATACCTCAGCCTCATTCAGGTGTCAGTGTCAGTGTAAGTGTGTGTTTGTCTACATGTTTGTGTGTATGTCTTCTACGTGTGTGTATATTTATGTGTGTATATGTTCAGTGTGTCTGTGTATAATTGTGTATGTGTGTGTTTTCCATGTATGTATTATGTGTGTGTGTGTGTATATATGTATGTATATATATACATATATTATATGTACACAGTGGTCGAAGTGGGCCGGTATACTGCGCTATGGCATACCGGCACTTCTCCACAGACCCGGAAGTATATATATATATATATATATATATATATATTTTATTTTTTAAATTAGCAGTGTGCAGACAGCAGCATGTAGGAAGGAGGCCGGAGGTCCTAGAGGACTCACCCTGGAAGAGGGAGTTAGCTGAGCACCCCGGGAACGGAGACCTGTGCACCGGCTGAAGAGACGCGAGGGAGCGTGTCGCAGGACAAGGAGAGGACCAACGCCAGGGAGGAGCTGCCTGCGCCTGTCACCGGAGCGACCAGAGCCGTCCGCGCTGAGTGGAGAAGACGCCGCAGAAGAGGAATCCAGCCAGCCGCAGGACCGGGGAAGGATATCCAACCTTCAGCGGACCGGGACCCTGCAGCAAGGGAGGAGACTGACCAACGACGGGAGCACCAGCATCGCGGAGGACACCCGCTTACCAGAGCAAGGACCCATCGAAGAACCCGGCTGGCTTAAAAAAGATGGCGCGGAACAGCGGGGAGGATGGCGCAGATCGGGATCCTGCAGCTGGAGAGAAGACCCCCCTTCGGAGCGCAGCAGACCACACTGAAAAGGGTGCATTCCTGGTGCGGTGCTCTGCATCCCGGGTGGCGCCGAAGACGTGGAGTGTCGGAGGTGGCAGAAGCGCCACAGCTTGGGGTGAGAAATTGCTGTAACACTTCCGCTGCAAAACTCTGCAATTAGTCAATTGAGGGGGTAGGCTCCCCTCACCACAGTGCCCCGCAGGATTAGTTAATTAAGGGGGTAGACTCCCCTCACCGCAGTGCCCCGCGGGCCTTGTTAATTAAGGGGGTAGGATCCCCTCACTCTATAATGTGTATTTCGGCTCATTCTATGTGCTATAATGTGAATTTTAGCTCATACCGTGTGGTATAATGTGAATTTCGGCTCATACCGTGTGCTAGTATGTGAATTTCGGCTCATACCATGTGGTGTAATGTGAATTTCGGCTGATACCATGTGCTAGTATGTGAATTTCGGCTCATACCGTGTGGTATAATATGAATTTCAGCTCATACCGTGTGCTAGTATGTGAATTTTGGCTCATACCGTGTGGTGTAATGTGAATTTTGGCTCATACCGTGTGCTAGTATGTGAATTTCGGCTCATACCATGTGGTGTAATGCGAATTTCGGCTCATACCGTGTGCTAGTATGTGAATTTCGGCTCATACCGTGTGGTGTAATGCGAATTTCGGCTCATACCATGTGCTAGTATGTGAATTCTGGCTCATACCGTGTGGTGTAATGCGAATTTCGGCTCATACCGTGTGCTAGTATGTGAATTTCGGCTCATACCGTGTGGTAGTATGTGAATTTCGGCTCATAACGTGTGGTATAATGTGAATTTCGGCTCATACCGTGTGTTAGTATGTGAATTTCGGCTCATACCGTGTGGTATAATGTGAATTTCAGCTCATACCGTGTACTAGTATGGGAATTTCGGCTCATACCATGTGGTATAATGTGAATTTCGGCTCATACCGTGTGGTATAATGGGAATTTCAGCTCATACCGTGTGCTAGTATGTGAATTTTGGCTCATACCGTGTGGTATAATGTAAATTTCGGCTCATACCGTGTGCTAGTATGTGAATTTCGGCTCATACCATGTGGTGTAATGCGAATTTCGGCTCATACCGTGTGCTAGTATGTGAATTTCGGCTCATACCGTGTGGTGTAATGCAAATTTCGGCTCATACCATGTGCTAGTATGTGAATTTTGGCTCATACCGTGTGGTGTAATGTGAATTTTGGCTCATACCGTGTGCTAGTATGTGAATTTCGGCTCATACCATGTGTTGTAATGCGAATTTCGGCTCATACCGTGTGGTATAATGTGAATTTCAGCTCATACCGTGTACTAGTATGGGAATTTCGGCTCATACCGTGTGGTATAATGTGAATTTCGGCTCATACCGTGTGGTATAATGGGAATTTCAGCTCATACCGTGTGCTAGTATGTGAATTTCGGCTCATACCGTGTGGTATAATGTGAATTTCGGCTCATACCGTGTGGTATAATGTGAATTTCAGCTCACCGTGTGCTAGTATGGGAATTTCGGCTCACACCGTGTGGTATAATGTGAATTTCGGCTCATACCGTGTGCTAGTATGTGAATTTCGGCTCATACCGTGTGCTATAATGTTAAAGGGGCACCAGTACTAGATAGTATAAGGGGTCCTACTACACTGAAGGACACGTCCCCTTTAGAGTGGCATGCCCCCTTTTCCGGCGCACGCATAATTGCATCCTTCACCTTTCCATACCCCCACTTAAAAATTTACACTTCAACCACTGCACCTCCATATATACATACACATCCTGACATCTTTATACACAGTGGCCATTTTTTTCAGTGCGTGCCAGTGGTGTGCGCACATAGTTTCCTTTTGTAGTTTTTTTTTTTTTGGGGGGGGGGCACCATTATTGATCTTGCCCTGGGCTCCAAAAACCCTAGTTACGCCTCTGAAACTAAGTAGCATACTATTAGGTTGCGGTATCCCTGTTCCGGCTATAACGGCTGCTATGGCCCTTCTTATTGCTTTTATGGAATGACGCCCCCTTATAAATCCAGTCTGATGTGACGTCAGTAAATCTGGTAATATTACCTGCAGTCTGTTGGCCATAATTTTTGCTAATAATTTTAGATCTGTGTTTAAGAGAGATATTGGTCTATAGGAGTCCATTAACAATGGATCCTTATCCGGTTTGAGAATAAGAGAGGTGTAGGCATCGTGAATGATGGAAAGGTAGGTTTATCTTTTAGTATTTTATTGAACATATCTAGCAGTGCAGGCAGTAGCTCAGTCTCCAACAACTTATAATACATTCCAGAAAATCCATCCGGACCAGGGGATTTATGGGATAAAAGCCCCTTAATAACACTTTTCAATTCCTCCTCAGTTACATCTCCGGCTAGACTATCCCTCTGTTCCTGAATTAACTTAGGCAATCTAGCTAAGGATAATAATTGATCTTGGCGATCTTTTGATATTGGCACATCCCGATATAGAGTCGTGTAATATCTGTGAAAATGGCCAAGTATATCAAGAGCGTTAACAGATGTCGTGTTCGTAGCAGGATCCCTGATAGCTGTAATGAAGGAACGTTTTTTACAAAGTTTGGACATAAGGGCCAACAGCCTGCCAGCCTTGTTTCCCCATTTAAAATACATCTGCCTAGACTGGTCCAAGCTATATCTAGCCTGCACCACCAAAAAGGCCTCAACAGTCCTTCTGGACTGCAAATAGATATTCATATTGGAGTCCGACTGATGCATTTGATATTGCCGGAAAGCCAGAGTCACCATCTCTTGCAGATTTTTATATTGTTTTACTGATTCTCTTTTACGTCTAGCAACATATTGGATGATATGGACACGCATAACCGCCTTTGACGCCTCCCAGAACAAGACAATGTTATCCCAACTGTCCAAGTTATCATCCTGGTAATTAGTCCAAGATGCTGTGAGATAGTTTTTAAAATCCTCCGATTTGGATAAATAGTCCGGGAAACGCCAAAGGCGGGTCGCCGCCACCGCTGCACTATGCCACATATCCAAGGATATTGGAGCGTGATCCGAGATCAAAATATCATAAATCTCAGCTTTTTTCACCTGAGTCATCATAGTATTGGCCAGTAAAAAGAAGTCTATCCTAGACAGTGACTGATGTGCCCTGGATAGGTGAGTATAGGTGTGTTCACCATCATGCAAAAGTCTCCATGGATCACTAACTTGTAGGGTTGTTTTAAGAGCTTGAATATGGTACCAAGAATGAGGGAGAGATCGATTTATTGGTGGAGACTTATCCAACATGTGGTTATCCACGGAGTTAAAGTCACCCGCCAATATCAATTTATATACGTGACGTCTTGCCACCAATTGAGTAACTTTGGCCAAAAAACGGTCAGGAGAGACATTCGGGGCATATAAATTCAATAAAGTGTATTTATTTCCTTCGATGTCAACATCTAATAGTAAGAAGCGTCCCTCCGGGTCAACTACTCTATCTAATATGTCGTATCTTAACCCTCTGCGAAAGATTATAGCTACCCCTCTAGATTTACTTATATAGGAAGCCGCGACACATTCCCCAATCCAACGAGCCCTAAGGGTCGAGTCATCTCCCTGCATCCAGTGGGTCTCTTGTAATAGATCGATGTCAGGTCTCAACCTCCTTAAATGCCTTACTACTTTCTTCCGTTTGATCGGGGTGTTAAGGCCATCAACATTCCAAGAGATTAGGTTACAATGAGGAGGGGTCAAAACTCTATCTTGAGGCATTGTAGGTACAGACATGGATTGAGGCTAACATAGAGTGGCCAACCAGCCTCAAGGAATCAGACATATATAATAAGTAGCTATGTACAGACACCACAACACAACAGCATATACAATGATACACGTGTAAGGGAGCAGGAGATAAATAGTTGTTGTCAATGTGAGCAAATAGGTGTAATGAGATCAATAGAAGTAGTTGGAAAATTTTCATAAATTCGTGTTTCTCTATTATTTTTGTAGTCATATGAGATGGGCACCACCCATCTAACTTTTCCGAGGACCCCAACATTCTCATTTGGGGGGGGGCTCCGATAAACTGTTAAACCATCGCAACTTTGTAAACTATATGTAGTGAATAGCAACAATAAAAATAAAAATAAAATAAAAAGGGCAAAAAGCCACTACCTGAATAGCGTTTAATACCGCCAGCATCCCAGTGGTTAATTTTACTTTGCCACCATAAAGGTAAGTATAGTCAAGTACTGTTCCTTATCATAGCCTACCACCCCACCACGGAGCATCATCAGTGCCTCCCAGGGGACCACGGACAACCCCCGCCTCATAATATCAAAAGACAGTAAAGTACATTGGTAGAGTCGGCGGCTGTTGCCCACCCTCCCAGGACGCCTGTAACTAAAATTTATTCATCAAAACTCTCCGGGGGGCGGCTCGGACCTCTGTGCAGATGATCCTTGGCCTGCTTAGGATCAGTAAAGTATACTGGATGACCGTTTTCCATTATCCGCAGTTTAGCTGGATACATCAAAGCGAAGCGTTCATTCCGCTCCACCAGCATCCTGCATACCTCGGAAAACTCCCTTCTCTTCTGTGACACTAAAACAGAAAAATCCTGAAATATCAAGATCTTCTGTCCATCCACAACAAGAGGTAGGGTCGTGCGATAGGCTGTCAACATTTTTTCTTTGGCTCTAAAGTCTAAGAATTTGGCAATTGCAGGTCTAGGCCTAACCAATCTCTCCTGTCTGTCGGGTCCTAGTCTGTGTGCCCTTTCGATTTGGGGTATAGCACCTGCGTCGTGAATCCCGAGCGCCTGTGGTATACGGACACTGATATAATCTATCAGCTGTGGTCCCCGCACCGACTCCGGGATGCCTATGAATCGGAGATTACTCCTCCTATCTCTGTTCTCTAATTCGTCCAGTTTAGCCACCAGAGACTGAATAGTGTGATCTCGTTGGTCAACAGTCGCCTGCAAAGTATGGACCGAGTCCTCATTGTCGCTAAGACGCTGTTCTAACATTGCTATCCTGGACGTATTCGAGTCTATTTTGGCAAGTGAGGTTTCTAATCTGGTGTGAAGATCTTCAAATTTTTTATCAAGCAAGGGCATCAAGAACTGAATTGTCACCTTGGCATTATCCTCAGAGGTAGGTATAATCGGCATTTGAGAAGGCATTAATTGGGATACTCCTGCCTCCCTCCCCATTGGATGTCTTGGAGGGGAGGAAGGGGCGGCTGGAGCCGTAGATTTATTTTTGTTCCTAACCATATTTAGATCAGATTGGGTATTAGGATTAGCAGGTATAGGGTTTTTCTCTAAATATTTGTCCATACCCCAGTATAGACCACTTTTAAGGAAACTACAACAGCACGACAACTTTTATTATTGACTCCTGCACAATACGGCAAGAGAGTAGCCAATCCTATCAGGAAACGTTGTCCGTTACGCGGCAGGTGGCATAAGTGGCCTCTACCCTTTTAATCTTAACCGGCTACATAATCAGAGTGACGTCCCTTGTTGAATAAGAATATAAAGGGTGAGTGTAATATCTAAAGATGACACAATATGGCACCAATATTCTACTTTACCCTAAAGTTATTCAACAATAACACACTCTAGGAGCAATAAAATGCCCTAGTTCTAAATATTCTTCACAGCAACATATGTAATAATGTGAGCCGATGTAATATAATCATCTAAACAGACTTTTCTCAGAAGTATATTACACCACCTAACAAAACATATACTAGCAATAGCCCAATCACCCCGTTAAGACCCCCCGTGGTGTCACCTTGTTAGCTCGGTGATATATAGGTGGATAATCACCGAATCACTCCCTTCTCCTCACACCCACAGTACAACTGTCAATACAACTCCACTGTTCAATAAAGGAGTAGAAGTCCCAGTAAAATACAGGCAGGGTTAGAGAGCCTCCGGTAATAGCGTCATCCAGGGAACGTTTAAGGAAACTCTACAGTAGGCAGCGGTATATTGTATGAAAAAGTGTATACACCTCTACTGCCGCACATAAGGGGGAGAAAGCCTTACAGAGTTCAGACAGGTGACCAATCTGTCCCACTTACTCATAGGAGGCATCCATGTGTACGTTATGCATATATATTAGAATTATTAAAGGGGAGAGGAAAAAGGAATGAAGCGAGGGTAACTGCAATCAGGCTGGAGGGGGTGGGGTCGAAGAGGGAAAAGGACCACACAAGAGGGGGGTTGGTATCAAGTATAGGGTTGCAAGAAAGGGGGGAAGGGGATGTTAGTAACAGAAAGAAAGAAAAACAAACAATGTTAATACCTGGACCAGTGGTGAAGATAAGCTACCGATGGGATCCTCAGCAAAACCAATAGACGGCCCCCATAGCTACAGAGCCTTCCCCAGGCCCGTCAGTCGGCTTCCAAATGAAGATCAGCCACAGCAGTTGTAGGCTATGAGCGTCCCAGCGTCTACGGTCACTCTCAGGCTACGCTCCTGTGCCCGGAGCAGTCCAGCAAGGGCCAGGGAAGGGGGGGGGGACAGTGTGCACACAGCCCGCTATCTATAGAGCAGAGATACCGACACCTCTGCACTTCAGCCGAAGGCCAAAACAGCAACCACACCAGCGGCGACCCTCAGAGGGGCCCGGGCATCAGCAAGTCACACCACACAAGCAGCAGCTCCCAGCAAACCAGGTCTCCCGGCAGCAGCCTTTTCAGATGTGCGGGAGGGGGTCAAGATCCCGTATCTCCGGGCGTTTCGCAGGTCTCCGCAGACGATCCTCCGTCAGCCGGGTCTCCACAGTCCGCGCGGCCGTCACGGGACGTCAATTCAGCAGACACACAGGGGCTTGAGGCAGCGAGGCAGACCACTTCGGGGCACCAAGGCAGAGGCAGAAGAAGGCGACTCTCCTAATCAGGTCCTCACCTCTCCACAGTGACCCCCGGAATACTCTCAGCGCATCAGAGCACAGCGTCCGGCACCAATGGAAGATGTCCCCGGAATCCAAGCAGGTAACGTATGGGGGAAGCGCTGGGGAGGCTGTAAATAGCCAACACAAGCCGGCCAGCCCTTTACACAGAAGGTTGTTTGCAGCGGAGATCTTGCTGGGCATCAGAGTCTGTAACAGCAGGTATAGAATGCTTCCAACGTCCACGCCAGGTTTTCGCGCCCGAAGTCCTGGTGGTCATGCAGGCCGCCAACCTATGCGGCCGGACTTAGGTGCAGGTTAAAGCTCCCTTGACCAGACGAGTACCTCCAGATTCCACAGACCACCCTCTCCCGTTTGGTATAGCCACAGCACCCCATAGGGCAGTTAAAATGTAGAAATAAGGAGGTCTCCACAATCTATCTCAGGAGCTGATCTAAAATGCGGCCATACTCGATGCCCCGCCCACCGGTAGTCAGTCTGGTTTTATTTTAATTTCCATATTGAGGTAATGAATGTCTGGTACATACAGTATGCCCCTTCCCCAGCATAGTTCATACAGCTTACTGTATGTTGTGTGAGTTACCCATTAAAAGAGATTTAAAAAAAAATGGTTACATTCAAATTACTGAGGTGCTAATTAAGTCACCTGTGGCCAGGCATGGATAAACTCAAAACCTGGACCATTGGAGTGCTTTGAAGACTCCATTTGAGAACCTCTGAACTATGGCATCAATAAAAAAAAAAAACTAGTGCACAGATAAAACAGATCTAAAATAATAAATAACAATAAAGGCCCTCATTCCGAGTTGTTCGCTCGTTAGTGGTTTTCGCAACGGAGCGATTTGTCGCAAACTGCGCATGCGCAATGTTCGCAGAGCGCATGCGCTTAGTTATTTTACTCAAAAGTTAGGTATTTTACTCACGGCATAACGAGGAATTTTTATCGTTCTGGTGATCGGAGTGTGATTGACAGGAAGTGGGTGTTTCTGGGCGGAAACTGGGCGTTTTATGGGTGTGTGCTGAAAAATGCTGCCGTTTCTGGGAAAGACGCGGGAGTGGCTTGAGAAACGGGGGAGTGTCTGGGCAAACGCTGGGTGTGTTTGTGACGTCAAACCAGGAACGAAACTGACTGAACTGATCGCAGTGGCAGAGTAAGTCCCGAGCTACTCAGAAACTGCAAAGAAATTTCTATTCGCAATTATGCAAATCTTTCGTTTGCAATTCTGCTAAGCTAAGATTCACTCCCAGTAGGCGGCGGCTTAGCGCGTGCAAAGCTGCTAAAAGCAGCTAGCGAGCGAACAACTCGGAATGAGGGCCAATGTACAGTGTCCTCAAAGTGACAAAGTTAGAAAATCTAGATCACAGGTTCTCAAATAAGAACACTTGTATTAATTTTTTTTTATTGATATCGTAGTTCAGAGGTTCTCAAACGCAGTCTTCAAGGCACTCCAGTGGTCCAGGTTTCAGGTTTATCCACTGCGTTTATGAACCTCTAAACTACGGTATCAATTTAAAAAAAAAAAAGAATACTAGTGCACAGCTAAAATCTAGATCAGTGGTTCTTAACAAGTTTGAGAACCACTGATCTAAATATTCTTAATCAATTAGCCTTACTGTATATAATTTGTGTGGCTATTAAAATAGGATATACAGATGTAGCCATGCTCATCTTACTGCGATGCGGCATGCTGCTTCATGGCATGCTGCATTATGGCATGCTGCACGGCGTGCCAGGCTGCGACTATTTGCATCTGGCGATCGCTCCATTAATTCCTAGGACACTGTGTTCGGAAGATGAGCATTGCGGCTGAGCTGTGTCATGCAGGCCATAGTTGAGGTGGACGCTAGGGTGACCATGGCCCAGTTAGACAAGTAGATAAGTATCTCATCAGGGTTTCCATTGGCTGGATACTCCACAAAAAGCTTCACCTGAGCAAGGTTTCTGCATGCTGGGTGCCCCATCCGCTGACTTGAGAGCAAAAGAATGCTAGAGGGACTTGGTGCCGCAACATGCTGTGCAGGTTTGATGGCAGTCACTTAAACTCTGTCTGGGAGATCATCAGTGGAGATGAATCCTGGATCTACAGTGTTGACCCCGAGACCAAACAACAGTTAGCTCAGTGGACCTCAGTTGGAGGTGCGCCGCCACAGAAGTTCCGATATGAGTGCAGCATAGCCAAGCAGATGGTGGCTGTTTTTGTGTCTAAGACTGGTCTTGTAGCTACCGTACCAATCGTGCAGCAGCGCACCATCACTGGGGACTGGTACTCCAACTAGAACCTTCCGCAAGTGCTGGAAGCCATTTCCAGGCACCGTCCAAGAACTTGCGCTCGTGTTGCCCTTATCCATCACGAAAATGCACCTGCCCACAAGTCCTGTAAAGTGGTGGATTTTCTGGCACATGAACATATCCAGTAGCTTGGTCATCCACCATACAGTCCAGACCAGGCCCCTTGTGACTTATTTGTGTTCCTAGAAATCAAGCACAAGATGTGTGGGATTCGTTTTGAGTCACTGGAAGCTGCAGTGAAGACCTTCATCCAGCATGTAGAAGACATACCTACTTCGGACTGGTCGAGCTGCGTCACCGCATTCAACTTTGCCTAGACTCCTCTGGCGAATATTTGAAAACATGTAACGTTCACTTTGTTTGTAAATATAATACTTTTTTGCATCTGGAAAGTTATTGCACACCTTTCTTATAACTAAGGGGGAGATGTATCGAACCTTCTAAAGAGGACAGGTGGAGAACCTGCCCATTGCAACAAATCAGCTCAGTTGCAGGCTGAGTTTTAAAAATGATAGGAGCTGACTGGCTGGTGCATTATCACCTTCTGCGTTATCATTGCTCCTTATGTACTAAACCCTGGAGAGAGATCAAATGTGTGGAGTTAAAGTACCAGCCAGTCAGCTACTAACTGCCAGGTTCAGGGGCAGATCCAGAAAAAATTACAGGAGGGGGGGCACCATAAGTGGTTGGGCTATCAAGGAGGGGTGGAGTTAGAAGTGGAGTAGGCGTGACCAAGTTACAGTGGGTGTGATCAATTGTGTGAGTTGGTGTGGTCAAGTGCGAAAATGTGCTCCTAAGCAGCAGCCTAGCTTTCAGCTACTTCAAGTTCTCCCTCCCACTCCCTCCAATAGACAATCACACACACACAGCTCCTCGGTTCTCCCTCCCTAGCAGCACCCGGCCTCTGTCCTCACCACCTGAGAGAGAAACCCCACCTCAGCAGCAGGCTTTTAACTAGAGATGAGCGGGTTCGGTTTTACTCGGTTTTACTCGGTTCTCAAAACGGCATCTAATTGGCTCACGGATGTCACGTGTTTTGGATAGCCAATAAGATTCGGTTTTGAGAACCGAGTAAAACCGAGTAAAACCGAATCCGCTCATCTCTACTTTTAACTTCCTGGGCCTTCTACCCTCACCCAGCAACACAGTGTGCCGCACACCAGAAACACACTGACCATAGAAAGCAGGGCCAGCCAGGCTTCTTCTTGCTTGCTGGCCCAGGCTGGGCATCCTCATGGTGTCTGCCCTGGCTGGGAGGAGAAGTACATTGTCCCGGACCACAACGGCGCGTTTTTTCTCAGCGCGCGATGTCCCAGGCTTGGAGCAGGCGGTGCGCAGCAGTGTGATGTCCCGACCCTCGGCGGCGGTGCGCTCTGTAACTTGGTGGGTGCGTTGTCCCGTGACGGCGGCGGTGCACTGTCCTTCAGCATCGGCGGCGGGGCTGAGATGCTCCTGCTCGGCTCCTCTGCGCTGGCTGTACTCCGAGTCCTGTCACATGTCTCCAGGGAGCCAATCACTGGCTTGGCAAGGTGGAGCAGCTGAGAAGGGATACCAGTGGCTCTGACTGACATCCAGGACGGCATGCCGGACTGCCAAAGTCCGTTGTTCAGTAGCGATCACCTCTGCCTGATTGACAGGCAGAGGCGGTCGCAGGGCAAGAGGGGGCTGGACGGCAGCGTTAAGCCTCCGTTTAGGTGGCGCGGTCCGGCCAACGCAGGCATGTTGGAGAGACCGGCCGCGGCAGCTGCATGACGTCTCGCGCTGCTGCTGCGGCCAGTGGCAGCAACGATCAACTCCCAGCCAGCCGCAGGAGCTGCGCTGGCCGGGAGTTACTCCACAAATACAAATGCATCGCTGCTGTGCAGGGCTGACATGCGGGGCGGACTAGCCCTGTGCTGGGCGTCCCCCCGCATGTCAGGGAAGGGAAGATGATCGGCATCCCCCCGCATGTCATGTCAGGGAAGATGATCGTAGCTGTGCTAAATTTAGCACAGCTCCGATCAACTCGGAATGACCCCCCATGTGCACTGCAGGGGGGGCAGATATAACATGTGCAGAGAGAGTTAGATTTGGGTGGGGTGTGTTCAAACTGAAATCTAAATTGCAGTGTAAAAATAAAGCAGCCAGTATTTACCCTGCACAGAAACAAAATAGCCCACCGAAACCTAATTCTCTCTGCAAATGTTATATCTGCCCTCCTGCAGTGCACATGGGGGGGTCATGCCGAGTTGATCGTTCGCTAGCAGTTTTTAGCAGTTGCGCAAACGCATTGTCGCCGCCCACCGGGGAGTGTATTTTCGCTCTGCAGAAGTGCGAACGCCTGTGCAGCAGAGCTCCTGCAAAAACATTTTGTGCAGAACAAGACCAGCCCTGGACTTACTCTTCGTGTGCGTTGATTCTAACGTTGGAGGGTTGGCTTTTGACGGCACACACCCGCCCAGCGTTCGCCCAGCCACACCTGCGTTTTCCCCGGCACACCTCCGTTTTTCCAAACACTCCCTGAAAACGGTCAGTTGACACCCAGTAAAGCCCCCTTCTTGTCAATCTTCTTGCGTTGTGCCGTGCGACTGAAATCTTCGCTAGAACCTGTGCAAAACCACAAAGGACTTTGTACCCGTACGTCACGTGAGCGCATTGCGGTGCATACGCAGAAATTTAGATTTTTAGCCTGACCGTTGCGGTACGAACAACGGCAGCTAGCGATCAACTCAGAATGACCCCCAAGGTTTTGCCCAACTGCTAACAAATTTGCTGCTGAGATCAACTCTGAATTACCCCCAATGTCTCTAATTTAGGGGCATATTTATTATTATTATTATTATTATTATTATTAATAATAATAATAATAATAATAATAACAATAGTAATAAAAATAATAATTTTATTTATATAGCGCTTTCTCCAATAGGACCCAAAGCGCTTAACAGATAGAATGAACATAATACAATACAAAAACAATGAAGTACAGAAAAGCTTTTCATAAAATACAGAGAGCATAAAGATACTAAAAGGACAGTAAGGAAATGCTGAGTAAACAGGAAAGTCTTGAGTCTGTTTTCTAGGGGTGGTCAGTTTGTCGGCTGTCGGGGTCCTGGCGTACAGTAGACCAGCGCCGGAATCCCGACACCCGGCATACCAACACATTTTCTCCCTCTGGGGGGTCCACGACCCCCCTGGGGCCATTCCCGCAGTGTGGCGAGCGCAGCGAGCCCGCAAGGGGCTCATTTGCGCTCGCCATACTGTCGGTATGCCGGCGATTGGGATTCCGGCGACGGTATGCTGTGCTCCGGGATCCCGACAGCCGGCATACCATACTACACCCGTTTTCTAGAGTGGAGGCCTCTTGAACTGTGCGTGGAAGAGATTTCCATAGAGTCTGAGCACCTCCTCCCAATATCACCCCTGCTCCTCTCATCACCCCCTCCCAATCTCACCCCCTGCTTCTCTCATCATTGGCCCCATTTATCTCACCCCCTGCTCCTCTCATCATCCCCTGCCATCTCACTCCCTGCTCCTCTCATCATCCCCTGCCGCCTTACCCCCTGCTCCTCTCATCATCCCCTGCCATCTCACTCCCTGCTCCTTGCATCATCCCCTGCCATCTCACTCCCTGCTCCTCTCATCATCCCCTGCCACCTTACCCCCTGCTCTTCTCATCATCCCCTGCCGCCTTACCCCCTGCTCCTCTCATCATCCCCTGCCGCCTTACCCCCTGCTCCTCTCATCATCCCCTGCCGCCTTACCCCCTGCTCCTCTCATCATCCCCTGCCATCTCACTCCCTGCTCCTTGCATCATCCCCTGCCATCTCACCCCCTGCTCCTCTCATCATCCCCTGCCGCCTTACCCCCTGCTCCTCTCATCATCCCCTGCCATCTCACTCCCTGCTCCTCTCATCATCCCCTGCCATCTCACTCCCTGCTCCTCACATCATCCCCTGCCGTTTCTCCCCCTGCTTCTCTCGTCATCCCCACCGCCCATCTTGCCTCCAGCTTTTTCATCATCCCCCCTGGCCCCGCCATCTCATCCCCTGCTGCTCTCATCTTCCCCCCACATCCCCCCCTCGTCCTCCGTCGTCGGAGCCTGGAGCATCAGATTGTGGCTGTTGGCAGAGGCCGCCAGACAGTCCTGACTTACGGTCACGGATCGGCTTCCTGGCAGTGCCACTGCCACTGCCTGCTATTCAAAAGGGGCCACTCTTTTGAAGCAATCACGGATCGCCGAACCTTCAGCCAATGAAAAGCTGCCACTTTGCAGCTTCTCATTGGCTGGCGGTCCACGAGGCGTGATTGGCTCTGAAGCTGCTCCAGCGAGGAGAGATTGGCTGGCAGCTGCTTATGCGGATTCCATTTTTATAGTGAAGCCAGGTCCTGAAGCTTTTACTTTTTGGTGGCTGGGCGGAGGCGGAACTGGTTCCACCTTCAATTAGAAGTGGCGCAGTTCCGCCCTGTTCCGGACCACTTTAACCACTGGTAGGAGGTGTTTAATATGCAGGGGAGGGATAGATAGTGGAGTGTTCTTAATCAGCATTTTCCGGTGGGACCCTGCACCCATATAATTCTACTAACCTCTCCTGATTTCTGTATCGTCTGGCACTGCAGACAGAAATCACAGGGAAAAATGTCACGGTGGCCATTTTTGTGGAGATTTGAACATGCACAGTAGAGAAGTCTCCAGGAACATAGCATGGTCGCCTGCACATTTGCAGTAAACTCTAGGACAAAAGTCAGTCTACTGCACTGCCAGATAGGAGGGGCCCTCTCCTATCTGAAACTACCCTGACTGAGGCACTTCCTAACATTCACAAGGCCTGACTAATTTTGCAGCAATGCTTCCTACTTTCTAAATTCTCATTCTTTGGTTGACCCTCACCAGAACAATGACAGAGGAAGATGGATACATTTTGAGCAATCTGCTCTGTACTCCACTTTGTGCAAAGTGCTATAAATTAACAAGCTGTCTATTCATTTGAATGAAGGATTTCCCGACAATGTAATGTCCCTTTCATTCAGTAGGGGAATAATTATGAAATTATTATTAATGTAAAAATTTTATATCACAGTGTGCAATGCTGGTCTAACATTACGAGATACAACGCCTGGTAAGTCCAGATAAAAAATATGAACTGTGTGTCTACTTCCCTTTGTTAGCGAGCCCAGACGTGGTCACATGATTACTTTGTGTTTTGTAAACTGGTCACATGACAGGGAGAGCAGAACAATCACGGCACGTTGGGACTAGCGCGCTTCACACAGCAAAGACTTTCACATATTCAATCACTCCTAGGTAATTATTCATCATTACACATGCCTACAGTCCTGCTGAGCTAAAACCAATGGCAATAATGCAGTAGTATAATATATGTTGTGGAATAAGCGAGAAGTTGAATGCGTACAGTAATAATACATCATGTCTGTTTATAATATAAATACAAATATTTTAATTTAAAATATGTGAAAGCAGGGGCGGATCCAGGAAAAATTACAGGGGGGCACCACTTGCACGCCTTTGGCGTTCGGTCCCATGAAGGTGCGCATAGCCTCACAACAAGGGCATGACCTAGCAACAAGGGTCATGGCCTCAAAGGGAATGTCATATTCGTAAGACGGGAAGAGGGTGACACTTTGGAGAGGCAGAGGGTAACAGGAGAGAGAGGGTGATGGGTTTATAGTGACGCAGGGGAGAGGAAGAGGGTGAGGCAGTGGGTGAAGGAGACATAGTGGGAGATGGAGAGGCAGTGGGTAACAGAGAGAGGGTGACAGTGAGAGGCAGTGTGGGTAACACCGGGGAAAGGGTGACGAGGAAAAAGTGGGTGATGCCAGGGGGAGGTGGCAGTGGGTAACAAGGAGAGGTGGACAAGGAGAGGCAGTGGGTACCTAAGGTCTCTGTAGGGGGGAGTAGCGAGACATTTGCAGTGAGGTTTACAGAGACATGAAGGGAAAGCACGCTGGGGAAACAGACAGAAGAAAACATGGAAGCTTAACACAATAACTGTGAGGAGAGAGAACAAGAAAGAGAGAGAGAGAGTGGAGGGGGGGGGGGAGAGGGGGGGGAGAGGGGGGGGGGGGGAGGCAGGGTCTCCTGAACCCAGCAAACAGCCTAATATACCCAGGGCCGGTGCAAGATCTCTCTGCACCCTAGGCAAATCTTCAGCCTAGTGCCCTCTAACCTGCAACCCCCTTCCCCCTCACACACACACCTCATGGAGGGGAGATGCAGGTGGCCATTAAGTACATACGTACACGGTCAGAATACTGGCAGTGGCATCCCGAGCACCATAATAACGTCATGTTAAATGAAATGAATTAACCTTACCCCTTACTCGTACCCTATCCCTGCCTCCCCACACCTAAACACTAACATTCAGAATGCCGGCTGTCGGGATTCTGTCGTCAGCATTCTGACAGGTGTCAGGATTCTAAACACCAGCATCTGGTCCGCTGGGATGCCATCTACATCTCATAAAATTGTATGTGATTGTGTATACATGTGCATATGCACAGACATACATATATTTGCATGCTCTTTATTTTGTACCATCCCCCATCTTTAAGTTCATTAGTGACCGCATACTGAGACATCCTTCAGTTTTTTGCTAGATGTATTCAGTGGTGCCCTTCAGTGGATGGCGCCCCTAGGCAGCTGCCTAAAGCTGCCTAATGGTAGAGCCGGCCCTGAATATACCCTATCTAAAGGTGGGTACACACTGGGCGATATATCGCGGGTCCGTCGACCAGTGTGTACGGCCGATACGTCTGTGAACTCCGCCGTTCACAGACGTATCGCGTCGGCCCCGCAGCACAGCCGACGGCCAATATATCTACCGATATATTGGCGCGTCGCTGTGTGTGTACGGGCGGTCGGCCACATGCTGCGGCGGCCGGTGGTGATTGACAGCTGAACTGGGCGGGCATGTGTACACCCCCGCCCAGTTCATGACGTCAGTCCCCGACGGGTTGGGCAGTGTGTATGCACAGCACACTGCCCGATCCGTCCATAGATATATCTGCAGATCAATTGATCTTCCAGTATGTACCCACCTTTAGAATTAATAAAGCACAAGTGCACCCCAGCGCTGCAACTGAGTGCCCAGGTAAATATATATATATATATATATATATACAAACAGTATGTGTGTATATACAGTATATATATATATATACACACACACACACACACACACACACACACACACACACACTGTGTGTGTGTATATATATATATACATACATATATATATATACATATATAAATCTATTTATATGGCTGCACCAGATTCCCTCTCATTAAACGCCCACTCACTGACCTTATGCCCATGGGGCATGCTGCTGCCCCACCAAGTCCAGGTGCTGGCGAGTTGCCTGCTTGATTCATGTGCAGGCCGATCCAAGTACCAGCGGCTGCCGATCGTGGAGGAGGGGAGGAGAGAGAAGGGGAAAGCCTTCCCTCTCCTCCGAGTCTTCCGGCTTTACTACAGCCGGCTGCAGCGTACTGTAATGAGTCTCTCTGACTCATTAATACTGCTGCCGCTGCCACTGAACTGCGCCACCGCTTCTTTTTTAAAGGACTGTTTTTTTGTAAGTGCCAGACATGACAGGGGTGGCACGGGCCCGCGTGACCCCCCCCTGGATCCGCCACTGTGTGAAAGCCCCTTTAGCAAAGAGCTATGCATTATCAGTAAATGACAGGGATTTGTTGGGGAGGCAATCAAGTTGCCGGCTGCCGGGATCCCCGTGGTCAGGATACCAATGCCAGAATCCAGACGCCCGGTGCAATATTGGCAGTTAGAATCCCTCCCGCCACCAGGAATCCCCACTCGGGTGGTGGTCCATGCCACCACTCCAGGGGGAATATTACCCTGTGGTGACCGAGGGAATATAACCCTGTGCTCGCCAGCGGTATTCTGGCTGTCGGGATCCCAGCGTCGGTCCCCATGATCTTCGGGATCCCGACAGCCGGGATGTCATACTGAATCCATTTGTTGATGACAGAACTATGCTGTCAGGCTGAGAGGAATAATAAAATCAAGTATAGGCCTAGCAAAATAAATTAAAAAAATAATCAGTGGTGTAGCAATGGGACCAGTGAGCTGGGTCCCTCACATCCAACTTTACCTTTCAACTTTGAACTATTTAATGCTGTAGGGGTGTGGTGTGACTTCTCGACAGTCATCAGGCAGGGCTGTCTTAATAGCATCATAGGTCCTGGGTAAAGCAATGCACTGGGGCCCCTAACCACTCTTTCACGGGTAATAAATAATAAAAAATCATAGCTTACCCTTCCTGCGGTCCCGCACCGTCCTTCCACATGCTTCCATTGAGATAACGTCTGTCAGCACTCTGATTGCTGGATAGCTCCAATCATCGACCAATCAGTATCCTGACAGCCATTCAGTATCTGGCTGCAGGCTGGGAGGCAGGTAGAGAATTCAGCCTGGCAGGTCTGATTGCGTGTAATCCGAGCAGCAATCTCTACCTGCCTCCCAAGAGGCTTCAGAGGCACAAGCCTAGGTGGGGGGGCAGATGTCCCCCAGGTCCAGCCCAACCCTGTTCAAAGGCCCCTAGAATCATTGGGGCCTGGGCAGCTGCCCAGTGTGCCTATACGTTCAGATGACCCTATCATTAGGTCAGCATGAGGATGTCATCAGGGTCGAACTGTCCTCATGCAGCACATCGGCATGTCGACAGTTACAATGTCGACATTCATCATATCTATCCAGGTGATACTATATGTCAATATGATGAACTGTCGACAAACCATCACTGGTGGTCTCAGGGCCGGATTAAGTCTGGGGGACCCTTGGGCAACAAACTTGTGGGGGACCCCATCAATTAACATTTTATATATATATATATATATATACAACCAACTGCGGCAGCACTCCCATCCAATCACAATATCACTGGCCGGTGCCCTCCTAGACCCGTATGGCAGCGGGTCATCAATAGCGTATTGTCGGCGGCACTCCGGTGTCATAAACAAGACAACAGCAGGTTTGCAAACCTGCTGTTGTCTTGTTTATGACACCGGAGTGCCGCCGACAATACGCTATATATATATATATATACATACATATTTTACAGGTAGTCCCTGCTGGCAGCGTTGCCTAAGCCACAATCCCAGCTGTCACCCTGACGCTGTAGGGCAAGGAGGAATATTACAATTGTTTAAGGAAGGATTTGCTCTTGGAGTTTAAGACTCAGTGGAGACCCAGGAGGAGAGAAAGGAACAGCATTGGCACATAGGGCATGATTCAGAGGTGGACGCAAATCTAGTCACCGCTGCATCTTTGTACTAATGCTAATGCCGCAGCCACTGTCATTTGCACAGAGGCGTCCAATGCTGGCATGCATCTCAAAACCCCTTCTTTGCATACAAAGCAATCCCATTAATTCTGAGCAATCCCATGAGCCTGATTCAGAGGTGGACCCGGATCTCTGTTGGAATCAATCTTGATTCACTGATGGTCAGAGTGTGGGAGCTGCAGCGCACTGCTCCCATTCTACAGCAGATTAATGGCGGGTTTGCCTTCGGATCTGCTGCGGAATAAGGGGTTGAAATCTGATGGGTATCGATGATGGATTACAAATGACAGTCAAAACAAATGCAGAGTATATAATGGTTTTTAAGACTGCACGTAAAATTGCCCAGGAGGAAAAAAATATAATTTTGCTACCCATGCGGAATTGGCTGCAAATGTGAAATGTATATATTGACTTTGTAGAAAATGAGCCTTTCCCCCATCAAACAACAGCAGCAGGTGTATGACGGACATGTGGCTTCACTGTGAGCACAAAAGATTGGCAAACACACACTACACAATGCATTCACAACAAATGGATGGACAGTGTTGTATGAAGCACTGAAAAGACTGGAGAAAGGGATCCATGGAGAAGTTGCCATAGCAACCAATCGGCATTGAGGTAAAATTTATAAAAAGTTAGTAGATGCTGATTGGCTGCTATGGGCAACTTCTCCGTTAGTCCACTTGTACACTCTCTTCACTGCTTGATACATCAACCCCTAGCCACATGGCTCATGCATACATTATAATAAAATTTAAATTTTTTCCACACTAATGAACATATCAACCTTTCCCTTAAATAGAGTAGGAGTTATGTTTTATTTTAAATATTTTTATTAACAGTATCAGCAATTACATACACCAAAACTGGAATACGCTAGAAGCCTTTTATGTCCCGGCTTACTTGGTGCAGGCAACATAATTACAAAATGTGGTGTAGTTGCCAGGGCAAAGGACACACATCACGAATTCACATGCATACACACTTAAAAAAAGGAGCAAGTGAAAAAAAAGCCCCAATTGGTGTTTTTGTCCAGCTCTGAATGGATTTCTCATTATGGAAACTGAAGGCATTGCTTTATGCAGGGTGTCAACTAGAGAAGACTAGTTTCCATTTTACAAAACACTATGGGTTGGATGTAATGGCGCCCAAGTTTGCCGGAAGTGCAGGATGCCGGGCGAACATTTTTTGAAAGCAACAGGCATGGTTTTACTTTGTAAATGACTGCCACTTTATAAAAAATGTCCGAGTTCAGCCGGCATCTTGACACCTCCGGCAAACTCGGACGCCATTACATTCCGCCATATATATATATATGGGATGCAGTAACGTGACCGGCGGTCGGGAGACCACCGCTCACTATAACGACGCTGGAATCTCGCCCGATGGAAAGTCCGGCAGTCAGCATGCCTACTGAGATGGGCTATTCCCACTCATGGGTGTCCAAGGGGCTTCGTTGCACTTGCCCCCCCCCCCCTTCCCGGCAAACTATACACCGAGATCCCGGCATCAATATGCTGACCAGCGGTATCCTATACCCAACCCATATATATATATATAATACACCTTATACAGTGCACTCTTTTACACAACTTGCTGTACTATTTTTGTGTATTTTACCAAACTATATTCTAAAGCAACAAGCCTACTTAAGATGAACATATCCCACAAGTATTAATATCATAAGTTATTTAGAGAGTTTTATTTTTTTTCTGGTTCATGTATCCTGATTGTGAAGTGGCACCCTCCTGGAGCAAGGATTTCTCAATCAGCTACTCGAAAGCGGGTCAATTATTAGCTCTTAATGATAATTAACATTTATAATCTCATGTGTGTTTGTGTGTTCTTTCTGATTCTGATTGAACCTGAATAAGGCACTCTGTAATCAGACATGAGTGTTCCCCAGTGTATTGAGGGACTCCTGGTTTATATCAATCAATGACATGCACTATGAACTGGACAGTTTTTCTTTTAAAGCTGATTTATAGGACCATATGTAATAGGCTTCGATTTGCATGCAGGTCCTGGGCTCCTGGCATGATTTTGGTGAGATAGCCGCAAGATTTAATGCATCAATTAATTTTAAAGCAACAACAAGCTGGTTTTCACGTTGGGACCAGAACATATTATTTGGGTCATAGTATATGTTGCTTTTACCTGTCAGTGTGCTAGGAATTAACACAAACACCATTTATTTTTAAACAGGAAGTAACATTATGCAATTTCTAAAAATGCTAAATTATTAATTTAACCTGTGTTATGTACACTACAATTTCTACACAGGAAGTGTTCAAATAACCCTTTCAGTGTGTTTGTTGTAACATGTCTTTGTACTACTGGTTCTAGGTAACCATGTAGGTGAGAGGTACTATAGCATTGTATCTATTATCAGAATCCCATTCCCCTTCAAAAGTGATAAGATTACTTTCATTGAACCCCAAAATGTGACAACCCAATCATGTTCATTTTCAGGAACATATTCCTGGCTCTGGGGGAACTTAGTCTTGTGATTCTAAGACAATATGTATTGCCTTTGTGTCACCAATGTGTACAGATGGTAGTCATGAGAGAGCCTGTTATGGACTTATCTCACCTTCCAGGAGTGAATGGATGACCTTCCTGGAGTGAACGCATGACTCTCTGTGAGTGAACAGATGACCCTCTAAGCGTGAATAGACGATCTTCTGGGAGTGAAGAGACGATCTTCTGGGAGTGAACAGATGACCCTCTGAGAGTGAACAGACGATCTTCTGGGAGTGAACAGATGACCTTCAGGAGTGAATGAAAGACCTTCCTGGAGTGAACGGATGACCTTCTGGGAGTGAATGCATGACCCTCTGTGAGTGAACAGATGACCCTCTGAGAATGAACAGACGATCTTCTGGGAGTGAACAGATGACCCTCTGAGCGTGAACAGACTATCTTCTGGAAGTGAACGGATGACCTTCAGGAAGTGAACGAAAGACCTTCCCGGAGTGAACGGATGACCCTCTGAAAGTGAACAGATGACCTTCTACAGGGGATACACACGGTGCAATTCTGCCTAGGTGGCAGATTTGCACTATGCGATTTCCCTTGATCACCCAAGAACCAAACGCCACCGTTAATCACTATACACACGGTACGATTTTGGATCTGGTCAGTTTTGACTATACAGTGTACTAGGTTATACACTTTATAGTCAAAATTAGACTGCCAGCACGGTCTATTTTTACTTGCGATGCCGACCCTGCGGGAGTGCGCATCTGCATCGCAAGTTGTATACACACGGTGCGATATGTGGACCTTTGATCACTTTCTATGGTCAGCAGAGAGCTTTGATGATAACATTATGTGTAGGATGTTAATTATTTTGCCATCCTACTCAATATCTATGCAGACCAGGCTGGTGCTGATTATGGCTCACTAGTTGTTTTCTAGTACAGTATTAGTGATGTCTACTGATTAGGAATTTTAAGAGAGGGACTCACTCATAAATAAATAACAATAAGACAGTCATCATCAGCAATTTTATTTTATTTTTTACCCTAGAACCGCTCAAACAGGAAGAAGTTGATGCTGATGACTACTGTACATTGCTTCTAAAGTAGAAACTTATAATGGTGACGGGCCTATTATTGTTCCTGATGCATCTACTGTATACATTGTTCATATCTAAAAAGATGTGTAACCTAAAAAATGATGTACTAAAACAAAATGCATTTTCGTTTGTTTCGAAGTATCATTCTGTCCAACTGAAAATGAAGGGCTTAATTCAGACCTGATCGCAAAAGCAAAATCTTACTCTAATGAGCAAAACCATGTGCAGTGCAGGTGGGGCAGATGTAACATGTGCAGAGAGAGTTAGATTTGGGTGGGTTATATTGTTTCTGTGCAGGGTAAATACTGTCTGCTTTATTTATACACTGCAATTTAGATTTCAATTTGAACACCCCACCCAAATCTAACTCTCTCTGCACATGTTACATCTGACCTCCTCCTGCACTGCACATGGTTTTGTCCATTAGAAAAATTTGTTGCTGTTGCGATCAGGTCTAAATTAGGGCCGAGGTCTTTAGGGCTTATTTATTAATTATCAGATTTTAGACCCAATAGTTATAATTCCTTATCACCACTTGGCAATAAAAAAGTAAGTATATACACCACCATGAAACACATAGTAATAGATTGAATTAAGCATGATGATTTGCAAGTATTGTGAGTACTGTACGAAAAGAAGTAATCTGTACACAGCGCCAATAGTAAAATGCAGCCTTGGTGCACCTATAAGTGACTCCTCACACGTCACAAGAATAACCAAATAGAGAACAATATGGTACACCAAATGGCGCTAATTACAGAATGTTCACACACAAAATGAATGAATTCCTTACATCAAAGAAAGAATATATATTAAGACTGAGTTCATCTGTTCCAATCCAGTCACGGGATTTATTCAGGTGCCAAAGCCAACAGTTGATATTATGCTTTAGGTTTCCAGCATATTTTTCTCACAACCACGGTGGATGGAAACCTTTTAAATATCCCGGAAATGACGTCATGAACTTTAAACCGGAACCGGAAGTCCGTGTAATGCGTTCCACGATGCGTTCCATTCAATGCAACCGCCGGAAATGCTATCCTTCCGTTCCATGCTGATATCCTCCGATACAGACAACCATCGTGAGCTGCCGGGCACTTCAGTTCCCTCTCCAGTGTCCATCAATATGTGCAAATAAGGTGCATAAAAACCGGAAATCAATGTCCTTACACAATATTCATATGAGTCCATATATCGAAAACCAAAAAATAAAAGAAACATAAAAGATGTATTAATAAAGATAATCTTTATAAAAATTAAAAATTAAAACAATTTATTATAAAAACCACTTAAGCTCAAACTCTGAATTAAGACCATTGGGAATTAGAGAATTTAATTTAAAAATCCATTTCATTTCTGATTTCGCCAAATTAATATCCAAATCACGATTTCTCCAACTAGGAGTAATTGCTTGAATACCAATAAATAATTTAAGATACTTTGGATTACACTGATGTACTTGTTTAAAATGCATAGAGACCGTATGTGTCTCTAGACCTTTTCTTATATTATAAGAATGTTCGGCAAGACGGGTCTTCAAATTCCTACTAGTCTTGCCGACATAGAATAGGTCACATGTGCAAGCTAAAATATAAATAACATTTTTGGTATTACACGTGATAAAATTGGATATGGTAAATTTTTCCCCATTAACCATGAATTCTTTCTGTTTACTAGGACCCTTTACCAGACGGCACATGGTACATAGTCCACATCTGTGGAAGCCATGACTTCTCGTACTTGTTCGTTTTGTGTCATTAATGGCACTATGTACCAGCCTATCCTTTATATTTTTAGCCCTCCGGTATGTAAAAACAGGTTTGTCAGGAATTTCCTTCCCTATAATAGGATCCTCTTTTAAAATTTTCCAATGTTTTTTAAAAATGGACTCGATTTCTTTGTGTTGAATGCTAAAATCACTGATAAAATTCCATGTTTGGAATCGCCTACCAATCCCCTGATCTTTTTTATTATTAACTAACAAAGTAGTCCTGTCTACTAACGATAGCCGTGTTTTTGAGCGTAAGAGATCCTCACTTTTGTACCCCTTTTCCAAAAATCTCTCGCTCATCTCAGCGATCTGTTCATCACAAACTGTGTCTTCCGTACAATTACGTTTAGCCCTTAGAAATTGGCCGTAGGGTATACCGTCCAGCCAATTCTTGTGATGTAGGCTACTCTTGTCTATATAGCTATTGGAATCCGTTTCCTTTCTGTATAGCTTAGTGAAAAGAGTATTGTTTTTAACATAAATACATAGATCTAAAAAATTAATAGCAGTTTTACTAATGGAGAAGGTAAGATTCACATTCCAATCATTAATATTCAGGCTCTCACAATATTCTCCAAGATTCTCGTCTGTTCCACTCCAGATAAACAAAATATCGTCTATAAAACGTCGCCAGGACACCAGACCCACCCCCAGCTGGTCGATCTTTGGCCGATGCAACTTCCTGTTACTGCGGTTCAGTGTGTCCGGAGCTCTGACCTGCTTCCCCATCTAGATCTGGGAGGGTAAATGCGTGGATGTGTGGCCCCATGTCTCAAACCCACAATAGTGGTTTATATGCTGTTTTATCTCTGTTGCTTGTGAGTGCTTTTTTATTAAAATAATCTTCTTTCAAATTGCTTGGCAATACTTGCACTATGTCCTTTTGTCTCTGGGATATTTAAAAGGTTTCCATCCACCGTGGTTGTGAGAAAAATATGCTGGAAACCTAAAGCATAATATCAACTGTTGGCTTTGGCACCTGAATAAATCCCGTGACTGGATTGGAACAGATGAACTCCGTCTTAATATATATTCTTTCTTTGATGTAAGGAATTCATTCATTTTGTGTGTGAACATTCTGTAAGTATTGTGAGTAACTACAGGAGGGAGATTCAGGCATATTCTGGTGCCTAAAAAATTAAACAAAATTACAGTAGACAGTTTCCAATGAAAAAATACTGCACATACGTAAGACAATATGCAAATGCTGTTTGCTGATAAGTATTAATAAAAGCATTCAAGGGCTGCTAATGTGATAACTTTACTTCTTGTTTTGTGGGGACTGGCCACTCCACTGCAATTACAGTGTCATCAGATGATGTATGTGCGAGCAGCCTTTGCTGGTGAGGGATCTCACAGAACCCTCTCCTGGATATGTTTAAAACTTTGTTGTTAGCTACAAGGGCCATCTGCTGCAGTGCACACACCCAGGGTCGCACTGGCCCACGGGGGAACAGGGGAAACCACCGGTGGGCCAAACTGCCTGAGGGCCCACTCCTTCCTCTAGGGATCAGGTTCCAGACTGTGCACCTGTATTAGGCATGGTAGGATTATATTGTGCATTTCAAGCCTCCGTGGAGGCTGGCCACACCCCCTTTGTAGGCTGGTCACACCCCTAAGTATGGGCCCCTATTTCTGCATTCCCCCAGTGGGCCCTTCATACCCAAGTCCGACGCTGCACACACCTGTGTGGTACTTAATATTTGTGGATATGTGCAAATATTCATGGTAAATATACCCCTTAGTCTTTAGCAGAATAAAATATGGAACCTCACTATTGCCAAATATATTTGTACTCAGGAATTCCCTCTTTGGAAAATAAATCCAACATTAAACTTAAAATAAAAATAATTTATGAGGAATTGCATAAAGTTCAAGTGCAGTATTTGCATATTGTCTTATGTGCAGTATTTATTGATTGGAAACTCTCTACTGTAATTATCTTTCACTTTTTAGGCACCAGAAAATGTATGCAGCGGTGTGCATGGGATAGACATCAATACAAATAAACAGTTTACGTACAATACAAATAGCCAACTACTCCATAATATATAGCATAAATACAAGACATTGCCGTAGTACTGAGCACTGGGGCAAGAAGAGCGAGCAAACGTGAGCCCGATTCTCCCTCCTGCAGTTACTCACAATCCGTGCATCTGCAATCATCGAGCTTAACTCAATCTATCACTATGTGTTTCATGGAGGAATATATACTAACGGGTTGGGAATTAAATGTCGGCTGTCGGGATGCCGACAGTCAGTAGACCGACAGCGGCATCCCAACAGTTGAAATCCCCAAATTAGGTGTTAAGGGGGTCTAACCCTCCCCCTACCCTAACCATCCCTTTTAGGTGCCTAACCCTAACCCTCCTCCTCCCGCAGCCTAGCCCTGACCCCTCCGGGTGGTGCCTAAGCCTCCCCTCACCCTAACTGTCTCCCCTCGTAACCCCCCACCTTCCCCCGCGCCCTGGTGATGCCTAATCCCAACCCCCCTCCCCACACCCTAAACTTAACCCTCCTCCCCCGCACCCTAACCCTAAAGGTGCATACACACGGTGCAATGTGTGTTTACGATTTTGACTATATAGTCAAAATCGTAAGAAAAGTTAGCACATATCGCACTGTGTGTATAAAGCTTGCGATACCGATGCACACTCCCGTGGGGTCAATATCGCAAGAAAAAGTAGACTGTGCAGGCAAGGCAATTCTCACTATATTGTGTACAATCTCATTTCTAGTATAGTCAAAATTGTATATAGTCAAAATCGCAAGTAAATATAGTCAAAATTGGTGGTTCTGGGCTCCAGGGAGTTAGTCATAATCTCACCGTGTGCATGCACCTTTAGTCCCCTGGGGGTCACCTAAGCCTAACCCCCCCATCCCCAGCGTAGTAATTACCCTGGCCGATGTGTTAACGTTTGGGATTCCGATGGTATGGATTCCTGCATCTGTGTTCTATCCCTTTTCAGGATTCTGGCGTTGGTATTGCGTTGTGTATCGGGATTCCGGCGCTGGTATCTTGTGCACCGGGATCCCGACCATTGGGCTGGTAACCGCATCCCATACTAACAATGCTGGTAGGTGTAAATGTGCAGGAACCCATTGCAAATTATAATCAATTAGATTTTATCTGCCTGGTGCAATTTACATAATGAAAGCCAAAATGTAATCGGGCACTATGGTTTAGGAACATGTTTGTGCTTTACAACAACTTTAGAAAATGTTAATAGCCTGCGTGATAAAACTGGGTGCAGTTTTCTTTGATGCTAGTTGTCATAAGCTTGGCTATATGGGGGCATATGTAATAGGGTCCGAGTTTGCCAGAGGTGGGGAATTCCGGCCGATAGCAGACGTATTTTAAAACGCCATTCATTAACCAGCTTGGTATTACCTTGCAAATGATTGCTGCTTTAAAAAAACGTCCAAGACCGGCCAACATCCACCAAACTCGGACCCTATTACATATGTCCCATTATTCCGGTTGTGTCTATTTACATGCTGAAACAAATTGGGAGAGATGCATCAACCTGTGATAGATAAATTACAGAATCTGTTTAGTTGCTATGGGCAACTTCTCGTTATCTCTCTCCAAGGCTTGATACATCTCCCCCATTGCATGAAAGGTGAACATGAGGGTTAATGCATATACTGGGAGAAATTGCTTATTATGTATATCCATTAAGCAACCTTGATGCATGTAAGTATCACAACACAAGCATTTCCCCTTGGTGTCCTGACTTAAACAAGCTGTGAAGAGCATCCTTCTGCCATTCCTGCTACTGTGGTGAACTGGCTGTCACTGGAGGCCAGGAAACCTGATCCCAAGTCATCAAGGCCGGTGCATTAAGCTACAGTCAGAGATTTGCTGTTCGACATAATGATTCTGTAATTCCTCTTAGCTGTGATGAGTTTTGACAGCGTGTTTTAGAAGCTGATGCCTGGGTAACCAAACACCTTACCTCTTGATCTGTTTGCCACTTAGGCCTAATGGACTTCTTTTGCATGAACACTGCAGAACTTGACTTCAATTAAAGGCAACATCAATATCCAGGTCCCCAAGAGGAGCAAAAGGGAAGAGGAGGGAAAATGTTTTGGATTAAAACAAAAAAGAGAGAGAGAGAGAGAGAGAGAGAGAGAGAGAGAGAAAGAGGAGAAGTGTAGGAGGAGGAAATATCATTGTGTTCATGAGATAGAGAATAATATAAAAATCACAACAGGATATCACGGGTCTGATGTCTAATGATCTCTGTTACACAAGGCAGGGATGAAAGACAGAAGTGTAGGTGTTAAATAGAAATAAAACAGGATACTTGCCCATGCAAATCTTATATTAGAAAGTATATTTAGCTGTTAAAGCCATAACCAATTTTTTTTTAAAGGGCCAGTACACATACAGAGTAGTCGTCGCCATATCACAGACACATTACACAGATACAGTATATGCCCATCAGCTATGACATTAAGATCACCTGCCTACTAATGTGTAGATTCCCCTTGTGCCACCATAACAGCTCTGACTCATTGAGGCATAACCTTCACAAAACCTCGGAAGGTGTCCTGTCGTATCTGGCACAAAAATTTTAGCGGCATAACCTTTAAGTCATGTAAGTTGGGACGTGGGGCCTCAATGGCTTGGACTTGTTTTTCCAGCACATCCCATAGATGCTTGATCAGACTGAGATCTGGGGAATTTGGAGGCCAAGTCAACTCCATGAACTCTTTGTCATATTCATCAAACCAATCCTGAACAAGATTTGTAGTGTGGCAGGGCGCATTATACTACAATAGGTGTTCTTCATCTGCAACGATGTTTATGAAGGCGGTACATGTCAAAACCACATTAATGCTAGTAGCCAAGGTCACCCAGCAGACCTTTGCCAGGCCAGGGCATCACACTGTATCCTCCGGCTTGCCTTCTTCCCATAGTGCATCCTGGTGTCATCTCGTCCCCAGGTAAATGGGACACATGCACCCGGCCGTCCACATGATGTAAATTAAATGTGATTCATCAGACCTTGCCACCTTCTTCCATTGCTTCACGGTCCAGTTTTGATGCTCATGTACCCATTGTAAGTGCTTTCAGTGATGGACAGGCATCAGAATGGGCACTCTGGTCGGTCTGCAGTTACTGTGTCCCATATGCAGCAAGCTGTGATGCACTGTGTTCTCACACCTTTATATCACAGACAGCATTAATGTTTTCAGCAATCTATACTACATTAGCTCTACTGTGGGATGTGATCAGATGACTAGCATTTGCTACCCATGCGTATCAATGAGCCTTTGTTGCCCATGATCCTGTCGCTGATTAACTGGTTGTCCTTGCATGCGCCATTTTAGTAGGTACTAACCACTGCATACCGGAATTACGCCACAAGACCTGCCATTTTGGAGATGCTCTGACTCAGTCTTCTAGGCGTCAAAGTAACTCAGATCCCTTCTCTTGCCCATTTCTACTGCTTCCACCACATCAAGTTCAAGAACTGACTGTTGTCTGATGCCTTATATACAGTATGCCACCCTTGACAGGTGCCATTGTACTGAGATAGTCAAAGTTATTCACTTTACCTGTCAGTGGTTTTAATGTTATGACTGATGGGTGTAGCTGCCATAGTGAAAACCTGGCAACTGGCATTACACAGCCCTGGCAACGATCATGACATCCATCCCAGAGCATGAAACCCCTGGCAACCAGCATGGATCCCAGAGCATGAAACCCTTGTCAACCAGCATGGATCCCAGAGCATGTAACCCTTGGCAACCAGCATGGATCCCAGAGCATGAAACCCCTGGCAACCAGCATGACACCTAGCGCATGAAACCCTTGGCAAAGAGCAGGTAATTTAAAAGTAATTAGAAGCTTTACTGTAGGACATAATGTATCAAGGGCATTGCGGTGTGGGTGGCATAATATTGTGCAAGGGGCATTACTGTATGGGGCTTAATATGGTGGATTTTTTTTTTCCTGTGGTGGCCGTGATCTGTTGGTGCAGGGTCAAAAACTGGTGTGTAAGGTAGTGTTTTCAGGCGAGACCACGCCCATTTTAGCGAGACCACACCCATTTTAGCGAGGCCACGCTCAGTTGTTGGGAGCGTGCACGCAAATTTATATTTTTTATATGTATGGGGGGTGTCGCATTTTTTTAATGTCAATGGGCTGGGGGGGGGGGGGCGCATTTTTAAATCTCGCACTGGGAGCCAAATTGGCTAGAAGCAGCCCTGGAGCAGCGACTGGGAGAAGTGGAAGATAGTCCTCTGTTCTGCACTGAGCCTACGTCTCTCCATAGAGATCAATAAACTCAATGTGGTATCTGCTTCTCCTGCATGTGACAGAACATTATAGACGTGAGATGGATAGAAAGATGGCTGTGTGCACAAACTCTATATCATTTTTCTTTTTTGTTGTGAAAGAATGTATTGATTTTCCCCACTCCCAGCACCTTCTCACAGAAAAATGTAACAAATAGATTGATGCTGTGCAGCATTTCAGTAACTGCTGCTCAGGGATGAAGACCACTTTTCAAAGACTATGGAATCCCTAAATCAAGTAAAATATGTCAGAAAGCGATGCGTGTTTCCACATCTTTCATCCCTTTCTGTTTCTGGCCGGTGGTTGTATTGTGTGTGCATTCTTCCATCATGTTCAGACTAGAGTAGAGGGAGAGCATTGTAATAAGATGAATCATTACATCGAGATCGTTGGCATTGAGAGGAGGGCCCTAGCCTCAAAGAGGGGCTTACCCGTCATTGGGTACTGGAAGATCACAATGGTGCCTGTACCCACACACATTTAGCAATGCGCATCTATGGTACTGACTTTTTCCCTAACACCCCTGGATATGTTAAATGTAATACCTCAATATTACATATAGGGATGCCCTGTTCTTTGAGAAAGTCCAAAGGAGATGAAACGCATCATCAGCCCCAGTTTATAAGCACTTAGCTGTTTTGGATTCTTTGGGGGGAAATCAAATGTTTGAAAAGTCAGTTGGGTTTCTTTTTTTTTACCTGTCTATTAGATAGGAAAAAACAGACACTCAACTGACTTTTCAAACAATTGAATATCCCCCTTTGTATCTGAACATTCCCACCCTCGCTCCTGTTTTTTCTTTTGACAGCTTTATTTGTTTGGCTTTAAAGAACGACAGTCCAGTGTCTATCTTGCTGCATTTCTTCTTAAGATGCGCTTCTCTTCAATCAGGGGGGGTCTGTACAGACCACCTCCTCTCTCACACTGGGGCAGATGTATTAAGCCTAGAGAAATTATAAAGCAGTAATAAGCACAAAGTGATAACGCACCAGCCACTCAGATCTGGTGCCCACACACGGTGCGACTCTCGCATGCTATTTGATCTTTTTAGTTCAAATAGTATCGCGTCTAGTTCAAATCACGCCATGTGTATTGTCCCTTGCGATGCGATGCACAGTCCCGTCTGGTTCGTATCTCAAGGCAAAGTAGTATGTGCAGGCAGGTATTTTTGTACTACATTGCATATGGGGGGTCATTCAGAGTTGATCGCACGTAGTAACTTTTTGCTGCTCGTGCGATCAACTTGGCGCCGCCTAAGGGGGAGTGTATTTTAGCATAGCAGGGCTGTGATCGTTTGTACAGCCCTGCTATGCTAAAAAGGTTTCCTGCAAAACAAGACCACCCCTGCAGCTACTTACCCAGTGTGACGGATCCAGCGATGAAGGTCCCGGCTGTGACATCAGAAATCCGCCCTCCAAACGCCTGGACACGCCTGTGTTCGCCTTACCATGCCCGGGAAATGATGAGTAGACGCCCCGATCCTCCTTCCCGCTGTCAATCTTCTTGCGATCGGGCCTGCGATCACTTTTTTCGGTCCAGGTGGTAATCAAGCCCATGATCTCAGTGCTGTGAGGCAATAACGCTAACCATTACGCCGTCCATGCTACGTAACAGCTTTCAATACATCGTCAAGGATGATTTCTGCCTACTGGAATCAGTCCTTTTGCATATGTTATTGGTACGGGAGTCGGATATCTCTTATACATTATTGTTGTTGTTTGAGCAATTGTCATTTTGTTAGACTTTATTGAATTAGTCAAGTCACTATATGGGGGAGATGTACTAAACCTTGGTAAGTGATAAAGTGGAGAGAGATAAAGTACCAGTCAATCAGCTCCTAACTGAACCCTCCCAAGCCAACCCCAGACCCTCCCTGTATACCTGCAGGCTGTCCCGATGGTCGCGATGTTCCGATGGTCGCGATGTTCTCAATCGATCTTTCAATGTTTAAGAATTATTTTTTAAAAATATTTTTTATCCTTTTTTTTAACTAAAATCATTTGGGATAGGGTTAAATTCATGTTCTTCACCTAGTTCACTCATAAAAAAAAGACAATTTCGGAGCGGTTTTCGGCGAAATAAATCGTCAGTTAAGTGATTAAACAAAATGCTGCAACAACCAAATGAATAGGATAGGTAAGGATAGGATCTTTACAACAGGATCGGGAACCATATAGCGTGTGCAGCACGTCAGATCCAATCCTCCCGATCTAACCATTGCAGGAGCATTGGAATCCATTTAGCTTACTGACATTTCTGCATACACACTTTCCAAGTATTGGGCCAATCAGCCAGATTGTGTGTACCCAGCTTTGCACAGCACTTTCCAGAGAATATAGCGGGTGATTCAGAGCTGATTGTAGATGTGCTAAAAATAGCACATCTACTATCACAATCTCTGACATGTGAGGGGATGCCCAGCACAGGGCTAGTCCGCCCCGCATGCCAAGCCCTACACCTGCCGCAGAAGTGCAAAAGCATTGCACGGTGGCGATGCTTTTGCACCTGGCGAGTAGCTCCCTGCCTCCACGCAGGCGGCTCCCTCGCCATGTATTGGGTTGCAGCGGCTGCGTGTGACATCACGCAGCCACCACGGTCCGCCCCAGCAACGATCCTGATACGCCTGCGTTGTCCTAACCACGCCCCCCCAACGCCGCTGACACGCTTCCCCAATGCCGCCGACACGTCCGCAACCGCTTCTGCCTGTCAATCAGGCAGAGGCGATTGCACCAGTGAGATGCTTTCGCACACACCACACCAGAGACCAGACTGCGAACGCTTCCGCTGCAGCATTCCTGTCTTAATCATCTCCATTGAATTACTCAATCTGGTGCCTGCCCCCTAGAGGTTACAGTCTGAATCCTGGCCACAACTGAACCCAGCTCTATGAGGCAGCAGTATTACATACTGTGAAATCATGACCCTTATTTCATTCAGAACAAATAAAAGCCTGAAGACAGTACAAAGCTGTAAATAAGGCATGATGCATTCTAATTAGTCATTTGTTGTTTTATCATGCCTGTTAGTCACCAGATCACAGAGAAACAAGAAAAATATATTCTTATAAAATGTGTTGCTTTATTCACTGTGCAGCCCAGGTGTAGGAAAATAAATTGTTTAAAAAAAGGTTTAAAGGGAGTCTAAACACATTTGGCCTTAAAAGCTATTGAGAGACTAGCAGTAAATGCAAATATTCCAGAACAAATTTAAAAGCAGACTTTGAATACAAATTAGCCGAAAGCACATGGGATAACCTAGGCAGCGTCTATGCTCATATAGGTAATTCAGGCACAATTTGGCCACTCGGCAAGATGAATTATATCATAGCAGAGTGTGATGAAGCTACATGAAACCTAATAAACCCTTACATTTCAGCAGGTTTCTGCAGCGCAAAGAAATGATAAACACACTAACTGCTCTCCATTTCCTTTATCATATAGAATCATGTATTGATGATGAGCTGTTACATAGGCATAGACTTTTTTTTTGTGTGTGTGTGTGTATGTATATATATATATATATATAAAGGAATGGGATACCCAATAGCGCTAAATGTGAGTCTAAATCACCACCTCTAGGAGAACCTCCTGTTAGCCAAGGTTAAAAAACAACATCAAATGCACCGATCTCAGGGCGCTAGATTAATGGTATTGTTCACGTACTTAATTGCAGTGGTATACAATGAAAGTTTCAAATACATTTTATTGTAAAATCAAGTAAAATGTATTCATAAAAATACAATAAAACATCAAGAGCATCGATAAGGTTTCACAAAGCTGTGTCTTCGGATTTTTCCGGTTTTACATTCAGTTTCTTTGTTGGTATAGATTCACTGAGTGACACAAATGCAGAAAGAGACTGATCCAATGCGTTTCGTCCCTTAATGGGACTTCTTCAGGGGTACAGAAATCAGACAATGAGGTGGGAATAACTTGATAAACCGTCTACACCTAAAATTGTACCAGTTGAGGTAGGTATATACAACCAGGTTATATCTGGTGTATTAGATTGCAACGCAATATGGCTTCATATCGTGGCGTGATGGATTATATCTCAACAATGGTCTTAGTATGACCAATGGTAAATGAACAAATATCTATCACTGAACTGTTGTGGATGATGATCAACTTCAGCATATAGAGCACTGGGCATAATATGCATAAAAATGATGATGTGTTCCTCTCAGAGTCCAGAGAGAGAGCGAGAGAGAGAGAGAGAGAATGCATATATGTATGAATATACACGGTCGAGTCACATTATTATGACCACCTCCTACGTTGGCAGTGGATAGTCCATGAAGTATGTTACGTGTCATGCATTGGCTTGGTGGGTTTATAAGGTGTGCGATAGGCCGTCTGCACCGATGACGTGCAGTCAGGTGAGGCAGAGCCTTTTCTGTCATACTCCAGTATATAAAGCAGAGTTTTTACTGTATAAAGTATATGAAAATAATAAGACTATATTATAAATGTCTTCTTTGTATTATTCTAATCATTTCATCAAAACTCTGGAGTTAAAAGTCTATGCAATATGAGGCACTGCCTCCCCTGCCTATCTTTTACTGCTGCACCTTTGTATAATGCCCACATGTATATATGGGTATGGGTCGTTGGATAGACACAACTTAGGTTGACAGTCATTAGGTCGACCATGGAAGGTCGACATGCATTAGGTCGACAGGGACAATAGGTCGACATGGTCATTAGGTCGACATGTACTAGGTCGACAGGTCAAAAGGTTGGTTATTGCACTGAGGCCACACACCACTGGCAACACCCGCTGTCCCGCACTGTGTGGGGTCTGACTGGCTACCCGCCCACCATGTGAATCACCCGCACCGCACCTCCACTCAGCTACCTCTCACATATAACTGGGTAGCGCTGCAGCTTGTCTGCCCCACCTCCCTGCTCCCCCTCCTCTCCCCCTGTCTTCTGGGAGAGATGATGTCTCTCCCAGGCCACCCCCCGACCATCCACAGTGCCCTGCGCTGCGAAGACCCGCAGCGTAGGATTGGAAGGACAAGAGAAAGATGTGTAAAAGGGGGACTGCCTGTGTAATGTTTAATAGGGGGCTCTGCCTGGAGTAATGTGTAAAAGGGGGGCTCTGCCTGGCGTAATGTGTAAAAGGGGACTCTGCCTGGTGTAATGAGTAAAAGGGGATTCTGACGGGCATAATGTATACAGGGGGACTCTGCCTGCTGCAATGTGTAAAAGGGAGCTCTACGTGCGAGTAATGTGTAAAAGGGGGGCTCTGCCTGGCGTAATGTGTAAAAGTGGACTCTGCCTGGTGTAATGAGTAAAAGGGGATTCTGCTGGGCATAATGTGTAAAAGGGGACTCTGCCTGCTGTAATGTGTAAATGGGGGACTCTGTCTGCCGTAATGTATAATAGGGGGTTCTACCTGGAGTAATATGTAAATGGGAGGCTCTGTCTGACGTAATGCTTAAAAGGGGGCTCTTCTGGCACAATGTGTAAAAGGATGCTAGATCTGGTGTAATGGGTGCCTGGTGTAATGTCTATAAGGAGCTCTACCTGGTGTAATGTGTATAAGTGGCACTACTGTGTGGAGTAATTTGAATAATGGAGACTACTGTGTGGTGTAATATGAATTGGTATTATCCTGTGACCACGCCTCTTCCTCATGAAGCCATGCCCTATATATATTGCACACGCATTCAGCGCACTGATCCAATTTTTTAATATGAGGGGGGGGAGCCAATTCTCTTTCTGGCACAGGGAACCAAAATGTCTAGTTACGCCTCTGTTCAGCTTTTGGGCTAAGGGTGGCAGTATTTCTGAAACAGCGCAGTTTGTGAGCTGTTCGCATGCTGCTGTGGTGAAGGTGTATCATGACTGGACAAATAGCACCATTGCGAATAACCAACGTGGAAACTGCAGAGCACCACGTGCCATGATTGTGAGAGGTGAATGTCGGATACGAAGGTGCGTGAGGGCGACCGACACACTACAGTGGAACAGCTCTCCGTCAAAATGAACCTGCACACGGCGATTACTCTGGCTATTAGCTGGTGATAATGATAATGCTAATCGACTATATATATATATATATATATATATATATATATATAAAATCAGGGATGCGTGGTGAGGTACAGTAAATGGCTAAGGAGGTACTGGCTAGTACCAGGACCAGATTTACACACAATATGAGCCAAAGAGTTCATGTGGGCAATATACAAAAGTATATAATGCTGGAAATTTGTTGAGTTTGGATCAGAGTCGTGCCGAAAAGATAGGCACTGCCTCACCTGCCATAGACTTTTTACTCCTTTCGAATCCCAACAGGAGAAGGTAAGTATACTTATCGCCCCATCCCCCTAACCCACCCTCACCGCAGCCTAAACCTAACCCTCCCCCTGCAACCTAACCCTCCCTGGGGCAAAAGGTGCCTAAACCTAGCACCCCTCCCCGCTGCCTAACCCTAACCCTTCCCCCGCAGCCTAAATCTATCCCATGTATAGGATATTGTGCCATGTAATTCCATGTAAAGAACAGTTCCATTCATGTAATTATGTTATGAGGATGGGGGTCAATATCATAATGTGAGGATGCTTATGGACGCAAATGGCAAGTCACAGGCTAAGATTTAGATGGTAGGAGGAGCAGGGTACCCCAGCAGCACAATATAATCATATTCTGCCATGGGTGGTGACAAGTTTGTGATGTCAAAAAAACCTCTAAATAAAACAAAGTTTATGCATGTAACTTGCTACATCTTCTGACATATACAGTAGTAGTGTTCTGTTTCCTATATAAGCTGTGTAATAAATATGTAAAAAATAATAATATTGAACAACCTGTGTTTGCTTCCTCATCACAACTAGTCAATATTATTTCTGGTTCATAGATCTTAGTAAATGAGTCCAATTACTCCTTTAAGTGTTGAGGGAATGGTATCATTTAATGTTTTGATCTTTCTCT
Source organism: Pseudophryne corroboree (assembly GCF_028390025.1). Lineage (NCBI taxonomy): Eukaryota > Metazoa > Chordata > Amphibia > Anura > Myobatrachidae > Pseudophryne > Pseudophryne corroboree. The sequence continues at coordinate 753,000,785 of NC_086449.1, forward strand.
CTTAAAAAAAGGCGTACCTGCAGATTAGTGATGTGCACCAGACATTTTGCGGGTTTTGTGTTTTGGTTTTGGATTCGGTTCCGCGGCCGTGCTTTGGATTCGGACGCATTTTGGCAAAACCTCCCTGAAAATTTTTTGTTGGATTCGGGTGTGTTTTGGATTCGTTTTTTTTTTTTTACAAAAAACCCTAAAAAACAGCTTAAATCATAGAATTTGGGGGTCATTTTGATCCCATAGTATTATTGACCTCAATAACCATAATTTACACTCATTTTCAGTCTATTCTGAACACCTCACAATATTATTTTTAGTCCTAAAATTTGCACCGAGGTCACTGGATGGCTAAGCTAAGCGACACAAGTGGCCGACACAAACACCTGGCCCATCTAGGAGTGGCACTGCAGTGTCAGGCAGGATGGCACTTCAAAAAAATAGTCCCCAAACAGCACATGATGCAAAGAAAAAAAGAGGCGCACCAAGGTCGCTGTGTGACTAAGCCCAAGTGGCCGACACAAACACCTGGCCCATCTAGGAGTGGCACTGCAGTGTCAGACAAGATGGCAGATTAAAAAAATTGTCCCCAAACAGCACATGATGCAAAGAAAAAAAGAGGCGCAATGAGGTAGCTGTGTGACTAAGCTAAGCGACCCAAGTGGCTGACACAAACACCTGGCCCATCTAGGAGTGGCACTGCAGTGTCAGACATGATGGCAGATTAAAAAAATTGTCCCCAAACAGCACATGATGCAAAGAAAAAAAGAGGCGCAATGAGGTAGCTGTGTGACTAAGCTAAGCGACCCAAGTGGCCGACACAAACACCTGGCCCATCTAGGAGTGGCATTGCAGTGTCAGACAGGATGGCACTTCAAAAAAATAGTCCCCAAACAGCACATGATGCAAAGAAAAAAAGAGGCGCACCAAGGTCGCTGTGTGACTAAGCTAAGCGACACAAGTGGCTCTCCTTGGGGATTTGTGATATAGAAGAATGCACAGTTCTTTGCTGTGCTTTTGTCAGCTTAAGTCTTTTGATTTTTCTAGCGAGAGGATGAGTGCTTCCATCCTCATGTGAATCTGAACCACTAGCCATGAACATAGGCCAGGGCCTCAGCCGTTACGTGTCGTAAATGGCATATTGGCAAGTTTACGCTTCTCATCAGACGCTTTCAATTTTGATTTTTGGGTCATTTTACTGAACTTTTGTTTTTTGGATTTTACATGCTCTCTACTATGACATTGGGCATCGGCCTTGGCAGACGACGTTGATGGCATTTCATCGTCTCGGCCATGACTAGTGGCAGCAGCTTCAGCACGAGGAGGAAGTGGATCTTGATCTTTCCCTATTTTAACCTCCACATTTTTCTTCTCCATTTTTTAATGTGTGGAATTATATGCCAGTATCAATAGCAATGGCCTACTACTATATATACTGCGCACAACTAAAATGCACCACAGGTATAGAATGTAGATGGATAGTATACTTGACGACACAGAGGTAGGTACAGCAGTGGCCTTCCGTACCGTACTGCTACATATGCTGGTGGTCACTGTGTCAGCAAACTGCAAAACTAAAATGCACCACAGGTATAGAATGTAGATGGATAGTATACTTGACGACACAGAGGTAGGTACAGCAGTGGCCTTCCGTACCGTACTGCTATATATACTGGTGGTCACTGTGACAGCAAACTGCAAAACTAAAATGCACCACAGGTATAGAATGTAGATGGATAGTATACTTGACGACACAGAGGTAGGTACAGCAGTGGCCTTCCGTACCGTACTGCTATATATGCTGGTGGTCACTGTGTCAGCAAACTGCAAAACTAAAATGCACCACAGGTATAGAATGTAGATGGATAGTATACTTGACAACACAGAGGTAGGTACAGCAGTGGCCTTCTGTACCATACTGCTATATATACTGGTGGTCACTGTGTCAGCAAATTGAAAAACTAAAATGCACCACAGGTATAGAATGTAGATGGATAGTATACTTGACGACACAGAGGTAGGTACAGCAGTGGCCTACTGTACCGTAATGCTATATATTATATACTGGTGGTCAGCAAACTATGCAAAACTGAAATGCACCACAGGTATGGATGGATAGTATACTTGACGACACAGAGGTAGGTACAGCAGTGGCCTACTATACCGTAATGCTATATATTATATACTGGTGGTCAGCAAACTGTGCAAAACTGAAATGCACCACAGGTATGGATGGATAGTATACTTGACGACACAGAGGTAGGTACAGCAGTGGCCTTCTGTACCGTACTCCTATATATTATATACTGGTGGTCAGCAAAACTCTGCACTGTACTCCTCCTATATAATATACTGGTGGTCCCCAGTGCCCACAATAAAGCAGTGTGAGCACAGATATATGGAGCACACTGAGCACAGATATGGAGTGTTTTTCAGGCAGACAACGTATACTGATGGTCACTGGTCAGCAAAACTCTGCACTGTACTCCTCCTATATAATATACTGGTGGTCCCCAGTGCCCACAATAAAGCAGTGTGAGCACAGATATATGCAGCACACTGAGCACAGATATGGAGTGTTTTTCAGGCAGACAACGTATACTGGTGGTCACTGGTCAGCAAAACTCTGCACTGTACTCCTCCCATATAATACAGCTGCTCCCCAGTCCCCACAATTAAGCAGTGTGAGCACAGATATATGCAGCACACTGAGCACAGATATGGAGTGTTTTTCAGGCAGACAACGTATACTGGTGGTCACTGTCAGCAAAACTCTGCACTGTACTCCTGCTATATAATACAGCTGCTCCCCAGTCCCCACAATTAAGCAGTGTGAGCACAGATATATGCAGCACACTGAGCACAGATAAGGAGCGTTTTTTTCATGCAGAGAACGGATAAAACTGGTGGTCACTGATCAGCAAAACTCTGCACTGTACTCCTCCTATATTAATATACAGCTGCTCCCCAGTCCCCACAATTAAGCAATAAGTAAAGCAAGCACAAATATTTGCATCAACAATACACGGAGAGGACGCCAGCCACGTCCTCTCCCTAACATTTCCAATGAACGAGTGAAAATGGCGGCGACGCGCGGCTGCTTATATAGAATCCGAATCTCGCGAGAATCTGACAGCGGGATGATGACGTTCGGGCGCGCTCGGGTTAACCGAGCCATACAGGAGAATCCTAGTATGCCTCGGACCTGTGTAAAAAGGGTGAAGTTCGGGGGGGTTCGGTTTCCGAGAAACCGAACCCGCTCATCACTACTGCAGATCAGTTTTTTTTTACGCAGACGCAAGTGCTGTTGTACAGGAACTTGCATATCTTGACAGAACTAGGTATTTTTTTTTTTCTACAAGGTATTGTTGCTGGCTAAGAATATTTTATATTCCACTTATATTATGCTATTTGTTCCTGATATTTACCATTGTTACAGTATATGCATATATGTCCTTTTTTGTGTCTACAATTTCTGATTTAAATAATTTTGTCTATTGTTATATTGGTGGCTGGATGCTTCAATGTAAAAAATGCGGCCAAACTTTCAAAAATGTAGTTTTCGGAGGTTTGGCCACTAACCTTGAATGAATCAAGCTCTGGAATGCGATAGATTCCGGAGCTTGGACCTGATGGGTAGCGCAGTCTTCAGACGACGTTACTCAATAGAAGCCTATGGGTTTCTCTCTGCAATTCTCCCTGAGTGGCGTACAATCGGATCCCTCCAAGCACACCCCACGGCAGGTCCGTCACTAGAAAAATGTGCAGCCAGGCTCCCGGGTCCAAATACCGCAAAGGACAGCTCTTACCTCCTTGTTCATGCATACGGTATTAGTAAACGCCAATACGCATGCGGTGAGTGGCGGGATGACTGCTGCATCCTGTCTTTGGAGTGGTGTGGGAGAGCTGTACACCCTCACACATTTTGTGTGCCACCTCGGTTGGTGGCCCCATTTGGCACCATATGGGAGCTGTTTCAGTGTTATATCTCTGGAGTTTTCTCCCTCCCTTCTCTGGTTGTTTTCCTCTTCCTTTTTCCCTGTCTTCCTTCCCTGGATATGTAATGCATGATTGCACAATGCTTCAAGATGTTGTACTACTGTATTTGCTCTGATATTTTCCGCCCCTCTTGGTTAAAGTCCTACCTTTAATAGTTAAGGATTTAAATCCCCCCAATAAGAGAATGTTGGCTTTGCGCTATTTAAAAAAAAACAAAAAAAAAACAAGCCCCATATTGTAGCCATTCAAGAAACACACGTTGAGGCCGCCTCTCCTCCTAGATTCTCAGATTGTAATTTCCCCTAATGGTATACTGCTAATGGCCCTCATAAAAGGCTGGGTTGGCGATCCTGGTGCCTCACACTTCTGATTTTAGTATTGCTAATCAACACGTGGATAAAAATGGCCGCTACTTAATTTTGATTGCTAAATTGGATAACCAGGATGTGATACTAGTGTCCCTATAAATCCCTAATATGAAACTAGAGGCCTTTTGTAGGAAGTTTTGTACTATTTTATGAAAATATAGAAAGTGGGCTCTGCTGATTTTAGGGGATTTTAATCCTGCTCTGGGCAAATCCTTTCCTACTGTAAGATTGCAGCCTAATCCTCTTTAGGACTATTTTCATGCCTTTTAATAGGGTTTTTATGGAATAAGACTTATTTGATGTATGGAAGGCTAAGAACCCATCAGTCTGGGACTTCACATTTTATTCTTATGTCTATAAATCATATTCCCGGATCGATTTGACTGTCTTTGATAAGTGGACCTTACAGCAGATTAAGAAGGCTTTAACTTTGCCCATGGCATGGTCCGATTACTCGCCCGACTTGGATAATTAGCCCCTGTAAAATGCCGCCTAGACTATGGCACCTCAGTAACTATTTACTGTCCAAACTCAAATCCAAGCAAGCTCGACTCTACAAACTAGAAAGGTTTCTGGAAACCAATCACCCAATCAGGAGGACACTACAATCTTTCATTTTTGGTGGTCACTGAAGGCTGTGGCATGAGTCACCATGATAAAGTCAGCGGCTCTCCTTAAGAAGCTCAGTCATCATCGACAATTACAACAGGAAGTACATATAGGTGATGTGAAAGGATACAGTTAAAATGAAATACTAAGACGGGAATCCTGAACGACGGCAATAAGGCCGGCATCAAAATCCCGATGGAGGTTATTATAGAGGGACATGCCGGTGTCCTGCCGTGGTTCTGTGTGTGTTTTGCAGGGACGGGAAGGTTATGGTTAGGTACCTGGGAGGGGAGGGGGGGGGGGGTTAAGCACTGTCAATGGGAGGTTAGGGTTGGGCACCAAGCAGGGACAGTTAGGTTTAGGCAGCGGGTGAGGGAGTGTTAGGGTACAGCACCACCTGGGAAGGATAGGGTTGGAGTAGGGGGCAGGGGAGACTTAGGGTACTTGCTGGGGGGTTGTCAGGATTTGATGGTCGCTGTAGGTATTTGGATTACTGGCATCCTGTTCATCGGGTTATCATACTGAAGGTATCCAGTCTATAGATCTACACTAAAAAGGTCTACAGTCAATAGGTCGACCACTAATGGTCGACATGCATTAGGTCATCAGGGTGAAAAGGTCAACAGTCAAAAGGTCGACAGTCAATGATTACAGGGTCCAAAGGTCGACAGGGTCAAAAGGCCGACTTTTTAAAAAGGATTTTTTTTTTTTGGCGGCATTTACTATAGTAGCCTTGTGGCGATTGAAGCGGAGCAAGCCACCGTGCCCGAAGTGAGCCCGCGAGGGGATGCATTTCATCAAATTGACTATCCATGTCACAAACAATCACCATTAGTAACCTTGTGGCGAGTGAAGTGGAGTGAGCCACCACGCCCAAAGCGAGCCCACGAGAGGACGCATTTCAACAAACTGGGGTAAATAAATTGAAAAACCCAAAACTGTTTTTGTGTGTCAACCTTTGACCTTGTCGACCTTTTGACCCTGTCAACCTTTTGACTGTCGACCTAATGACTATCTGTTTAATGTCTATCTTCTCTATCACAACCCATACGGAATCCGATATGGAAGTATGCCATGAGTGGTCACCTTCTGATGTTAAGCTTTTCAGGGAGTTACTTCTGACTCAAGATGAATGGAGCATATTAGCCTTATTTGAGGTGCACAAAAATGTATTTCAGTTGAAACAAAAGTATTATGTCCAGGGTGATAGGGCAGGGTAACCTCCAAAAGAGCCTTAATAGTTATTACCAGTTGATGGCTTGTAAGTCCCTTTACCTTACTTGTATTTTTTGGCACTGTAAAGTTGAGAAGCATCGGATGTCTGCCGGCAGACGTACTGTGGTGCTCCGCGATCCGGATCGCGGAGCACCACAGTACGTCTGCTGGCAGACATCCGATGCTTCTCAACTTTACAGTGTGAAAGAATACAAGTAAGGTAAAGGGACTTATAAGCCATCAACTGGTAATAAGGCTCTTTTGGAGGTTACCCTGTATAGCCCATAGTGGGCCACTGTAAAATGAACTTTTTAAGAGCACCCATTTCGTTCTGTTTAAAGGACACCAGAATTCATTTGGTATTGCACAAGACTTTTACAATACTAAAGTGAGTAATTCACTGAAGCGTTTCACTGGAAAATGTATGTTATATGTTGTAGTGTGTATATGTTAGTATATCGGTATTAGGAATCACTGTTTTTTACTACATTTTATAAAATACTAGAACAATTGTTATATTCAATTAATCCATAATTTGATTCATTTTTATTCAAATAAAACAATATTTCAGAATACCTAATTGTACAAATCTTGTTAAAAAATAGGTACTAATGAAATTAATGTAGCTATAATACGGTTACTAAGGTCAGTAAAATACTAGAGATGAGCGCCTGAAATTTTTTGGGTTTTGTGTTTTGGTTTTGGGTTCGGTTCCGCGGCCGTGTTTTGGGTTCGAACGCGTTTTGGCAAAACCTCACCGAATTATTTTTGTCGGATTCGGGTGTGTTTTGGATTCGGGTGTTTTTTTCCAAAAACACTAAAAAACAGCTTAAATCATAGAATTTGGGGGTCATTTTGATCCCAAAGTATTATTAACCTCAAAAACCATAATTTACACTCATTTTCAGTCTATTCTGAATACCTCACACCTCACAATATTATTTTTAGTCCTAAAATTTGCACCGAGGTCGCTGTGTGAGTAAGATAAGCGACCCTAGTGGCCGACACAAACACCGGGCCCATCTAGGAGTGGCACTGCAGTGTCACGCAGGATGTCCCTTCCAAAAAACCCTCCCCAAACAGCACATGACGCAAAGAAAAAAAGAGGCGCAATGAGGTAGCTGTGTGAGTAAGATTAGCGACCCTAGTGGCCGACACAAACACCGGGCCCATCTAGGAGTGGCACTGCAGTGTCACGCAGGATGGCCCTTCCAAAAAACCCTCCCCAAACAGCACATGACGCAAAGAAAAAAAGAGGCGCAATGAGGTAGCTGACTGTGTGAGTAAGATTAGCGACCCTAGTGGCCGACACAAACACCGGGCCCATCTAGGAGTGGCACTGCAGTGTCACGCAGGATGGCCCTTCCAAAAAACCCTCCCCAAACAGCACATGACGCAAAGAAAAAAAGAGGCGCAATGAGGTAGCTGTGTGAGTAAGATTAGCGACCCTAGTGGCCGACACAAACACCGGGCCCATCTAGGAGTGGCACTGCAGTGTCACGCAGGATGTCCCTTCCAAAAAACCCTCCCCAAACAGCACATGACGCAAAGAAAAAAAGAGGCGCAATGAGGTAGCTGTGTGAGTAAGATTAGCGACCCTAGTGGCCGACACAAACACCGGGCCCATCTAGGAGTGGCACTGCAGTGTCACGCAGGATGTCCCTTCCAAAAAACCCTCCCCAAACAGCACATGACGCAAAGAAAAAAAGAGGCGCAATGAGGTAGCTGACTGTGTGAGTAAGATTAGCGACCCTAGTGGCCGACACAAACACCGGGCCCATTTAGGAGTGGCACTGCAGTGTCACGCAGGATGTCCCTTCCAAAAAACCCTCCCCAATCAGCACATGATGCAAAGAAAAAGAAAAGAAAAAAGAGGTGCAAGATGGAATTATCCTTGGGCCCTCCCACCCACCCTTATGTTGTATAAACAAAACAGGACATGCACACTTTAACCAACCCATCATTTCAGTGACAGGGTCTGCCACACGACTGTGACTGATATGACGGGTTGGTTTGGACCCCCCCCAAAAAAGAAGCAATTAATCTCTCCTTGCACAAACTGGCTCTACAGAGGCAAGATGTCCACCTCATCTTCACCCTCCGATATATCACCGTGTACATCCCCCTCCTCACAGATTATCAATTCGTCCCCACTGGAATCCACCATCTCAGCTCCCTGTGTACTTTGTGGAGGCAATTGCTGCTGGTCAATGTCTCCGCGGAGGAATTGATTATAATTCATTTTAATGAACATCATCTTCTCCACATTTTCTGGATGTAACCTCGTACGCCGATTGCTGACAAGGTGAGCGGCGGCACTAAACACTCTTTCGGAGTACACACTTGTGGGAGGGCAACTTAGGTAGAATAAAGCCAGTTTGTGCAAGGGCCTCCAAATTGCCTCTTTTTCCTGCCAGTATAAGTACGGACTGTGTGACGTGCCTACTTGGATGCGGTCACTCATATAATCCTCCACCATTCTATCAATGTTGAGAGAATCATATGCAGTGACAGTAGACGACATGTCCGTAATCGTTGTCAGGTCCTTCAGTCCGGACCAGATGTCAGCATCAGCAGTCGCTCCAGACTGCCCTGCATCACCGCCAGCGGGTGGGCTCGGAATTCTGAGCCTTTTCCTCGCACCCCCAGTTGCGGGAGAATGTGAAGGAGGAGATGTTGACAGGTCGCGTTCCGCTTGACTTGACAATTTTGTCACCAGCAGGTCTTTCAACCCCAGCAGACCTGTGTCTGCCGGAAAGAGAGATCCAAGGTAGGCTTTAAATCTAGGATCGAGCACGGTGGCCAAAATGTAGTGCTCTGATTTCAACAGATTGACCACCCGTGAATCCTTGTTAAGCGAATTAAGGGCTGCATCCACAAGTCCCACATGCCTAGCGGAATCGCTCCCTTTTAGCTCCTTCTTCAATGCCTCCAGCTTCTTCTGCAAAAGCCTGATGAGGGGAATGACCTGACTCAGGCTGGCAGTGTCTGAACTGACTTCACGTGTGGCAAGTTCAAAGGGCATCAGAACCTTGCACAACGTTGAAATCATTCTCCACTGCACTTGAGACAGGTGCATTCCATCTCCTATATCGTGCTCAATTGTATAGGCTTGAATGGCCTTTTGCTGCTCCTCCAACCTCTGAAGCATATAGAGGGTTGAATTCCACCTCGTTACCACTTCTTGCTTCAGATGATGGCAGGGCAGGTTCAGTAGTTTTTGGTGGTGCTCCAGTCTTCTGTACGTGGTGCCTGTACGCCGAAAGTGTCCCGCAATTTTTCTGGCCACCGACAGCATCTCTTGCACGCCCCTGTCGTTTTTAAAAAAATTCTGCACCACCAAATTCAAGGTATGTGCAAAACATGGGACGTGCTGGAATTTGCCCATATTTAATGCACACACAATATTGCTGGCGTTGTCCGATGCCACAAATCCACAGGAGAGTCCAATTGGGGTAAGCCATTCCGCGATGATCTTCCTCAGTTGCCGTAAGAGGTTTTCAGCTGTGTGCGTATTCTGGAAAGCGGTGATACAAAGCGTAGCCTGCCTAGGAAAGAGTTGGCGTTTGCGAGATGCTGCTACTGGTGCCGCCGCTGCTGTTCTTGCGGCGGGAGTCCATACATCTACCCAGTGGGCTGTCACAGTCATATAGTCCTGACCCTGCCCTGCTCCACTTGTCCACATGTCCGTGGTTAAGTGGACATTGGGTACAACTGCATTTTTTAGGAGACTGGTGAGTCTTTTTCTGACGTCCGTGTACATTCTCGGTATCGCCTGCCTAGAGAAGTGGAACCTAGATGGTATTTGGTAACGGGGGCACACTGCCTCAATAAATTGTCTAGTTCCCTGTGAACTAACGGCGGATACCGGACGCACGTCTAACACCAACATAGTTGTCAAGGACTCAGTTATCCGCTTTGCAGTAGGATGACTGCTGTGATATTTCATCTTCCTCGCAAAGGACTGTTGAACAGTCAATTGCTTACTGGAAGTAGTACAAGTGGGCTTACGACTTCCCCTCTGGGATGACCATCGACTCCCAGCGGCAACAACAGCAGCGCCAGCAGCAGTAGGCGTTACACGCAAGGATGCATCGGAGGAATCCCAGGCAGGAGAGGACTCGTCAGACTTGCCAGTGACATGGCCTGCAGGACTATTGGCATTCCTGGGGAAGGAGGAAATTGACACTGAGGGAGTTGGTGGGGTGGTTTGCGTGAGCTTGGTTACAAGAGGAAGGGATTTACTGGTCAGTGGACTGCTTCCGCTGTCACCCAAAGTTTTTGAACTTGTCACTGACTTATTATGAATGCGCTGCAGGTGACGTATAAGGGAGGATGTTCCGAGGTGGTTAACGTCCTTACCCCTACTTATTACAGCTTGACAAAGGGAACACACGGCTTGACACCTGTTGTCCGCATTTCTGGTGAAATACCTCCACACCGAAGAGCTGATTTTTTTGGTATTTTCACCTGGCATGTCAACGGCCATATTCCTCCCACGGACAACAGGTGTCTCCCCGGGTGCCTGACTTAAACAAACCACCTCACCATCAGAATCCTCCTGGTCAATTTCCTCCCCAGCGCCAGCAACACCCATATCCTCCTCATCCTGGTGTACTTCAACACTGACATCTTCAATCTGACTATCAGGAACTGGACTGCGGGTGCTCCTTCCAGCACTTGCAGGGGGCGTGCAAATGGTGGAAGGCGCATGCTCTTCACGTCCAGTGTTGGGAAGGTCAGGCATCGCAACCGACACAATTGGACTCTCCTTGTGGATTTGGGATTTCAAAGAACGCACAGTTCTTTGCGGTGCTTTTGCCAGCTTGAGTCTTTTCAGTTTTCTAGCGAGAGGCTGAGTGCTTCCATCCTCATGTGAAGCTGAACCACTAGCCATGAACATAGGCCAGGGCCTCAGCCGTTCCTTGCCACTCCGTGTGGTAAATGGCATATTGGCAAGTTTACGCTTCTCCTCCGACAATTTTATTTTAGGTTTTGGAGTCCTTTTTTTACTGATATTTGGTGTTTTGGTTTTGACATGCTCTGTACTATGCCATTGGGCATCGGCCTTGGCAGACGACGTTGCTGGCATTTCATCGTCTCGGCCATGACTAGTGGCAGCAGCTTCAGCACGAGGTGGAAGTGGATCTTGATCTTTCCCTAATTTTGGAACCTCAACATTTTTGTTCTCCATATTTTAATAGGCACAACTAAAAGGCACCTCAGGTAAACAATGCAGATGGATGGATTGGATACTAGTATACAATTATGGACGGGCTGCCGAGTGCCGACACAGAGGTAGCCACAGCCGTGAACTACCGCACTGTACTGTGTCTGCTGCTAATATATAGACTGGTTGATAAAGAGATAGTATACTCGTAACTAGTATGTATGTATAAAGAAAGAAAAAAAAAACACGGTTAGGTCACTGGTATATACAATTATGGACGGGCTGCCGAGTGCCGACACAGAGGTAGCCACAGCCGTGAACTACCGCACTGTACTGTGTCTGCTGCTAATATATAGACTGGTTGATAAAGAGATAGTATACTCGTAACTAGTATGTATGTATAAAGAAAGAAAAAAAAACCACGGTTAGGTGGTATATACAATTATGGACGGGCTGCCGAGTGCCGACACAGAGGTAGCCACAGCCGTGAACTACCGCACTGTACTGTGTCTGCTGCTAATATATAGACTGGTTGATAAAGAGATAGTATACTCGTAACTAGTATGTATGTATAAAGAAAGAAAAAAAAACCACGGTTAGGTCACTGGTATATACAATTATGGACGGGCTGCCGAGTGCCGACACAGAGGTAGCCACAGCCGTCAACTACCGCACTGTACTGTGTCTGCTGCTAATATATAGACTGGTTGATAAAGAGATAGTATACTCGTAACTAGTATGTATGTATAAAGAAAGAAAAAAAAACCACGGTTAGGTCACTGGTATATACAATTATGGACGGGCTGCCGAGTGCCGACACAGAGGTAGCCACAGCCGTGAACTACCGCACTGTACTGTGTCTGCTGCTAATATATAGACTGGTTGATAAAGAGATAGTATACTCGTAACTAGTATGTATGTATAAAGAAAAAAAAAAAACCACGGTTAGGTCACTGGTATATACAATTATGGACGGGCTGCGGAGTGCCGACACAGAGGTAGCCACAGCCGTGAACTACCGCACTGTACTGTGTCTGCTGCTAATATATAGACTGGTTGATAAAGAGATAGTATACTCGTAACTAGTATGTATGTATAAAGAAAGAAAAAAAAACCACGGTTAGGTGGTATATACAATTATGGACGGGCTGCCGAGTGCCGACACAGAGGTAGCCACAGCCGTGAACTACCGCACTGTACTGTGTCTGCTGCTAATATATAGACTGGTTGATAAAGAGATAGTATACTCGTAACTAGTATGTATGTATAAAGAAAGAAAAAAAAACCACGGTTAGGTCACTGGTATATACAATTATGGACGGGCTGCCGAGTGCCGACACAGAGGTAGCCACAGCCGTGAACTACCGCACTGTACACTGGTTGATAAAGAGATAGTAGTATACTCGTAACAACTAGTATGACGACGGTATAAAGAATGAAAAAAAAACCACGGTTAGGTGGTATATAATACAATTATGGTTGGACGGACTGCCTGCCGAGTGCCGACACAGAGGTAGCCACAGCCGTGAACTACCGCACTGTACACTGGTTGATAAAGAGATAGTAGTATACTCGTAACAACTAGTATGACGACGGTATAAAGAATGAAAAAAAAACCACGGTTAGGTGGTATATAATACAATTATGGTTGGACGGACTGCCTGCCGAGTGCCGACACAGAGGTAGCCACAGCCGTGAACTTCCGCACTGTACACTGGTTGATAAAGAGATAGTAGTATACTACTAACAACTAGTATGACGACGGTATAAAGAACGAAAAAAAAACCACGGTTAGGTGGTATATATTATAATACAATTATGGATGGACGGACTGCCTGCCGAGTTCCGACACAGAGGTAGCCACAGCCGTGAACTACCGCACTGTACACTGGTTGATAAAGAGATAGTAGTATACTCGTAACAACTAGTATGACGACGGTATAAAGAACGAAAAAAAAACCACGGTTAGGTGGTATATATTATAATACAATTATGGATGGACGGACTGCCTGCCGAGTGCCGACACAGAGGTAGCCACAGCCGTGAACTACCGCACTGTACTGTGTCTGCTGCTAATATAGACTGGTTGATAAAGAGATAGTATACAATACTACTAATATACTGGTGGTCAGGCACTGGTCACCACTAGTCACACTGGCAGTGGCACTCCTGCAGCAAAAGTGTGCACTGTTTAATTTTAATATAATATTATTTATCATGTACTCCTGGCTCCTGCTATAACAACCTGCAGTGCTCCCCAGTCTCCCCCACAATTATAAGCTTTATATACAATACATTGATGTGCAGCACACTGGGCTGAGCAGTGCACACAGACTGAGTCACTGTGTGACTGTGTATCGTTTTTTTCAGGCAGAGAACGGATATATTAAATAAAACAAACAACTGCACTGTCTCTGGTGGTCACTGGTCACTGTGGTCGTCAGTCACTAAACTCTGTCTGCACTCTGCACTCTCTTCTAATCTACAGTATCACAGCAATCTCTCTCTCTCTCTCTCTTCTAAATCTAATCTAAATGGAGAGGACGCCAGCCACGTCCTCTCCCTATCAATCTCAATGCACGTGTGAAAATGGCGGCGACGCGCGGCTCCTTATATAGAATCCGAGTCTCGCGATAGAATCCGAGCCTCGCGAGAATCCGACAGCGTCATGATGACGTTCGGGCGCGCTCGGGTTAACCGAGCAAGGCGGGAAGATCCGAGTCGCTCGGACCCGTGAAAAAAAAAGTGAAGTTCGTGCGGGTTCGGATTCAAAGAAACCGAACCCGCTCATCTCTATAAAATACCTGATTAATCTAGCGCTGGGAGGTTACCCCCCTTTTTTTTAGTTCTGCATATAGCCCTAAGTTTTGAAGCATTTGTGAATGGACACTATAAATTGATTGACATAACAGAAGCAGATAGTTGCAGTTGATGGAATACATCCGCAATGGCGCTGGATTACTATTGGTGACCCACAGGGATTACAAATATTGCTGGAAACAGGAATATCGAAAATCTTGCAAAATGCTCTTCCAAGGGAAATAATAATGAAGCTGTTACATTTATGCAGAGCACAGACTTAGAAAATTGTACATTATGTGAAAAAAATGTTCTCCACTTACAGTAGATGTGTAGGAAGGAACACGAAGTCCAGAAATGTTCAGCACACACAAATGATTACCTGCCGTTTGTCTATTTCAGTGTAACAACACTACGTACGGTCATAAATTGCATAATTCAAAAGAAGCTTTGTCTGCAGTTGAATCTAATGGTTGTCTATGTAATTATTCCAAGTCTAGGGTCCTATTTATTAAACTTGCGCCTAGTGCAGAGGTACGTGTGTTATTTATTTGTTTATTTATTTATTTTTTAAATAACTTCTTATCTATGTTAATTAACATTTCGGTTCATCAGTCTGGGTCGTTTGCAGCGTGACATCTAGGGTTTCAGAGGGTTACTCATCTCTCTGAACAGCAGATTAATACATTCTTTGTGCGGTTATAGTGGGTGGGGGAATAAATTATTCACTACAAATAGAACCCTACTGAAAAATAGGATTTTAATACCTACCGGTAAATCCTTTTCTCTTAGTCCGTAGAGGATGCTGGGGATGCTTCAAGAACCATGGGGTATATAGACGGGATCCACAGGAGACATGGGCACACTTTAAGACTTTGAATGGGTGTGAACTGGCTCCTCCCTCTATGCCCCTCCTCCAGACTCCAGTTTAAGTAACTGTGCCCAGGGAGACGGACATTTCGAGGAAAGAATTTATTGATAAACCACGGTGAGCATTTTACCAGCTCACACCACCAGTATGCCGCAGAACGTGGCATTCAATAGAAAACCAGCCGACGGCATGAAGAATATGCAGCAAAACGCTGACATAAAGCGTAACACAACCTGTGTGTGTAACACAACCAATACAGCATAACGCATGCCATGGCATGAATATCGGCAGCAACAGGCTGACTCAAACGCAACACACCATGTGTGTAAACATACCCAATAACTGCAGATACAGTACGCACTGGGACGGGCGCCCAGCATCCTCTACGGACTAAGAGAAAAGGATTTACCGGTAGGTATTAAAATCCTATTTTCTCATACGTCCTAGAGGATGCTGGGGATGCTTCAAGAACCATGGGGTTTATACCAAAACTCTAGAACAGACGGGAGAGTGCGGATGACTCTGCAGCACCGATTGACCAAACAAGAGGTCCTTCTCAGTCAGGGTATCAAACTTGTAAAACTTCGCAAAGGTGTTTGATCCCGACCAAGTAGCAGCTCGGCAAAGCCGTAATGCCGAGACCCTTCGGGCAGCCGTCCAGGATGAGCCCACCTTTCTGGTAGAATGGGGCTTCACCGATTTCGGTAACGGCAATCAAGTCGTAGAATGAGCCTGCTGAATCGTATTACAGAACCAGCGTGCAATAGTCTGCTTGGAAGCAGGAGCCCCAATCTTGTTGGGACTGGGAGTCAATATGACAAACAGAGCCTCTGTTTTCCCAATTTGAGCCGTTCTGGCGACTTAGATTTTCAAAGCTCTGACCATTTCGAGAGACTTCGATTCCGCCAAGGCGTCAGTAGCCACTGGCACCACAATAGGCTGGTTTACGTGAAACGATGAAACCACTTTTGGCAGAAATTTCTGACGAGTTCTCAGCTCCGCTCTATCAGTATGGAAGATTAACTAGGGACTTTTGTGAGACAAAAGCCGCCAATTCAGATACCCGCCTTGCGGATTCCAAGGCCAACACATGACTACTTTCCAAGTAATGAATTTTAACTCAACCTTACGTAAAGGTTCAAACCAATGAGATTGCAGGAACTGCAACACCACATTTAAGATCCCATGGTGCCACTGGGAGCACAAAGGGAGGTTGGATGTGCAGCACGCCTTTCACGAAGGTCTGAACTTCTGGAAGGGAGGCCAAATTTTTTCTGAAAGAAAATTGATAAGGCCGAAATTTGTACTTTAATGGAGCCTAACTTTAGGCCCGCATCCACACCCGCATGCAAAAAATGGAGCAAGTGCCCCAGTTGAAAGTCCTCCGTAGGAGCCTTCTTGGATTCACACCAAGACACATATTTTCTCCAAATACGGTGGCAATGCTTTGCCGTTACTACTTTTCTAGCCTGAAGAAGTGTGGAAATGACTTCACTGGGAATACCCTTTCGGGCTAGGATTTGGCGTTCAACCGCCATGCCGTCAAACGCAGCCACGGTAAGTATTGATACACGCACAGTCCTTGCTGTAACAGGTCCTCTCGTAGAGGAAGAGGCCAGGGATCTTCTATGATTAATTCTTGAAGATCTGGATACCAAGCCCTCCTTGGCTAGTCCGGAACAATGAGGATCGCCTGAACCTTTGTTCTTCTTATGATCTTTATCACCTTCGAAGTGGAGGGAACCCATAGACCGACTGAAACACCCACGGTGTCACCAGGGCGTCCACCGCTATCACTTGAGGGTCCCTCAACCTGGAACAATATCTCTAAAGGTTTTTTGCTGAGGCGAGATGCCAGCATGTTTATTTGAGGAATTCCCCAATGACTTGTCACTTCTGCAAAGACCTCTTGATGAAGACCCCACTCTCCCGAACGGAGATCGTGTCTGCTGAGGAAGTCTGCTTCCCAGTTGTCTACACCCGGAATGAAGACCGCTGACAGAGCGCTTACATGTCTTTCCGCCCAGCGGAAAACTTTTGTGGCTTCTGCCATTGCCGCTCTGCATTTCGTTCCGCCCTGGCGGTTTACGTACGCCACTGTTAAGTTGTCCGGCTGAATGAAGACGGCAGATCGAAGGCCGTCTCTCCGACCAAGTGATCGGACCCTCTGGAGCTAATGGTGTCCAGTAGCCTAAGAAGCAGAGCCTTTGAACTCAGAGAAGTAGGTCTGCTTCTCTCCCCTCAGTCCCACGATGCAGGGAGCCTGTTGCCAGCAGGTCTCCCTGAAAATAATAAACCTAACATAAAGTCTTTTCAGAGAAACTCAGTAGACCTCCCTTGTGTGTGACCAGTCTCGCTGGGCACAGAATCTAAACTGGAGTCTGGAGGAGGGGCATAGAGGGAGGAGCCAGTTCACACCCATTCAAAGTCTTAAAGTGTGCCCATGTCTCCTGCGGATCCCGTCTATATCCCATGGTTCTTGAAGCATCCCCAGCATCCTCTAGGACGTATGAGAAAATAGGCAGCTTTCGACTTCAATGACAGATGCTGGCCAAACGCATGCTAAGATGAGACATACTTGCTGACCTTAATTAATCTCCTGGAAATGGACAGAGAGGAGAGGCAGGTGGCAGCTGCTAGTGGTGGGCTGGGTTATACGTGTCATTAGGCCCCGCCCCTCATGGCATAATGCAGTGAATCATGGTCAGTTATCATAGAATAGCCTTATATTGGCCCCATCACCCTCCCCATGGACTGCGATTCCCAGCATTATTGTTCCCATCCTGCATACTACTCTGGGAAGTGGACAGGTGTCGGGAGGACTACACAAAAATTCTACCGGAGAATTCAGGAGTCACACGGATGTTCCAGGAGATTAGGTAAGTATGAGAAGAGTCCCATACTGCCCCTCCGGAGCTTGTGCTGGGGCAGTGCTTGTGCAGTGCAGCCTGGATTGTGGCTCCATTGTGTACATTACTGCCCCATGCATACATAGATAGGCATAACTTTACTTGTAATAAGAATGTATCTTGCGTAATATTTTAGCATATAGTTTGTACATAGGTGGATTGTATTTGGAGCTACAGTATGTTGCTTTCAAATAGTAATCACTGGAATGTAGTTGGCTTCCTGACGTATGGGATGCCAGCTGTTAGAAGACCGGCACCTGAATCCAGACACCTGTCAAAATACAGACGCCGGAATCCCGACAGCCAGAATCCCAAACATAAGTATGCTGGGGTGAATTTGAATTAGGGTTAGGCTGTTGGGGGAGGGTTAGGGTTAGGCTGTTGGGGAGGGTTAGGGTTAGGCTGTTGGGGAGGGTTAGGCTGTGGGGGGAGGGTTAGGGTTAGGCTGTTGGGGAGGGTTAGGGTTAGACTGTGGGGGGGGGGTTAGGGTTAGGCGTGGGGGGAGGGTTAGGGTTAGACTGGGGGGGGGTTAGGGTTAGGCGTGGGGGGAGGGTTTGTGTTAGGCTGTTTGTGAGAGGGATGTTAGGGTTAGGCTGCGGGAGGGAAGGGTTAGCTTTAGGCTGTGGGGAGGAAGGGTTAGGGGTAGGGTTAGTTTAATTGATCGTTTTTGTTGGGATCCCATACCCAACCCTTATCCCCCACTGCCGACTTGTAAGCACACTGTGCAGCTGCCCAGGGCCCCACAATTCTAGGGGCCTTTGAGCATGGGTGGGTGGTGGCCACACAATCAGAGTGAGGAGGCAGTTTTCTCTACATGCCTCCCAGCCTGCAGTTAAGCAGTGACTGGATGTCAGCATGCTGATTGGTGGATGGCTGGAGCTATACACCAATCAGAGTGCTGACAGCCATTCACTGTATGGAAGCATGTAGAAAGAAGGCATGGAACCACAGGAGGGGCAAGTTATGATTTTTACTTTTTTATTGATTCCCATGAATGGGTGGATAGGGACCCAGTGCATTGTTTTGCCCAGAGCCTACTATGCTGTAAACATGGCCCCACCTTCTTTTCCAGTCCCTCCACCTCCGCATAGCATCCTTCCCTTCCTCATCCACATTTCTGCCTCCTTTGCCACCTCCTATACTGCCACCGCTATCTCTGCCTTTTCCCCCACCTCCATTGCCTGCTGGTGCTCCTCCTCTGTGACCTATAACATGATCTTACATTCAGTAGGTGTTTTGTGTGATGACAACCTGATATGGGGGGTAATTCCAAGTTGATCGCAGCAGGACATTTTTTAGCAATTGGGCAAAACCATGTGCACTGCAGGGGGGGGCAGATATAACATGTGCAGAGAGAGTTAGATTGGGTGGGTTATTTTGTTTCTGTGCAGGATAAATATTGGCTGCTTTATTTTTACACTGCAAATTAGATTGCAGATTGAACACATCCCACCCAAATCTAACTCTCTCTGCACATGTTATATCTGCCCCCCCCTGCAGTGCACATGGTTTTGCCCAACTGCTAAAAAAAATCCTGCTGCGATCAACTTGGAATTACCCCCATGCTGTATACATTTGCTAAAGCTGCATGTGAGTATATGTACATTATGTGTATCTGTACATTATGATGCAAGTTACAGTGTTGTCATAAATTATAGACATCTTAATCGTATGAAACTCAAGATTGATAAAACACAGTTTTATTGTTGTTGTTTTTTGTGATGAACTAAGGGGCCGATTCAGACCTGATCGCTAGGCTGCGTTTTCTCACAACCTGCGATCAGATCTGAATTGCGCATGCGTATGCCCACAATGCGCAGGTGCGACGGACCGCAGCAACGGGGATCGCTGGTCAGCGATGGTGCGAAATTTCTGAACACACGCAAGGAGATTGACAGGAAGAGGCCGTTTGTGGGTGGCAACTGACCGTTTTTGCTTCCACAAAGACACAAGCCCCCCTACACTCTTATACTGGCCCTGTAAAGTTAATAGACATGAAATAATCTAAGTTTAACAATGGAGAGTGCCATTTCAGACTCTGCTGGAGAGGGAGCAATGTTGATCAGGTTTTGGGGAAAAACAAAAGGATTAGATCCTAGCGGCATGAAATAGCCAAAAGGCCAGAAGCTGACATTAAATATTTGTTAAACAACAGAAATCGCGGCTACAAACAAATGAAAAAAAAAAAAGCAACAACGCTGAAAGTTCTCTCTAGATGTGTGAACTAAAACAAGTGTCAAGGAAAAATAAAAATAATGGGGGTCATTCCGAGTTGTTCGCTCGCAAGCGGATTTTAGCAGATTTGCTCATGCTAAGCCGCCGCCTACTGGGAGTGAATCTTAGCATCTTAAAATAGCGAACGATGTATTCGCAATATTGCGATTACACACCTCGTAGCAGTTTCTGAGTAGCTCCACACTTACTCTGCATCTGCGATCAGTTCACTGCTTGTCGTTCCTGGTTTGACGTCACAAACACACCCAGCGTTCGCCCAGACACTCCCCCGTTTCTCCGGCCACTCCTGCGTTTTTTCCGGAAACGGTAGCGTTTTTTCCCACACGCCCATAAAACGGCCTGTTTCCGCCCAGTAACACCCATTTCCTGTCAATCACATTACGATCGCCAGAACGATGAAAATGCCGTGAGTAAAATTCCTAAGTGCATAGCAAATTTACTTGGCGCAGTCGCAGTGCGGACATTGCGCATGCGGATTAAGCGGAAAATCGCTGCGATGCGAAGATTTTTACCGAGCGAACAACTCGGAATGACCCCCAATGTGTGGCAATTGGTTGCAGTGGACTTTAGTGCTACAAATCGCACTAATACATTTCTCAGACATTGGTGATGGTTACAGTACGATACGTTACATTTATTGTCATTATCAAACAAAAGATGACAACGAAATTCAATTTGTACAACACACCAAACGATGATATAAAAAAGGTAGGACATAGGTATAAAAGAGCACACAATAATACACATTGGAGAGATGACACATTGGCCCTCATTCCGAGTTGATCGCACCAAGCAACTTTTTGCTGCTGGTGCGATCAACTAATCTCCGCCTATGGGGGAGTGTATTTTAGCATAGCAGGGCTGCAAACGCTTGTGCAGCCCTGCTATGCTAAAAAAGTTTCACACAAAACAAGACTAGCCCTAGACCTACTAACCCTGTGCGATGCAGGTCCCGGCTTTGACGTCAGACATCCGCCCTCCGTTCGCCCTGGACACGCCTGCGTTTTTCTTACCACTCCCCGAAAACGGCTGGAAACGGTGAGTATCCGCCCCGGCACACCTCCCGCCTGTCCGTCTTCTTGCGATCGCCGCTGCGATCACATTTGTCGCAGGTGGCGGCGTTGCCCGGCAACGGTCATTGCCAGGCAATGACGCCTGTGCGCAAATCATCCACCACGCATGCGCATTTCCGACCCGTTCGCACCGCAGAGAAGAACCGCTGCGTGCAAACGGGTCGGAATGACCCCCATTATTCACAATAAGTGTTCAGCAGTAGTTGGAAAGAAGCTGTTCCGTAGACGATTTGTGCGTGCCTTCAAAGATCTAAAACGCTTACCAGAGGGCAAAAAGAAAAGAATACGGATGGTTAGAATCAGACAGTATTCTCCTAACTCTATTTATGAATCTTGCTGCAAAGAGATCTTTAACAGTCTGCTGCTGGACCTCAATAATTTTACCAGCTGAGCGAACCAAGCGTTCTAACTCCCCTTGCTCACGGGCGGTATAATTTCCATACCAGACTATATGGGGGTGATTCCGAGTTGTTCGCTCGCTAGCTGCTTTTAGCAGCATTGCACACACTAAGCCGCCGCCTACAGGGAGTGTATCTTAGCATAGCAGATTTGCTAACGAAAGCTTCACTAATTTTCTCGTAACGATTACCCCGCAGTTTCTGAGTAGCTCCAGACTTACTCAGCCATTGCGACCAGCTCAGTCCTTTTCGTTCCTGGTTTGAAGTCACAAACGTTTTGCAACTCGAACGCCTGCGTTTTTCCGCACACTCCCATAAAACGGCCAGTTTCCGCCCAGAAACACCCACTTCCTGTCAGTCACACTACGATCAGCACAGCAATGAAAAAGCTTTGTTATCCCGTGAGTAAAATACCTAACATTTGTGTTAAATAACTAAGTGCATGCGCTCTGCGAACCTTGCGCATGCGCAGTAAGCGACTAATTGCAGTATAGCAAAAATCGGCAACGAGCGAACAACTCGGAATGACCCCCTATAATTCCATAGGTTAAAACACTCTCAATAGTGCATCTATAAAAATTCATTAACGTACCAACGCCCACACCTGCAACCTTAAGACGGCGAAGGAAAAATAAGTAAGGAATACAGAAATAATCAACCACTGCGCTCTCTGCGGCTGCAGTTGCGTAGAACCCTGGTGTCACCCAACACCATACAACATAGACATAAACAGAAAAAATGAGAACTACCTCAACCGCGCTCAGCTAAGTAAAGTCCACTTAGATGTCTTTAAATGTTCGAGAATATGTCAGTCCGTAAAAAGAAAGGATGTCGTCTTCCAATCTTTTTTCTTTAATTCATTGGGTGGAGGAATTCCCTCTGGGTTGGTCCGAAGTCCCTCAAAAAAATAGAAGCACAATATCGTGTAGTACGTCCTGAATTTTGAAGTGATTGGTGGTTCTAGATTTTGTGGTTAATCACGGTAGTTCGTACCGTACTCACGTCTAAAGAGGAAGAGTTTCCACTCATAAAGGTTTCTTTATGGGTCCAGACTTCTCCCAACCAGATGGAAACAGGCTCCTCTTCTTTCAATTCCTCCCAAGGTGGTACCCCAATGTGAGAGATAATAGGGAGAAGAACGGCCCAATTAATAAATCACAATGGAGTCGATTTTAACAACCCCACTGGTAGCCGGAAGAATAAATCAGCATACCGTACTCACACTCAAAGTGTATTCAATAAACCCATAAAGGTATCTTTAACCGTAGATCATGTCCAAATAGATAAATAATGGAACAATTTGGCAAACGTACCCCACTTACAGTCTTCAAAGATGATGTCAAGCCCGTAGCGGTTTCTTTCTCCACTTCCTTCCTAGGAAGTGAAACTCCACTGTCGAGGACTTCCAATCTTTATTGTCTGCACACTTGGCAATCCGCTTCCACCTCTGCCTTGTTGACAGTGAGCTGCAACAGGATGTTCAGTCCATGCTAACTGTGGGTAGCTGGATCAACCAGACTTGCTTCCGAAAAAAAGTCCCCCTAGGTATCTCTTACATAAAGATCCAAATTAGCAAGCAGGGATACATCCGGGTCTGTAGGTGACTTGTGCTGGAATTTTATCCAGTGGATGCAAGAGAGTCTGTACCGTCAGAGATGTTAATGGGGAATAACACCTTGTGGTCCTTAGAAATGTAGCTCAATGCGTTTCACTGGTCTGGTGTATCTTTTTAACTATTGCCTGAGTATTAACCACCCACGATAAACTGGAGGAAACATGGATACCTAAGAATTTAAAAGAATGAACAACCTCAATATTTAACCCGTTTATAGATACTGGGAGTAGTGAAAATTGAAAAATCACTACTGCGCTTGACATCCATCACCAGTTCCTTGGTTTTATCCACATTTAACAGAAGGTGATTATCCTCACTCCAGGCCGGATATGGGTCGTTGGATAGACACAACTTAGGTCGACAGTCATTAGGTCGACCATGGAAGGTCGACATGCATTAGGTCGACAGGGACAGTAGGTCGACATGGTCATTTAGGTTGACATGTACTAGGTCGACAGGTCAAAAGGTCGACATGAGTTTTTCGACTGGTTCTGGTGTTGTTTTCTCCGTAAAGTGACGGGAAACCCCAATTAGTGCACCGTGTCCCCTCGCATGGCTCGCGAGCTTCGGGCAAGGAATTACCGTTCCAATCGTAGTCCACATGGATCGTTAAGTATGAAAAAATCCCAAAAATGAAAAAAAAAAAAAAGTGAAAAACTCATGTCGACATGTCAACCTAACGGCCATGTCGACATAATGCATGTCGACCTAATGGCATTGTCAACCTTCAGTGGTTGACTTAATGAGTGCTGACCTAAGTTGTGTCGACCTAACGACCGTAACCCTACAGGCCACCAAATTCTCAATTTTCCTACGATAACTCACCTCATTCTCACTAGAAATGAATGGTAAATAGCGAGTAAAGAAGAGGGCTTTGCACCTAATTCAGAACTGATTGTAGATGTGCTAAATTTAGCACATCTACGATCAGTCACACAGACATGCGGGGGGACGCCCAGCACAGGGCTAGTCCGCCCCGCATGTCAGGCCCGACCCCGCCGCACAAGTACAAAAGCATCGCACAGCGGCAATGCTTTTGTAGTTGAAGAGTAACTCCCCACCAGCGCAGCTCCTGCGCGCTGGCAGGGAGCTACTCGTCGCTATGCTGGTTGCAGCGGCTGCATGTGATGTCGCGCAGCCGCCGCAGCCCCTTTCCCCCCCACGGTCCGGGCACGCCTATGTTGCCAGGACCGCGCCCCCTAAGTGGCGACCAAACACCGCCGGCCTGCCCCCTCCCGCCCAGTGACCGCCTCTGCCTGCATGCGCAGTTCAGACCTGATCAGGTCGGAATTAGGCCCGTAGTACACAACCTTGTGGGACTCCCGTACTAATAATTACAATCTTAGATAGAAGGCTACCTAATTTCTCATACGTCCTACAGGATGCTGGGGACTCCGTAAGGACCATGGGGTATAGACGGGATCTGCAGGAGACATGGGCACACTATAAGACTTTGAATGGGTGTGAACTGGCTCCTCCTGGCTCCCTCTATGCCCCTCTTCCAGCCCTCAGTTAGATTCTGTGCCCAGAGAGGCTGGACACACACTAGGGGAGCTCACCTGAGTTTATCTGAAAATACTTTTTGTTAGGTTTATTATTTTCAGAAAGTCCTGCTGGCTACAGGCTCTCTGCTTCGTGGGACTGTGGGGAGAGAAGTCAGACCTACTTCATCTGAGTTAAGGGCTCTGCTTCTTAGGCTACTGGACACCATTAGCTCCAGAGGGTTCGATCACTTGGTGCGCCTAGCTGCTTGTTCCTGGAGCCGCGCAGTCACCACCCTCACAAAGCCAGAAGACAGAAGCCGGGTGAGTATTAGAAGAACAGAACACTTCAGTGACGGCAGAAGACTTCAGGGTCTCGGAGGTAACGCGCAGCGGTCGTGCTTCGCGCCACTGCTCCGACATATAAGCGGCACTACAAGGGTGCAGGGCGCAAGGGGGGGGCGCCCTGGGCAGCAATATACCTCACAAAAAAGCCTGGCAAAGATGTATACAGTCCATTGGCACTGTATACGAACCCCCGCCAGTATATAATGGTAAAAAGATAGCGGGGCTGAAGCGCGCTGAGAAGGGGCCGTGGCTTAGCTCTCACACTCTATACAGCGCCATTTTCTCCTCACAGAGATGCTGGGCCCACCTAATTATACACCTAACAGTGTAAAATGAGGGGGGGCACAGTTATGTAGTGCATTATAGGTTCATCCAAGCAGCACTTTAGATATATATATATATATATATATATATATATGTATATATATATATATATATAATGGGTGTTGGTACAAGGAGTTGGTAAAAAGTTTTCTGTGTTTTCCCAGTCAGAAATCTGCCCATGTTAGCAATGTTAGTGGGTGGTTAGTACACGTGTGTCGACATGTGTGAGCGCTCTATCACATACAGATATGGGTATCCCTCTGTCGGCATTGTCGACTCCAGATGGTACTTGATTCATGAGATTAAGTGTCAGCATGTCGGTAGTTGTAATCTTTTCCAAAGTAAGCACTGTTTGGGGAACACAGATGTATGTGGGTGACCCTGTCGACACCAATGATTATGACTGGGTGTAAAATTAAAAAAATCAAACCTATACCTGTATGTGTATATATGTATAGTACGTTGCAGTGAGCTGTAGCTCGAGCACAGACGTGATAGTATTTGTGGGGGCGTTCTAGTGGAATTAGGTATATGTTTCCCTCAGATCCCTCGGGGTTGCAGAAATGTTGTTTTGCCCAGTTGATACTCCCTGTTGTCGCCACGAATACTCTGTTTTCTGTTGGCCATAATGTTTCCTGTTTAGAGCCACAACATCGGCATTCAGTACATGTTCATACACATTCAGAACACATTAATGTCATTAGGGACCCTGATGTTCCTGACAGATTATATATATATGAGATGTATATATAGTAGTGATGAACTTCACCTTTTTTTTACACGGGTCCGAGCGACTCGGATCCTCCCGCCTTGCCCGGTTAACCCGAGCGCACCCGAACGTCATCATCCCGCTGTCGGATTCTCGCGAGACTCGGATTCTATATAAGGAGCCGTGCGTCGCCGCCATTTTCACACGTGCATTGAGATTGATAGGGAGAGGACGTGGCTGGCGTCCTCTCCGTTATAGTAGAACACAGAGTGACTTAGTTAGTTATAATTGTGGGGAGGATTGGGGACGGGGAGCAGCTGTTAGGGAGTACAGTGCAGGGTTTTGATTATACCACACCAGTGAGTTTAATCCTTTGTTTCTCTGCCTGAAAAAAACGCTCCACCATATCTGTGCTCACTCAGTGTGCTGCACTGCTGCATGATATATCTGTGCAGTGTGCTGAGTGCACTGCTCTGCTCACACTGCCTAATTGTGGGGACTGGGGAGCAGTTATAGCAGGAGTACAGTGCACAGTTTTGCTGACAGTGACCACCAGTCCAGTATAGGTTTGTCTGCCTGAAAAACACTCCTGTGTTTTTTTTTTTCTTCATACTAGTTTAGCAGTCTGCTGACAGTGTCCACCAGGTCCGTTATACAGTATATTATATATATAAGCAGCAGTACGGTAGGCCACGGCTGTACCTACCTCTGTGTCGTCAGTGCACTCGTCGTCCATAAGTAATATAATACTATACTATCCATCCATCTACATTGTATACCTGTGGTGTTTTTTTCTTTCTTCATACTAGTTTAGCAGTCTGCTGACAGTGTCCACCAGGTCCGTTATACAGTATATTATATATATAAGCAGCAGTACGGTAGGCCACGGCTGTACCTACCTCTGTGCCGTCAGTGCACTCGTCGTCCATAAGTAATATAATACTATACTATCCATCCATCTACATTGTATACCTGTGGTGTTTTTTTTCTTTTCTTCATACTAGTTTAGCAGTCTGCTGACAGTGTCCACCAGGTCCGTTATACAGTATATTATATATATAAGCAGCAGTACGGTAGGCCACGGCTGTACCTACCTCTGTGTCGTCAGTGCACTCGTCGTCCATAAGTAATATAATACTATACTATCCATCCATCTACATTGTATACCTGTGGTGTTTTTTTTTCTCTTCATACCAGTTTAGCAGTCTGCTGAAAGTGTCCACCAGGTCCGTTATACAGTATATTATATATATAAGCAGCAGTACGGTAGGCCACGGCTGTACCTACCTCTGTGTCGTCAGTGCACTCGTCGTCCGTAAGTAATATAATACTATACTATCCATCATCTACATTGTATACCTGTGGTGTTTTTTTTTTTCTTCATACTAGTTTAGCAGTCTGCTGACAGTATCCACCAGGTCCGTTATACAGTATATTATATATATAAGCAGCAGTACGGTAGGCCACGGCTGTACCTACCTCTGTGTCGTCAGTGCACTCGTCGTCCATAAGTAATATAATACTATACTATCCATCCATCTACATTGTATGCCTGTGGTGTTTTTTTTTTCTTCATACTAGTTTAGCAGTCTGCTGACAGTGTCCACCAGGTCCGTTATACAGTATATTAAATATATAAGCAGCAGTACGGTAGGCCACGGCTGTACCTACCTCTGTGTCGTCAGTGCACTCGTCGTCCATAAGTAATATAATACTATACTATCCATCCATCTACATTGTATACCTGTGGTGTTTTTTTTTTCTTCATACTAGTTTAGCAGTCTGCTGACAGTGTCCACCAGGTCCGTTATACAGTATATTATATATATAAGCAGCAGTACGGTAGGCCACGGCTGTACCTACCTCTGTGTCGTCAGTGCACTCGTCGTCCATAAGTAATATAATACTATACTATCCATCCATCTACATTGTATACCTGTGGTGTTTTTTGTTTTTTTTCTTCATACTAGTTTAGCAGTCTGCTGACAGTGTCCACCAGGTCCGTTATACAGTATATTATATATATAAGCAGCAGTACGGTAGGCCACGGCTGTACCTACCTCTGTGTCGTCAGTGCACTCGTCGTCCATAAGTAATATAATACTATACTATCCATCCATCTACATTGTATACCTGTGGTGTTTTTTTTTTCTTCATACCAGTTTAGCAGTCTGCTGAAAGTGTCCACCAGGTCCGTTATACAGTATATTATATATATAAGCAGCAGTACGGTAGGCCACGGCTGTACCTACCTCTGTGTCGTCAGTGCACTCGTCGTCCATAAGTAATATAATACTATACTATCCATCCATCTACATTGTATACCTGTGGTGTTTTTTTTTCTTCTTCATACTAGTTTAGCAGTCTGCTGACAGTGTCCACCAGGTCCGTTATACAGTATATTATATATATAAGCAGCAGTACGGTAGGCCACGGCTGTACCTACCTCTGTGTCGTCAGTGCACTCGTCGTCCATAAGTAATATAATACTATACTATCCATCCATCTACATTGTATACCTGTGGTGTTTTTTTTTTTCTTCATACTAGTTTAGCAGTCTGCTGACAGTGTCCACCAGGTCCGTTATACAGTATATTAAATATATAAGCAGCAGTACGGTAGGCCACGGCTGTACCTACCTCTGTGTCGTCAGTGCACTCGTCGTCCATAAGTAATATAATACTATACTATCCATCCATCTACATTGTATGCCTGTGGTGTTTTTTTTTCCTTCATACTAGTTTAGCAGTCTGCTGACAGTGTCCACCAGGTCCGTTATACAGTATATTATATATATAAGCAGCAGTACGGTAGGCCACGGCTGTACCTACCTCTGTGTCGTCAGTGCACTCGTCGTCCATAAGTAATATAATACTATACTATCCATCCATCTACATTGTATACCTGTGGTGTTTTTTTTTTCTTCATACTAGTTTAGCAGTCTGCTGACAGTGTCCACCAGGTCCGTTATACAGTATATTAAATATATAAGCAGCAGTACGGTAGGCCACGGCTGTACCTACCTCTGTGTCATCAGTGCACTCGTCGTCCATAAGTAATATAATACTATACTATCCATCCATCTACATTGTATACCTGTGGTGTTTTTTGTTTTTTTTCTTCATACTAGTTTAGCAGTCTGCTGACAGTGTCCACCAGGTCCGTTATACAGTATATTATATATATAAGCAGCAGTACGGTAGGCCACGGCTGTACCTACCTCTGTGTCGTCAGTGCACTCGTCGTCCATAAGTAATATAATACTATACTATCCATCCATCTACATTGTATACCTGTGGTGGTTTTTTTCTTTCTTCATACTAGTTTAGCAGTCTGCTGACAGTGTCCACCAGGTCCGTTATACAGTATATTATATATATAAGCAGCAGTACGGTAGGCCACGGCTGTACCTACCTCTGTGTCGTCAGTGCACTCGTCGTCCATAAGTAATATAATACTATACTATCCATCCATCTACATTGTATACCTGTGGTGTTGTTTTCCTTTTCTTCATACTAGTTTAGCAGTCTGCTGACAGTGTCCACCAGGTCCGTTATACAGTATATTATATATATAAGCAGCAGTACGGTAGGCCACGGCTGTACCTACCTCTGTGTCGTCAGTGCACTCGTCGTCCATAAGTAATATAATACTATACTATCCATCCATCTACATTGTATACCTGTGGTGTTTTTTTTTCTCTTCATACCAGTTTAGCAGTCTGCTGAAAGTGTCCACCAGGTCCGTTATACAGTATATTATATATATAAGCAGCAGTACGGTAGGCCACGGCTGTACCTACCTCTGTGTCGTCAGTGCACTCGTCGTCCATAAGTAATATAATACTATACTATCCATCCATCTACATTGTATACCTGTGGTGTTTTTTTTTCTCTTCATACCAGTTTAGCAGTCTGCTGAAAGTGTCCACCAGGTCCGTTATACAGTATATTATATATATAAGCAGCAGTACGGTAGGCCACGGCTGTACCTACCTCTGTGTCGTCAGTGCACTCGTCGTCCATAAGTAATATAATACTATACTATCCATCATCTACATTGTATACCTGTGGTGTTGTTTTCCTTTTCTTCATACTAGTTTAGCAGTCTGCTGACAGTGTCCACCAGGTCCGTTATACAGTATATTAAATATATAAGCAGCAGTACGGTAGGCCACGGCTGTACCTACCTCTGTGTCATCAGTGCACTCGTCGTCCATAAGTAATATAATACTATACTATCCATCCATCTACATTGTATACCTGTGGTGTTTTTTGTTTTTTTTCTTCATACTAGTTTAGCAGTCTGCTGACAGTGTCCACCAGGTCCGTTATACAGTATATTATATATATAAGCAGCAGTACGGTAGGCCACGGCTGTACCTACCTCTGTGTCGTCAGTGCACTCGTCGTCCATAAGTAATATAATACTATACTATCCATCCATCTACATTGTATACCTGTGGTGTTTTTTTTTTCTTCATACCAGTTTAGCAGTCTGCTGAAAGTGTCCACCAGGTCCGTTATACAGTATATTATATATATAAGCAGCAGTACGGTAGGCCACGGCTGTACCTACCTCTGTGTCGTCAGTGCACTCGTCGTCCATAAGTAATATAATACTATACTATCCATCCATCTACATTGTATACCTGTGGTGTTTTTTTTTCTTCTTCATACTAGTTTAGCAGTCTGCTGACAGTGTCCACCAGGTCCGTTATACAGTATATTATATATATAAGCAGCAGTACGGTAGGCCACGGCTGTACCTACCTCTGTGTCGTCAATGCACTCGTCGTCCATAAGTAATATAATACTATACTATCCATCCATCTACATTGTATACCTGTGGTGTTTTTTGTTTTTTTTCTTCATACTAGTTTAGCAGTCTGCTGACAGTGTCCACCAGGTCCGTTATACAGTATATTATATATATAAGCAGCAGTACGGTAGGCCACGGCTGTACCTACCTCTGTGTCGTCAGTGCACTCGTCGTCCATAAGTAATATAATACTATACTATCCATCCATCTACATTGTATACCTGTGGTGTTTTTTTTTTCTTCATACCAGTTTAGCAGTCTGCTGAAAGTGTCCACCAGGTCCGTTATACAGTATATTATATATATAAGCAGCAGTACGGTAGGCCACGGCTGTACCTACCTCTGTGTCGTCAGTGCACTCGTCGTCCATAAGTAATATAATACTATACTATCCATCCATCTACATTGTATACCTGTGGTGTTTTTTTTTCTTCTTCATACTAGTTTAGCAGTCTGCTGACAGTGTCCACCAGGTCCGTTATACAGTATATTATATATATAAGCAGCAGTACGGTAGGCCACGGCTGTACCTACCTCTGTGTCGTCAGTGCACTCGTCGTCCATAAGTAATATAATACTATACTATCCATCCATCTACATTGTATACCTGTGGTGTTTTTTTTTTTCTTCATACTAGTTTAGCAGTCTGCTGACAGTGTCCACCAGGTCCGTTATACAGTATATTAAATATATAAGCAGCAGTACGGTAGGCCACGGCTGTACCTACCTCTGTGTCGTCAGTGCACTCGTCGTCCATAAGTAATATAATACTATACTATCCATCCATCTACATTGTATGCCTGTGGTGTTTTTTTTTCCTTCATACTAGTTTAGCAGTCTGCTGACAGTGTCCACCAGGTCCGTTATACAGTATATTATATATATAAGCAGCAGTACGGTAGGCCACGGCTGTACCTACCTCTGTGTCGTCAGTGCACTCGTCGTCCATAAGTAATATAATACTATACTATCCATCCATCTACATTGTATACCTGTGGTGTTTTTTTTTTCTTCATACTAGTTTAGCAGTCTGCTGACAGTGTCCACCAGGTCCGTTATACAGTATATTAAATATATAAGCAGCAGTACGGTAGGCCACGGCTGTACCTACCTCTGTGTCATCAGTGCACTCGTCGTCCATAAGTAATATAATACTATACTATCCATCCATCTACATTGTATACCTGTGGTGTTTTTTGTTTTTTTTCTTCATACTAGTTTAGCAGTCTGCTGACAGTGTCCACCAGGTCCGTTATACAGTATATTATATATATAAGCAGCAGTACGGTAGGCCACGGCTGTACCTACCTCTGTGTCGTCAGTGCACTCGTCGTCCATAAGTAATATAATACTATACTATCCATCCATCTACATTGTATACCTGTGGTGGTTTTTTTCTTTCTTCATACTAGTTTAGCAGTCTGCTGACAGTGTCCACCAGGTCCGTTATACAGTATATTATATATATAAGCAGCAGTACGGTAGGCCACGGCTGTACCTACCTCTGTGTCGTCAGTGCACTCGTCGTCCATAAGTAATATAATACTATACTATCCATCCATCTACATTGTATACCTGTGGTGTTGTTTTCCTTTTCTTCATACTAGTTTAGCAGTCTGCTGACAGTGTCCACCAGGTCCGTTATACAGTATATTATATATATAAGCAGCAGTACGGTAGGCCACGGCTGTACCTACCTCTGTGTCGTCAGTGCACTCGTCGTCCATAAGTAATATAATACTATACTATCCATCCATCTACATTGTATACCTGTGGTGTTTTTTTTTCTCTTCATACCAGTTTAGCAGTCTGCTGAAAGTGTCCACCAGGTCCGTTATACAGTATATTATATATATAAGCAGCAGTACGGTAGGCCACGGCTGTACCTACCTCTGTGTCGTCAGTGCACTCGTCGTCCATAAGTAATATAATACTATACTATCCATCCATCTACATTGTATACCTGTGGTGTTTTTTTTTCTCTTCATACCAGTTTAGCAGTCTGCTGAAAGTGTCCACCAGGTCCGTTATACAGTATATTATATATATAAGCAGCAGTACGGTAGGCCACGGCTGTACCTACCTCTGTGTCGTCAGTGCACTCGTCGTCCATAAGTAATATAATACTATACTATCCATCATCTACATTGTATACCTGTGGTGTTGTTTTCCTTTTCTTCATACTAGTTTAGCAGTCTGCTGACAGTGTCCACCAGGTCCGTTATACAGTATATTAAATATATAAGCAGCAGTACGGTAGGCCACGGCTGTACCTACCTCTGTGTCATCAGTGCACTCGTCGTCCATAAGTAATATAATACTATACTATCCATCCATCTACATTGTATACCTGTGGTGTTTTTTGTTTTTTTTCTTCATACTAGTTTAGCAGTCTGCTGACAGTGTCCACCAGGTCCGTTATACAGTATATTATATATATAAGCAGCAGTACGGTAGGCCACGGCTGTACCTACCTCTGTGTCGTCAGTGCACTCGTCGTCCATAAGTAATATAATACTATACTATCCATCCATCTACATTGTATACCTGTGGTGGTTTTTTTCTTTCTTCATACTAGTTTAGCAGTCTGCTGACAGTGTCCACCAGGTCCGTTATACAGTATATTATATATATAAGCAGCAGTACGGTAGGCCACGGCTGTACCTACCTCTGTGTCGTCAGTGCACTCGTCGTCCATAAGTAATATAATACTATACTATCCATCCATCTACATTGTATACCTGTGGTGTTGTTTTCCTTTTCTTCATACTAGTTTAGCAGTCTGCTGACAGTGTCCACCAGGTCCGTTATACAGTATATTATATATATAAGCAGCAGTACGGTAGGCCACGGCTGTACCTACCTCTGTGTCGTCAGTGCACTCGTCGTCCATAAGTAATATAATACTATACTATCCATCCATCTACATTGTATACCTGTGGTGTTTTTTTTTCTCTTCATACCAGTTTAGCAGTCTGCTGAAAGTGTCCACCAGGTCCGTTATACAGTATATTATATATATAAGCAGCAGTACGGTAGGCCACGGCTGTACCTACCTCTGTGTCGTCAGTGCACTCGTCGTCCATAAGTAATATAATACTATACTATCCATCCATCTACATTGTATACCTGTGGTGTTTTTTTTTCTCTTCATACCAGTTTAGCAGTCTGCTGAAAGTGTCCACCAGGTCCGTTATACAGTATATTATATATATAAGCAGCAGTACGGTAGGCCACGGCTGTACCTACCTCTGTGTCGTCAGTGCACTCGTCGTCCATAAGTAATATAATACTATACTATCCATCATCTACATTGTATACCTGTGGTGTTTTTTTTCTTTCTTCATACTAGTTTAGCAGTCTGCTGACAGTATCCACCAGGTCCGTTATACAGTATATTATATATATAAGCAGCAGTACGGTAGGCCACGGCTGTACCTACCTCTGTGTCGTCAGTGCACTCGTCGTCCATAAGTAATATAATACTATACTATCCATCCATCTACATTGTATACCTGTGGTGTTTTTTTTTTCTTCATACTAGTTTAGCAGTCTGCTGACAGTGTCCACCAGGTCCGTTATACAGTATATTATATATATAAGCAGCAGTACGGTAGGCCACGGCTGTACCTACCTCTGTGTCGTCAGTGCACTCGTCGTCCATAAGTAATATAATACTATACTATCCATCCATCTACATTGTATACCTGTGGTGGGTTTTTTTTTCTTCATACTAGTTTAGCAGTCTGCTGACAGTGTCCACCAGGTCCGTTATACAGTATATTATATATATAAGCAGCAGTACGGTAGGCCACGGCTGTACCTACCTCTGTGTCGTCAATGCACTCGTCGTCCATAAGTAATATAATACTATACTATCCATCCATCTACATTGTATACCTGTGGTGTTTTTTGTTTTTTTTCTTCATACTAGTTTAGCAGTCTGCTGACAGTGTCCACCAGGTCCGTTATACAGTATATTATATATATATAAGCAGCAGTACGGTAGGCCACGGCTGTACCTACCTCTGTGTCGTCAGTGCACTCGTCGTCCATAAGTAATATAATACTATACTATCCATCCATCTACATTGTATACCTGTGGTGTTTTTTTTTTTTCTTCATACCAGTTTAGCAGTCTGCTGAAAGTGTCCACCAGGTCCGTTATACAGTATATTATATATATAAGCAGCAGTACGGTAGGCCACGGCTGTACCTATCTCTGTGTCGTCAGTGCACTCGTCGTCCATAAGTAATATAATACTATACTATCCATCCATCTACATTGTATACCTGTGGTGTTTTTTTTTCTTCTTCATACTAGTTTAGCAGTCTGCTGACAGTGTCCACCAGGTCCGTTATACAGTATATTAAATATATAAGCAGCAGTACGGTAGGCCACGGCTGTACCTACCTCTGTGTCATCAGTGCACTCGTCGTCCATAAGTAATATAATACTATACTATCCATCCATCTACATTGTATGCCTGTGGTGTTTTTTTTTCCTTCATACTAGTTTAGCAGTCTGCTGATAGTGTCCACCAGGTCCGTTATACAGTATATTATATATATAAGCAGCAGTACGGTAGGCCATGGCTGTACCTACCTCTGTGTCGTCAGTGCACTCGTCGTCCATAAGTAATATAATACTATACTATCCATCCATCTACATTGTATACCTGTGGTGGTTTTTTTTTTCTTCATACTAGTTTAGCAGTCTGCTGACAGTGTCCACCAGGTCCGTTATACAGTATATTATATATATAAGCAGCAGTACGGTAGGCCACGGCTGTACCTACCTCTGTGTCGTCAGTGCACTCGTCGTCCATAAGTAATATAATACTATACTATCCATCCATCTACATTGTATACCTGTGGTGTTTTTTTTTTTCTTCATACTAGTTTAGCAGTCTGCTGACAGTGTCCACCAGGTCCGTTATACAGTATATTAAATATATAAGCAGCAGTACGGTAGGCCACGGCTGTACCTACCTCTGTGTCGTCAGTGCACTCGTCGTCCATAAGTAATATAATACTATACTATCCATCCATCTACATTGTATACCTGTGGTGTTTTTTTTTCTTCTTCATACTAGTTTAGCAGTCTGCTGACAGTGTCCACCAGGTCCGTTATACAGTATATTAAATATATAAGCAGCAGTACGGTAGGCCACGGCTGTACCTACCTCTGTGTCGTCAGTGCACTCGTCGTCCATAAGTAATATAATACTATACTATCCATCCATCTACATTGTATACCTGTGGTGTTTTTTGTTTTTTTTCTTCATACTAGTTTAGCAGTCTGCTGACAGTGTCCACCAGGTCCGTTATACAGTATATTATATATATAAGCAGCAGTACGGTAGGCCACGGCTGTACCTACCTCTGTGTCGTCAGTGCACTCGTCGTCCATAAGTAATATAATACTATACTATCCATCCATCTACATTGTATACCTGTGGTGTTTTTTTTTTCTTCATACCAGTTTAGCAGTCTGCTGAAAGTGTTCACCAGGTCCGTTATACAGTATATTATATATATAAGCAGCAGTACGGTAGGCCACGGCTGTACCTACCTCTGTGTCGTCAGTGCACTCGTCGTCCATAAGTAATATAATACTATACTATCCATCCATCTACATTGTATACCTGTGGTGTTTTTTTTCTTTCTTCATACTAGTTTAGCAGTCTGCTGACAGTGTCCACCAGGTCTGTTATACAGTATATTAAATATATAAGCAGCAGTATGGTAGGCCACGGCTGTACCTACCTCTGTGTCATCAGTGCACTCGTCGTCCATAAGTAATATAATACTATACTATCCATCCATCTACATTGTATATCTGTGGTGTTTTTTTTTTCTTCATACTAGTTTAGCAGTCTGCTGACAGTGTCCACCAGGTCCGTTATACAGTATATTAAATATATAAGCAGCAGTACGGTAGGCCACGGCTGTACCTACCTCTGTGTCGTCAGTGCACTCGTCGTCCATAAGTAATATAATACTATACTATCCATTGATAAAGCTAAATATTTATCTTATTTAAAACCCTTTATGAGGTCTATGAACACTGTACGCTATTGACGTATGGAGTACCGTAAGGGTACGCACGTTGCGTAGCAATCGCTTAGCCGAGGTCGAGACGCTCAAGCGTCACGTTCGCTCACGGCCAAGAGATCACAGGCAGGCACACTATTGGCTGCCGACTAACGTAATGATTTGCTATAGCGATGCGAACGCTCGAGACCACGAGGAGATCACCAGCGGCGCAGACGCTCACAATGTTAAACCTTTGTAACTATACCATAAAACAGTGTATTATGCAGTAAACCTTGGTGCAGAGATTGAGTGTAGATGCAACACCGTGTAACCTTATTCACTTAAAAGCTGTTCGAGCGTCACCGACGCTCTGAGAATACTTAACACTGTAAGAAATACACAAATACCGTGCTTAGGGTCTAACGCCTAATATGAATGTTATACTTGAAAAAGAATAATACAATTACAAGTCATACACTACAATATAACATAGACTAACTAACCAGATAACTACACAGTAAATACAATACAATACTATTACGTTTAAGAGAATACTAGAGAAAGAGAAGAGAGAGAGTGAGAGATATGGCCCATAATAACAAGAAAGACAATATGATTGCGGAGAAAACTTACGCACAAGGGGAACGATCGCATGCGCCTCTGGACATCCAGCTCCCGATTTTCAGCAATGAGAACCGTTGAAGAGTGAGCTGGATGTGATCGGCTTGTCTATTTATGCCCCACACACAATACAATTCAATGGTCCCTACAATCTCATTGTTCATTGGACACAGGAATTCCTCCTCGCATCATAACAAAAGGTCATAGGTTGATTCATACAGGTGGGCTGTGATGATTTCCAACTGCTCAGGTGGGTGGGAAACTGGGTTTCCCGCCGCATGAATAAGTAAGTGCAAATAATAGTAAATGGACATAAACTTCTTATGTCCATAACTATTCGCACGAGCGATTAATCCGCTTCAAACCAACACCGGAATATTGCTAATTAAATACTCTTCCGATGGATACTAAACACCACTGTATTACTCCTGTCTGACCCTTCGTATCAAACAAAGAGGGATTTCTCTGTCCATGAACATGCTACATTAACCAAACTTTCAGAATCTATCAAAGGGACCATGATCTACAAAATACATTATATAGTGGAAATATGTAACGAAAGAGTCGCCCGCTAGACGCATACAATCTCTACCGTAAATGCGCATACCGTGCGCCTGCGGGTGCCCGCAACAGTGAGTATGCGCACGCACGGGAGAGCGCACGCATGCGCAGCAGGGACACATATGAGGTGCAAATATGGCAGTGTGCACCGTGATATTTTTCTGACTTTGACAGTCCACCCTTTGGCAGTCAACAATAACTGCCACTTCCTAAAACATTTCAAAACGAGAAAAATATATGTCAGGGGTTAATACATTTCCATGGTTGGGTAGGGGAGGAGAGGAGAAGGTAGGAAAAGGGTATGACCTAGTGAGATAGCAGAAGCATGTGTGTATGAATCCGTGTTTGGGCGTCATGTATCATCGTGCCGTACGTGTTTTAAATCAAGCTTCGAGGCATTGCGAAGTATACATTTGAATTCCTTCTTATCCCGTGGTACGGGTCTGTGGATGGGCTGTCAAACTTTACCGAGCTCTTTTCGGCTGTGGTTGTAACAAATGGGGAGCACATTTTAGTTGATGATACATGAATGGGGGAATATGTGATTGCTGATATCTGTGCCTGTATTCCCTATCGACTATGTGTGTAATTACCTGAAGGTTGTAGAGATGAAGAAAAGACATAATTACGGTAAATGCAGTGGTATTCTATGTCAGGTAAATGAACATTTGTCGGTTGAAGTCTTGTTCGGTGTCTGTTGAATGCAGTCTTCTTTGTGCTTTTGCCAAAAGGCGTGTGGGCAAAAAGCTTTGTCAATGTCCATAGATTTACAAAAGTGTTGGGCTAGCGTAATTTTAAAATGTCTAGGGAAACTGGGGATCTATGGCAAAGTTCATCAAATATCTGTGTATAAGGTTGTCAAAACTTCTTCTTTAATCCATCAGTTGTCTGTATACAGGATCATCAAATTCCTCGTCCAAGTGGGTCTTTTTACCTTGGAGAAAACGGAAAAACAGGTGAAAGAAACGGACCGTAGAAATCGCATTTTCATCACATCATTGTTTCTACATTTGGGTCATAAATCAAATCCATTGGAATTACAATTTCCTCACTCCTTAAACTCATCACCCTGGTACTTCGTTTACACTTCGTTAAAGCCTGACCGCATCTAAATATCAAGCCAATCGTTATGATAACACCTAAGATACATAGGAGAAACTTCCCTACATTCATTATGACTCCTTGAGCCCATTCTCCTAAACCAGAGAACCAATTTCGCGGATTCAACCATGACACCCAACCAGTCAGCTCATTACCTACAGCAGCAAGAGTGAGATTGTGTCTCCTGCGAAATTCCCACTTCAGTTGGAGAATATCGTCCATCTTTTGGTCTATGACCTCGACCGGGTCCTCGGTACTATTTGTAATATATGTGCAACATTTCACGCCGTACTGCGTTGCCAGTGTGACACAATATCCACCTGTCACTGCCGTGAGATAATTGAGAATCATTCTATGCTGAACCAGTTCTGTTTTATAAGCTTGAAGTTCTCTTCCAGTATACCTAAACGTGTCATCATACATTTCTGTGATATTGTCTAACAAATTTGCGAGCGCAGATATGTATTTATAATTCAACACTCCTCTGGCGGTGCGAGTGATGTCTAACGCGATTAGAAACTGAATCCCGGTGGTTTCATGGATCATGTCAGAGGCCGGATGCTCTGTTCTTTCTATCAGGTGCCGTTTAACTACGTGCTCGTAATGGGTGTGAGTATAAGGAGCTTGGGCAACACGGTGTATATCTTTCATTTTGGCATGTGATACAGTCATTACTTCAGGCAGTACTTTTCCAATATAACACAATCCTTCAGAGTTTGGGGCAAGCCACTTATACGCCTTCCTCCCGCATATGAAATATGCATCATCGGGGAGAACATATGGGACGGAGTAGGACATAACCATATTACACATCTTCCATGTGAAATCTCCTAACCCTAATTCTCCCATCTGTCTAGTACACGTATCAGCTTGTACGATATGTGCACAGTATCCTGGTGATACCTCTCCAACTCTCGTAATCCTATTTCCTAGGGTATACCTATATCGGAAAGATTTTCCTCTACTGGCTATGTGGCGTATAAGCTCTGTATCTGTCGGCATTCTATCTGCTCTATATGAAAAGGTCATGGTTTGGTTACTCCATGACACTTCCCAATTTCCCGGCTTTCGGGGATTGGAAATGTTAAAGCATATGAGGGATCTATCCACATGATATTGGTGGAGCTTCAAACTAGGAGGACTGGAGATATTAAACCTCTTGTCCACCGGCCTCCCACCACTTAGCTCAAGTACCTCCCCTATCGTTAAAGGAAATGGTACTAGTCCTGATTTGCTATGACCTTGAGGTACTTGAGAGCATACCCAACAATCTGTTTGATTTAACACACTACCCACTAAGGAGTGATAGTCACTCAAGGGATGCCGGTCCATGTGGATATTAAAAC
Organism: Pseudophryne corroboree; assembly: GCF_028390025.1. Classification (NCBI taxonomy): domain Eukaryota; kingdom Metazoa; phylum Chordata; class Amphibia; order Anura; family Myobatrachidae; genus Pseudophryne; species Pseudophryne corroboree. The sequence goes on from NC_086449.1 coordinate 753,041,388, forward strand.
TGGATTGGCATTTCTTGATGCATCCATCCTCAACTACATTGTCACAGAGCCTACAGATACAGTTTTCTTCAGCTAACAATCCTTCACAATTCCTTCTATGGTCAATGCTATCGGATCGTTTTCTGATACTCGCCTTTGCTTGTTGATTATGTTGTTCTCGGAAAACTACGCCTCCATCTCTGTCATCAGAACCCATTCCAGAACCTCTCTCGACCTCCATGGTACTCTCGCCGGAACAGACTGCTCTGGTCAACATCATGGTCAACAGGAAAATCCGGATCACAGTCTCTTGGGGCAAGTCCATCTTATAGGAGGAAACGAAGAAGAATGAGAAGGGGGAAAAATAATTTGAGGGAGGGGGGATGGGAAGTGGAGAAAAACAATAAAAGGGAACAGGGAATCGACAACTGCTTTTGATCTTGTGATTCTCAATGCTCAGGTGCCGCCTCAGTCCTCCTGGAACAGACACTCCAGTGATACAACTTCCTCTACCGTCTGTTCCTTATCACGGGACCTCTCTGGATCAGCAACCTTCTTACAATGGGACGAATGAACCCAAGTCTCTCTCTCGGCAACTTTCAATGCTGTAGTGCTAGTCAATAAGACTTGGTATGGTCCTTCCCATCTGTCAATAAGGCAACCTGAGCGTAGAAAATTCCGTATCATTACATAATCCCCAGGTTCAATGTCATGACAATTACTATCTGGTAAATCAGGAATCATCAACTTCAAATTATCATTTTGATTCCTTAGCTGTTTACTCATGTTAATCAAGTACTTTACAGTCACTTCATTGTTACACTTCAAATCATCCTGAGGGTTAATCATAACATGCGGTTTTCGACCAAACAAGATTTCAAAGGGAGATAGATTAAGAGGGGACCTGGGAGTGGTTCTGATGCTGTACAGTACAATGGGTAAAGCTTCTGGCCATGTCAATCCTGTCTCTGCCATAACTTTGCTCAGTTTATTTTTAATAGTGCTGTTCACTCTTTCCACCTTCGCACTCGCCTGTGGACGGTATGGAGTGTGCAGCTTGCTATCAATTCCCATCAACTTACACATTCCTTGAAAGACATCACCTGTAAAATGGGTACCCCTATCACTTTCAATTATTCTAGGGATACCATATCTACATACAAATTCCTGCACAATTTTCTTAGCAGTAAACATGGCGGTATTTGTGGCCGCAGGAAATGCTTCGACCCAATTTGAGAATACATCTATACAAACAAGTACATATTTCAAATTTCGACAAGGGGGTAATTGAATAAAGTCAATCTGTATTACCTGAAAAGGACCGCCTGTAGGTGGGATATGAGATGTTTCTGTTGGTATTGCCTTTCCGATATTCTTTCTCAAGCATGTAAGGCATGACATTGCTCTCTTACTTGCATGAGATGAAAATCCTGGGGCGCACCAATATGCTCTTACCAACTTGCACATCCCTTCCTTGCCCAGATGAGTCAGCCCGTGAGCTGCCTCAGCTAAACATGGGAGATATGCTCTGGGGGCCACCGGTTTACCTTGTCCATCCGTCCAGAGTCCTGAGGACTCCTGGCCATATCCCTTTGCCTTCCAGTCTGCCTTTTCCTGTGTGGAACACAAATTTTGCATCTCACACAACTTCTGTGTGTTGATGGTATTAAATACCATCAGTTGTGTGGTGTCTGTCTGTCTGGGGGTCCCAGCTGCTAACTTAGCTGCTTCGTCTGCTCGGCTGTTACCAAGTGATACTGGGTCTTGGCTATATGTGTGTGCTTTACACTTGATAACAGCCACTCTGTCGGGTTCCTGTATCGCTGTTAGAAGCCTTTTGATGTGAGCTGCATGCGCTACCGGTGTACCAGCTGCCGTCATGAAATTTCTGAGGCGCCATAGGGCTCCGAAATCATGGACTACCCCGAATGCGTATCTAGAATCGGTGTAGATATTGGCTGATTTGCCCTTAGCCAATTCACATGCTCTGGTTAGGGCGACCAGTTCAGCAACCTGGGCTGAGTGAGGTGGGCCTAGCGGTTCCGCTTCTATGGTGCCTTGGTCATCTACGACTGCGTATCCAGTACACAAGTCTCCCGAGTCTGACTGTCTGTGGCAACTACCGTCCGTGTAGAAAGTTAGATCTACATCTTCCAGTGGGTTGTCACTGATGTCAGGCCTTGCGGTAAAATTTTGGGTAAAATATTCCATACAATCATGTGTGTCCTCCTTTGTATTAAATTCTCCTTCCCCACCACTCTCATCCTCCACCCTTTGTGCCTGTCCAGGCACACCTGGGAGATATGTTGCAGGATTTAATGCACTGCATCTCCTTATGGTGATGTTTACGGGGGCCATTAGTGCCAATTCCCATCTTGTAAACCGCGCTGATGAGACGTGCCTGGTTTGGGCAGAATTTAGCAAGGCTGACACTGCATGTGGTGTATGAATTGTGAGGTTGTGACCTAGCACTACATCTTCGCTTTTCGTTACTAGCAATGCTATCGCAGCAACGCTTCGCAAGCATGTGGGGAGGGATCGCGCTACCGTGTCTAGCTGAGCGCTGTAGTATGCTACTGGCCTGCTGGCATCACCGTGCTTTTGGGTTAAGACGCCTGCCGCGCAACCAGCACTTTCTGTTCCGTACAGCTCAAAGGGTTTCCCATAGTCTGGCATACCTAATGCTGGTGCCTGCGTTAGGCACTGTTTAAGTCTCTCAAATGCCAACTCGGACTCGTCTGTATGCGAAATCCGATCAGGTTTGTTTGAGGAGACCATCTCCTGCAAAGGTAACGCTAGAATGGAAAACCCTGGGATCCAGTTACGGCAATACCCACACATTCCTAAAAATGTTCTGATCTGTTGCTGGGTTTGTGGCAGAGTCATGTCTCTAATTGCTTGAATTCTATCAGCGGTCAGGTGTCTCAGTCCTTGTGTTAGACAGTGTCCCAAATATTTTACCTTAGTTTGGCATAATTGCAACTTGTCTTTGGAAACCTTGTGTCCTGTGTCTGAAAGATGAAACAGGAGCTGTTTCGTATCCTTCAGGGATGCTTCCAATGAATCAGAACACAGTAGTAGATCATCCACGTACTGTATTAATACTGATCCACTCTCTGGTTGGAAAGACTGTAAACAATCATGCAAAGCCTGGGAAAATATACTTGGACTGTCTATGAAACCTTGTGGTAATCGAGTCCATGTGTATTGGACTCCTCTGTATGTGAATGCAAACAAATATTGGCTGTCAGGGTGCAGAGGTACCGAAAAGAAAGCGGAGCAGAGGTCAATAACAGTGAAAAATTTCGCAGTGGGAGGGATTTGCATAAGGATGACAGCTGGATTTGGCACTACGGGGAACTGACTCTCAACTATTTTGTTAATCCCCCTTAGATCCTGCACTAGCCGGTAACCCCTCCCCCCACTCTTTTTAACAGGGAAGATGGGACTATTGGCAGTGCTGGACGTTCTTACCAGAATGCCCTGTTGTAGCAAGCGCTCTATTACGGGATAAACTCCTAACTCCACCTCTGGCTTCAGAGGGTACTGTGGGATTTTTGGAGCTATCCTACCATCTTTTACTTGTACAATTACTGGAGCTACGTTTGCCATCAATCCAGTGTCTTGTCCGTCTTTAGTCCAAAGTGACTCTGGTATCTGGGATGTCATTTCTTCTACTTGGGATGGAGTCCTATTTGTCATAATGGTATGTGACATTAATTTTGATGGGGAGTCTAACATGTCTTGCACTTCCTGAGCGTGATTCTCAGGTATGTCCAAGAATACACCTTCAGGAGTACAATAGATGACGCACCCCATTTTACACAATAAGTCTCTTCCCAGGAGATTAGTCGGTGCCGATGCAGCCAGCAAAAAGGAATGCTTGGTATGTAAAGGCCCTACTGTAATCTCGGCTGGTTTGCTAACAGGGTAGTGCTGGACTACTCCCGTTACCCCTATGGCTGGAATTGTCTTACCAGTGGTTCTCATGCCCACTGTCGAATTTATCACTGATTTGGCCGCCCCTGTATCTACAAGAAAGTTTAATGATTTACCAGCTACATTGATTGCAATTTCGGGTTCACTTCCAAGATTTGCAATCAATTTTACTGGCTGCAGATTCCAGGTATGGCCACACCCCTATTGTGTATGGTGACCTCCCTGAATCCCGCTGGCAGCAACTACTTGTGAAGGGGTTAAATGGGAACTGCCAGGAGTTTGCCAGTCTCTGTTCGGGGGGTATCTTTTTGTTTCCCCTGCATGTGGCTCATAACTCCGTTTCTGCGGACCCTGCTCCCAATGTCGTGTGTCGTGTCGTTGTCTAGGGGGTTGATATGAGTTTTGTGAATTTTTCACTCTACAGTCTCGTGCCATGTGTCCCTGTCTATGACATGAAAAACAAGTTACCACATTTGACTTACCCACAGGGTTTGGTGATTTATACAAAGGCTGCCTTGTGGTCAGGGCCTGTATACTTACGGCCATTAACTTATCACCTTGTGACTCCCTGTGTCGGGTGATATTCCGGTCGTGATCAATAGCAGCCTCTCTCAAAGTAGCCACCGTTAGACCTCGCCAACATGGTTGCGTGGTCTGTACCCTTGTCTTTAATGTCTCTTTTAAACCGTCCATTAGTACAGATACTGCTACTTCTCGATGGTTTATGTTTGTTTTAATGTTTGTTTTAATGTCTTCTATACCTGTGTATTTTGCCATTTCTAGTAATGCCCTGTGAAAATATTCTGCAGCAGTTTCTGACTCTTTCTGTCTAATGGAGAAAATCTTGTTCCACTTAACTACCGCTGGAAAATACTCCTTTAACTGTAAACTTATTCTTTTTACGTTATCTTTGTTGTACACATCTGTAAGAGGTACATCCTGATCTAATCCACAGTCAGCTAAAAATTGAGCTGCGTCGACATTGGAGGGTAAACATGCCCTCAGCAATACCTGCCAGTCTTTGTTATTGGGCTCTAAAGTGTTCCCTAGGTCTCTGATGTATTTCTGGCTAGCAACTAAGTCTTTTCTAGGATCAGGGAATTCAGACACTATGGTTCTTAATTCCATTCGGGAAAATGGGCTGTACATGGCAATGTTCCTAACAGGTGTGATTCCTGTCGTGTCAGTTTTCCCATTTGGCACTGCTATTACCCTAACAGGATTAAGTCTACTAACATCACTCTGTGTAGGTTCTACAGCCTGTGGTGAAATGGTTTCAGCATAGTGTATGGTGCCGTACTTACCTGTAGATACGACCTCACCTATCCCTCCGCTAGGGGCTTTTGTTACTAATCTCGTGGGTGGAGCCGTGCCTACTGTTGTCTCTGCTATGGTGGCTGCTAGAGAGAGCGCTGATATTGTTGCCGATTCGTCCTCTTGATCACACTCCTGGGGAAAGTTCAAAACAGGGTACAACTTGCACGGGTTAATACTTGCATTAGTTAACTTATTAACATTTACACAGTTGCTAAGTGTTTGTTTGTTACACCCTAATGCGTCATTCTCCGCAACCAATTTCTCTCCTGATATGTATGGTGGCGGCGGGGCCGTCGCTATCAATTTCTTGATAGGATTAGATCCCGCCGCCAGAGCCAATCCTCTCTGTATTTCACCCCCCTGTTGCCATAACTGCAAATAATCATAATGTTGGATTCGTCTCTTTGTTGATTTAATGAGACATATCCTCCTCCTTAAATTTTGCAACACTTCTGGGCTAAAGCTACCTACTCTTGGGAATTTCTCCCCGTCATGCACTGTCATTCTCTCCCATTCATCACATAAAACCTCTGTATGTGAACCATATTTTTCACACATTACGTACCTTGCCGACCCGACTGGTCGGTTTACTGAATCAACCCGAACCGAGGTTGATCGCCCCCTTCCTGAACAATTGGCCCCCATAACTTGCAGGCGTTGCTTTCACCACCTCTGACCTTCAATCAGGGTCTTCAGCGAACCCTTACAAAAACCAAAATGTTCACGATAGGCTGACGGTGGCGGTTTACCGAGTACCCCACTCACTCGCCCACGCCGACCAATACGACCCACACACTGCCTTAGCGCTGGCGTACTCGACCCAGGGCCCCTATGAACCTCTATTTACTGGAACATGCGAGGGATATCCGCAGAACACTTACTCTTTCCAGTAACTATTGGTTGTTGGACAATTCCTGAGTGACCAGCGAACTTCCCTTCAGAAAATAAAAAATTACACAAATCACATCAGAGTGTACAAATAGTTTTATGACCGGGTTCGTACACAAATGGTACTGGTCAGATTAACTAATGTACACAATTACGTGCGGTACAATCGTTCAGCACATAAGCAATTAATCTTATGTGCTGAGCGACCAGTGGAATCGAAAATTTCGGCTGCGAATTCCTTCAGCCAGAGCTTTATTGGCCTATATGGGTTTTGCACCAACCCCCTGGGTTGTGCCCTTTTCTCTTATTTATGGCAGACTTCTTAGTCTGCTGTACCTGGACCTCCTGTCTGCTGACAGTGTCCACCAGGTCCGTTATACAGTATATTATATATATAAGCAGCAGTACGGTAGGCCACGGCTGTACCTACCTCTGTGTCGTCAGTGCACTCGTCGTCCATAAGTAATATAATACTATACTATCCATCCATCTACATTGTATACCTGTGGTGTTTTTTTTTTCTTCATACCAGTTTAGCAGTCTGCTGAAAGTGTTCACCAGGTCCGTTATACAGTATATTATATATATAAGCAGCAGTACGGTAGGCCACGGCTGTACCTACCTCTGTGTCGTCAGTGCACTCGTCGTCCATAAGTAATATAATACTATACTATCCATCCATCTACATTGTATACCTGTGGTGTTTTTTTTTTTCTTCATACTAGTTTAGCAGTCTGCTGACAGTGTCCACCAGGTCCGTTATACAGTATATTATATATATAAGCAGCAGTACGGTAGGCCACGGCTGTACCTACCTCTGTGTCGTCAGTGCACTCGTCGTCCATAAGTAATATAATACTATACTATCCATCCATCTACATTGTATACCTGTGGTGTTTTTTTTTTTTTCATACTAGTTTAGCAGTCTGCTGACAGTGTCCACCAGGTCCGTTATACAGTATATTAAATATATAAGCAGCAGTACGGTAGGCCACGGCTGTACCTACCTCTGTGTCGTCAGTGCACTCGTCGTCCATAAGTAATATAATACTATACTATCCATCCATCTACATTGTATACCTGTGGTGTTTTTTTTTTCTTCATACTAGTTTAGCAGTCTGCTGACAGTGTCCACCAGGTCCGTTATACAGTATATTATATATATAAGCAGCAGAACGGTAGACCACGGCTGTACCTACCTCTGTGTCGTCAGTGCACTCGTCGTCCATAAGTAATATAATACTATACTATCCATCCATCTACATTGTATACCTGTGGTGTTTTTTGTTTTTTTTCTTCATACTAGTTTAGCAGTCTGCTGACAGTGTCCACCAGGTCCGTTATACAGTATATTATATATATAAGCAGCAGTACGGTAGGCCACGGCTGTACCTACCTCTGTGTCGTCAGTGCACTCGTCGTCCATAAGTAATATAATACTATACTATCCATCCATCTACATTGTATACCTGTGGTGTTTTTTTTTTCTTCATACCAGTTTAGCAGTCTGCTGAAAGTGTTCACCAGGTCCGTTATACAGTATATTATATATATAAGCAGCAGTACGGTAGGCCACGGCTGTACCTACCTCTGTGTCGTCAGTGCACTCGTCGTCCATAAGTAATATAATACTATACTATCCATCCATCTACATTGTATACCTGTGGTGTTTTTTTTTTTTCTTCATACTAGTTTAGCAGTCTGCTGACAGTGTCCACCAGGTCCGTTATACAGTATATTATATATATAAGCAGCAGTACGGTAGGCCACGGCTGTACCTACCTCTGTGTCGTCAGTGCACTCGTCGTCCATAAGTAATATAATACTATACTATCCATCCATCTACATTGTATACCTGTGGTGTTTTTTTTTTCTTCATACTAGTTTAGCAGTCTGCTGACAGTGTCCACCAGGTCCGTTATACAGTATATTAAATATATAAGCAGCAGTACGGTAGGCCACGGCTGTACCTACCTCTGTGTCGTCAGTGCACTCGTCGTCCATAAGTAATATAATACTATACTATCCATCCATCTACATTGTATACCTGTGGTGTTTTTTTTTTCTTCATACTAGTTTAGCAGTCTGCTGACAGTGTCCACCAGGTCCGTTATACAGTATATTATATATATAAGCAGCAGAACGGTAGACCACGGCTGTACCTACCTCTGTGTCGTCAGTGCACTCGTCGTCCATAAGTAATATAATACTATACTATCCATCCATCTACATTGTATACCTGTGGTGTTTTTTGTTTTTTTTCTTCATACTAGTTTAGCAGTCTGCTGACAGTGTCCACCAGGTCCGTTATACAGTATATTATATATATAAGCAGCAGTACGGTAGGCCACGGCTGTACCTACCTCTGTGTCGTCAGTGCACTCGTCGTCCATAAGTAATATAATACTATACTATCCATCCATCTACATTGTATACCTGTGGTGTTTTTTTTCCTTCTTCATACCAGTTTAGCAGTCTGCTGAAAGTGTTCACCAGGTCCGTTATACAGTATATTATATATATAAGCAGCAGTACGGTAGGCCACGGCTGTACCTACCTCTGTGTCGTCAGTGCACTCGTCGTCCATAAGTAATATAATACTATACTATCCATCCATCTACATTGTATACCTGTGGTGTTTTTTTTCTTTCTTCATACTAGTTTAGCAGTCTGCTGACAGTGTCCACCAGGTCCGTTATACAGTATATTATATATATAAGCAGCAGTACGGTAGGCCACGGCTGTACCTACCTCTGTGTCGTCAGTGCACTCGTCGTCCATAAGTAATATAATACTATACTATCCATCCATCTACATTGTATACCTGTGGTGTTTTTTTTTTCTTCATACTAGTTTAGCAGTCTGCTGACAGTGTCCACCAGGTCCGTTATACAGTATATTAAATATATAAGCAGCAGTATGGTAGGCCACGGCTGTACCTACCTCTGTGTCATCAGTGCACTCGTCGTCCATAAGTAATATAATACTATACTATCCATCCATCTACATTGTATATCTGTGGTGTTTTTTTTTTCTTCATACTAGTTTAGCAGTCTGCTGACAGTGTCCACCAGGTCCGTTATACAGTATATTAAATATATAAGCAGCAGTACGGTAGGCCACGGCTGTACCTACCTCTGTGTCGTCAGTGCACTCGTCGTCCATAAGTAATATAATACTATACTATCCATCCATCTACATTGTATACCTGTGGTGTTTTTTTTTTTTCATACTAGTTTAGCAGTCTGCTGACAGTGTCCACCAGGTCCGTTATACAGTATATTATATATATAAGCAGCAGTACGGTAGGCCACGGCTGTACCTACCTCTGTGTCATCAGTGCACTCGTCGTCCATAAGTAATATAATACTATACTATCCATCCATCTACATTGTATACCTGTGGTGTTTTTTTTTTTTCTTCATACTAGTTTAGCAGTCTGCTGACAGTGTCCACCAGGTCCGTTATACAGTATATTATATATATAAGCAGCAGTACGGTAGGCCACGGCTGTACCTACCTCTGTGTCGTCAGTGCACTCGTCGTCCATAAGTAATATAATACTATACTATCCATCCATCTACATTGTATACCTGTGGTGTTTTTTTTCTTCTTCATACTAGTTTAGCAGTCTGCTGACAGTGTCCACCAGGTCCGTTATACAGTATATTATATATATAAGCAGCAGTACGGTAGGCCACGGCTGTACCTACCTCTGTGTCGTCAGTGCACTCGTCGTCCATAAGTAATATAATACTATACTATCCATCCATCTACATTGTATACCTGTGGTGTTTTTTTTTCTTCTTCATACTAGTTTAGCAGTCTGCTGACAGTGTCCACCAGATCCGTTATACAGTATATTATATATATAAGCAGCAGTACGGTAGGCCACGGCTGTACCTACCTCTGTGTCGTCAGTGCACTCGTCGTCCATAAGTAATATAATACTATACTATCCATCCATCTACATTGTATACCTGTGGTGTTTTTTTTCTTCTTCATACTAGTTTAGCAGTCTGCTGACAGTGTCCACCAGGTCCGTTATACAGTATATTATATATATAAGCAGCAGTATGGTAGGCCACGGCTGTACCTACCTCTGTGTCGTCAGTGCACTCGTCGTCCATAAGTAATATAATACTATACTATCCATCCATCTACATTGTATACCTGTGGTGTTTTTTTTTTCTTTCTTCATACTAGTTTAGCAGTCTGCTGACAGTGTCCACCAGGTCCGTTATACAGTATATTATATATATAAGCAACAGTACGGTAGGCCACGGCTGTACCTACCTCTGTGTCGTCAGTGCACTCGTCGTCCATAAGTAATATAATACTATACTATCCATCCATCTACATTGTATACCTGTGGTGTTTTTTTTTTTCTTCATACTATTTTAGCAGTCTGCTGACAGTGTCCACTAGGTCCGTTATACAGTATATTATATATATAAGCAGCAGTACGGTAGGCCACGGCTGTACCTACCTCTGTGTCGTCAGTGCACTCGTCGTCCATAAGTAATATAATACTATACTATCCATCCATCTACATTGTATACCTGTGGTGTTTTTTTTTTCTTCATACCAGTTTAGCAGTCTGCTGAAAGTGTTCACCAGGTCCGTTATACAGTATATTATATATATAAGCAGCAGTACGGTAGGCCACGGCTGTACCTACCTCTGTGTCGTCAGTGCACTCGTCGTCCATAAGTAATATAATACTATACTATCCATCCATCTACATTGTATACCTGTGGTGTTTTTTTTTCTTCTTCATACTAGTTTAGCAGTCTGCTGACAGTGTCCACCAGGTCCGTTATACAGTATATTATATATATAAGCAGCAGTACGGTAGGCCACGACTGTACCTACCTCTGTGTCGTCAGTGCACTCGTCGTCCATAAGTAATATAATACTACACTATCCATCCATCTACATTGTATACCTGTGGTGTTTTTTTTTCTTCATACTAGTTTAGCAGTCTGCTGACAGTGTCCACCAGATCCGTTATACAGTATATTAAATATATAAGCAGCAGTACGGTAGGCCACGGCTGTACCTACCTCTGTGTCGTCAGTGCACTCGTCGTCCATAAGTAATATAATACTATACTATCCATCCATCTACATTGTATACCTGTTGTGTTTTTTTTTCTTCATACTAGTTTAGCAGTCTGCTGACAGTGTCCACCAGGTCCGTTATACAGTATATTATATATATAAGCAGCAGTACGGTAGACCACGGCTGTACCTACCTCTGTGTCGTCAGTGCACTCGTCGTCCATAAGTAATATAATACTATACTATCCATCCATCTACATTGTATACCTGTGGTGTTTTTTGTTTTTTTTCTTCATACTAGTTTAGCAGTCTGCTGACAGTGTCCACCAGGTCCGTTATACAGTATATTATATATATAAGCAGCAGTACGGTAGGCCACGGCTGTACCTACCTCTGTGTCGTCAGTGCACTCGTCGTCCATAAGTAATATAATACTATACTATCCATCCATCTACATTGTATACCTGTGGTGTTTTTTTTTTTCTTCATACCAGTTTAGCAGTCTGCTGAAAGTGTTCACCAGGTCCGTTATACAGTATATTATATATATAAGCAGCAGTACGGTAGGCCACGGCTGTACCTACCTCTGTGTCGTCAGTGCACTCGTCGTCCATAAGTAATTTAATACTGTACTATCCATCCATCTACATTGTATACCTGTGGTGTTTTTTTTCTTTCTTCATACTAGTTTAGCAGTCTGCTGACAGTGTCCACCAGGTCCGTTATACAGTATATTATATATATAAGCAGCAGTACGGTAGGCCACGGCTGTACCTACCTCTGTGTCGTCAGTGCACTCGTCGTCCATAAGTAATATAATACTATACTATCCATCCATCTACATTGTATACCTGTGGTGTTTTTTTTTTTCCTTCATACTAGTTTAGCAGTCTGCTGACAGTGTCCACCAAGTCCGTTATACAGTATATTAAATATATAAGCAGCAGTATGGTAGGCCACGGCTGTACCTACCTCTGTGTCATCAGTGCACTCGTCGTCCATAAGTAATATAATACTATACTATCCATCCATCTACATTGTATATCTGTGGTGTTTTTTTTTTCTTCATACTAGTTTAGCAGTCTGCTGACAGTGTCCACCAGGTCCGTTATACAGTATATTAAATATATAAGCAGCAGTACGGTAGGCCACGGCTGTACCTACCTCTGTGTCGTCAGTGCACTCGTCGTCCATAAGTAATATAATACTATACTATCCATCCATCTACATTGTATGCCTGTGGTGTTTTTTTTTTTCCTTCATACTAGTTTAGCAGTCTGCTGACAGTGTCCACCAGGTCCGTTATACAGTATATTAAATATATAAGCAGCAGTACGGTAGGCCACGGCTGTACCTACCTCTGTGTCGTCAGTGCACTCGTCGTCCATAAGTAATATAATACTATACTATCCATCCATCTACATTGTATACCTGTGGTGTTTTTTTTTTTTTTTCGTACTAGTTTAGCAGTCTGCTGACAGTGTCCACCAGGTCCGTTATACAGTATATTATATATATAAGCAGCAGTACGGTAGGCCACGGCTGTACCTACCTCTGTGTCATCAGTGCACTCGTCGTCCATAAGTAATATAATACTATACTATCCATCCATCTACATTGTATACCTGTGGTGTTTTTTTGTTCTTCTTCATACTAGTTTAGCAGTCTGCTGACAGTGTCCACCAGGTCCATTATACAGTATATTATATATATAAGCAGCAGTACGGTAGGCCACGGCTGTACCTACCTCTGTGTCGTCAGTGCACTCGTCGTCCATAAGTAATATAATACTATACTATCCATCCATCTACATTGTATACCTGTGGTGTTTTTTTTCTTCTTCATACTAGTTTAGCAGTCTGCTGACAGTGTCCACCAGGTCCGTTATACAGTATATTATATATATAAGCAGCAGTACGGTAGGCCACGGCTGTACCTACCTCTGTGTCGTCAGTGCACTCGTCGTCCATAAGTAATATAATACTATACTATCCATCCATCTACATTGTATACCTGTGGTGTTTTTTTTTCTTCTTCATACTAGTTTAGCAGTCTGCTGACAGCGTCCACCAGATCCGTTATACAGTATATTATATATATAAGCAGCAGTACGGTAGGCCACGGCTGTACCTACCTCTGTGTCGTCAGTGCACTCGTCGTCCATAAGTAATATAATACTATACTATCCATCCATCTACATTGTATACCTGTGGTGTTTTTTTTCTTCTTCATACTAGTTTAGCAGTCTGCTGACAGTGTCCACCAGGTCCGTTATACAGTATATTATATATATAAGCAGCAGTATGGTAGGCCACGGCTGTACCTACCTCTGTGTCGTCAGTGCACTCGTCGTCCATAAGTAATATAATACTATACTATCCATCCATCTACATTGTATACCTGTGGTGTTTTTTTTTTTTTTCTTCATACTAGTTTAGCAGTCTGCTGACAGTGTCCACCAGGTCCGTTATACAGTATATTATATATATAAGCAACAGTACGGTAGGCCACGGCTGTACCTACCTCTGTGTCATCAGTGCACTCGTCGTCCATAAGTAATATAATACTATACTATCCATCCATCTACATTGTATACCTGTGGTGTTTTTTTTTCTTCTTCATACTAGTTTAGCAGTCTGCTGACAGTGTCCACCAGGTCCGTTATACAGTATATTATATATATAAGCAGCAGTACGGTAGGCCACGGCTGTACCTACCTCTGTGTCGTCAGTGCACTCGTCGTCCATAAGTAATATAATACTATACTATCCATCCATCTACATTGTATACCTGTGGTGTTTTTTTTCTTCTTCATACTAGTTTAGCAGTCTGCTGACAGTGTCCACCAGGTCCGTTATACAGTATATTATATATATAAGCAGCAGTATGGTAGGCCACGGCTGTACCTACCTCTGTGTCGTCAGTGCACTCGTCGTCCATAAGTAATATAATACTATACTATCCATCCATCTACATTGTATACCTGTGGTGTTTTTTTTTTTTTTTCTTCATACTAGTTTAGCAGTCTGCTGACAGTGTCCACCAGGTCCGTTATACAGTATATTATATATATAAGCAACAGTACGGTAGGCCACGGCTGTACCTACCTCTGTGTCGTCAGTGCACTCGTCGTCCATAAGTAATATAATACTATACTATCCATCCATCTACATTGTATACCTGTGGTGTTTTTTTTTTTCTTCATACTAGTTTAGCAGTCTGCTGACAGTGTCCACCAGGTCCGTTATACAGTATATTATATATATAAGCAGCAGTACGGTAGGCCACGACTGTACCTACCTCTGTGTCGTCAGTGCACTCGTCGTCCATAAGTAATATAATACTATACTATCCATCCATCTACATTGTATACCTGTGGTGTTTTTTTTTCTTCATACTAGTTTAGCAGTCTGCTGACAGTGTCCACCAGGTCCGTTATACAGTATATTATATATATAAGCAGCAGTACGGTAGACCACGGCTGTACCTACCTCTGTGTCGTCAGTGCACTCGTCGTCCATAAGTAATATAATACTATACTATCCATCCATCTACATTGTATACCTGTGGTGTTTTTTGTTTTTTTTCTTCATACTAGTTTAGCAGTCTGCTGACAGTGTCCACCAGGTCCGTTATACAGTATATTATATATATAAGCAGCAGTACGGTAGGCCACGGCTGTACCTACCTCTGTGTCGTCAGTGCACTCGTCGTCCATAAGTAATATAATACTATACTATCCATCCATCTACATTGTATACCTGTGGTGTTTTTTTTTTTTCTTCATACCAGTTTAGCAGTCTGCTGAAAGTGTTCACCAGGTCCGTTATACAGTATATTATATATATAAGCAGCAGTACGGTAGGCCACGGCTGTACCTACCTCTGTGTCGTCAGTGCACTCGTCGTCCATAAGTAATTTAATACTATACTATCCATCCATCTACATTGTATACCTGTGGTGTTTTTTTTCTTTCTTCATACTAGTTTAGCAGTCTGCTGACAGTGTCCACCAGGTCCGTTATACAGTATATTATATATATAAGCAGCAGTACGGTAGGCCACGGCTGTACCTACCTCTGTGTCGTCAGTGCACTCGTCGTCCATAAGTAATATAATACTATACTATCCATCCATCTACATTGTATACCTGTGGTGTTTTTTTTTTCCTTCATACTAGTTTAGCAGTCTGCTGACAGTGTCCACCAGGTCCGTTATACAGTATATTAAATATATAAGCAGCAGTATGGTAGGCCACGGCTGTACCTACCTCTGTGTCATCAGTGCACTCGTCGTCCATAAGTAATATAATACTATACTATCCATCCATCTACATTGTATATCTGTGGTGTTTTTTTTTTCTTCATACTAGTTTAGCAGTCTGCTGACAGTGTCCACCAGGTCCGTTATACAGTATATTAAATATATAAGCAGCAGTACGGTAGGCCACGGCTGTACCTACCTCTGTGTCGTCAGTGCACTCGTCGTCCATAAGTAATATAATACTATACTATCCATCCATCTACATTGTATACCTGTGGTGTTTTTTTTTTCCTTCATACTAGTTTAGCAGTCTGCTGACAGTGTCCACCAGGTCCGTTATACAGTATATTAAATATATAAGCAGCAGTATGGTAGGCCACGGCTGTACCTACCTCTGTGTCATCAGTGCACTCGTCGTCCATAAGTAATATAATACTATACTATCCATCCATCTACATTGTATATCTGTGGTGTTTTTTTTTTCTTCATACTAGTTTAGCAGTCTGCTGACAGTGTCCACCAGGTCCGTTATACAGTATATTAAATATATAAGCAGCAGTACGGTAGGCCACGGCTGTACCTACCTCTGTGTCGTCAGTGCACTCGTCGTCCATAAGTAATATAATACTATACTATCCATCCATCTACATTGTATACCTGTGGTGTTTTTTTTTTCTTCTTCATACTAGTTTAGCAGTCTGCTGACAGTGTCCACCAGGTCCATTATAAGCAGCAGTACGGTAGGCCACGGCTGTACCTACCTCTGTGTCGTCAGTGCACTCGTCGTCCATAAGTAATATAATACTATACTATCCATCCATCTACATTGTATACCTGTGGTGTTTTTTTTCTTCTTCATACTAGTTTAGCAGTCTGCTGACAGTGTCCACCAGGTCCGTTATACAGTATATTATATATATAAGCAGCAGTACGGTAGGCCACGGCTGTACCTACCTCTGTGTCGTCAGTGCACTCGTCGTCCATAAGTAATATAATACTATACTATCCATCCATCTACATTGTATACCTGTGGTGTTTTTTTTTCTTTTTCATACTAGTTTAGCAGTCTGCTGACAGTGTCCACCAGATCCGTTATACAGTATATTATATATATAAGCAGCAGTACGGTAGGCCACGGCTGTACCTACCTCTGTGTCGTCAGTGCACTCGTCGTCCATAAGTAATATAATACTATACTATCCATCCATCTACATTGTATACCTGTGGTGTTTTTTTTCTTCTTCATACTAGTTTAGCAGTCTGCTGACAGTGTCCACCAGGTCCGTTATACAGTATATTATATATATAAGCAGCAGTATGGTAGGCCACGGCTGTACCTACCTCTGTGTCGTCAGTGCACTCGTCGTCCATAAGTAATATAATACTATACTATCCATCCATCTACATTGTATACCTGTGGTGTTTTTTTTTTTTTTCTTCATACTAGTTTAGCAGTCTGCTGACAGTGTCCACCAGGTCCGTTATACAGTATATTATATATATAAGCAACAGTACGGTAGGCCACGGCTGTACCTACCTCTGTGTCGTCAGTGCACTCATCGTCCATAAGTAATATAATACTATACTATCCATCCATCTACATTGTATACCTGTGGTGTTTTTTTTTTTCTTCATACTAGTTTAGCAGTCTGCTGACAGTGTCCACCAGGTCCGTTATACAGTATATTATATATATAAGCAGCAGTACGGTAGGCCACGGCTGTACCTACCTCTGTGTCGTCACTCGTCGTCCATAAGTATAAGTAATAATAGTATACTATCCACCCATCTACATTGTATACCTGTGGTGGCTTTTAGTTGTGCGCAAAATATGGAGAACAAAAATGTGGAGGTTAAAAAAATAGGGAAAGATCAAGATCCACTTCCACCTCGTGCTGAAGCTGCTGCCACTAGTCATGGCCAAGACGATGAAATGCCATCAACATCGTCTGCCAAGGCCGATGCCCAATGTCATAGTACAGAGCATGTAAAATCCAAAACACAAAAGATCAGTAAATAAATGACCCAAAAATCAAAATTAAAAGCGTCTGAGGAGAAGCGTAAACTTGCCAATATGCCATTTACCACACGGAGTGGCAAGGAACGGCTGAGGCCCTGGCCTATGTTCATGGCTAGTGGTTCAGCTTCACATGAGGATGGAAGCACTCACCCTCTCGCTAGAAAAAAGAAAAGACTTGCGGCAAAAGCACAGCAAAGAACTGTGCGTTCTTCGAAATCCCAAATCCCAAAGGAGAGTCCAATTGTGTCGGTTGCGATGCCTGACCTTCCCAACACTGGACGGGAAGAGCTTGCGCCTTCCACCATTTGCACGCCCCCTGCAAGTGTTGAAAGGAACACCCGCAGTCCAGTTCCTGATAGTGAAATTGAAGATGTCAGTGTTGAAGTACACCAGGATGAGGATATGGGTGTTGCTGGCGCTGGGGAGGAAATTGACAAGGAGGATTCTGATGGTGAGGTGGTTTGTTTAAGTCAGGCACCCGGGGAGACACCTGTTGTCCATGGGAGGAATATGGCCATTGACATGCCTGGTCAAAATACAAAAAAAATCAGCTCTTCAGTATGGAATTATTTCAACAGAAATGCGGACAACTGGCGTCAAGCCGTGTGTTGCCTTTGTCAAGCTGTAATAAGTAGGGGTAAGGATGTTAACCACCTCGGAACATCCTCCCTTATACGTCACCTGCAGCACATTCATAATAAGTCAGTGACAAGTTCAAAAACTTTGGGCGACAGCGGAAGCAGTCCACTGACCAGTAAATCCTTTCCTCTTGTAACCAAGCTCGCGCAAACCACACCACCAACTCCCTCAGTGTCAATTTCCTCCTTACCCAGGAAAGCCAATAGTCCTGCAGGCCATGTCACTGGCAAGTCTGACGAGTCCTCTCCTGCCTGGGATTCCTCCGATGCATCCTTGAGTGTAACGCCTACTGCTGCTGGCGCTGCTGTTGTTGCTGCTGGGAGTCGATCGTCATCCCAGAAGGGAAGTCGGAAGACCACTTCTACTACTTCCAGTAAGCAATTGACTGTCCAACAGTCCTTTGCGAGGAAGATGAAATATCACAGCAGTCATCCTGTTGCAAAGCGGATAACTGAGGCCTTGACAACTATGTTGGTGTTAGACGTGCGTCCAGTATCCGCCGTTAGTTCACGGGGAACTAGACAATTGCTTGAGGTAGTGTGCCCCCGTTACCAAATACCATCTAGGTTCCACTTCTCTAGGCAGGCGATACTGAGAATGTACACAGACGTCAGAAAAAGACTCACCAGTGTCCTAAAAAATGCAGTTGTACCCAATGTCCACTTAACCACGGACATGTGGACAAGTGGAGCAGGGCAGACTCAGGACTACATGACTGTGACAGCCCACTGGGTAGATGTATTGCCTCCCGCTGCAAGAACAGCAGCGGCGGCACCAGTAGCAGCATCTCGCAAACGCCAACTCGTTCCTAGGCAGGCTACGCTTTGTATCACCGCTTTCCAGAATACGCACACAGCTGAAAACCTCTTACGGCAACTGAGGAAGATCATCGCAGAATGGCTTACCCCAATTGGACTCTCCTTGGGATTTGTGGCATCGGACAACGCCAGCAATATTCTGCGTGCATTACATCTGGGCAAATTCCAGCACGTCCCATGTTTTGCACATACCTTGAATTTGGTGGTGCAGAATTATTTAAAAAACGACAGGGGCGTGCAAGAGATGCTGTCGGTGGCCAGAAGAATTGCGGGCCACTTTCGGCGTACAGGCACCGCGTACAGAAGACTGGAGCACCACCAAAAACACCTGAACCTGCCCTGCCATCATCTGAAGCAAGAGGTGGTAACAAGGTGGAATTCAACCCTCTATATGCTTCAGAGGATGGAGGAGCAGCAAAAGGCCATTCAAGCCTATACATCTGGCCACGATATAGGCAAAGGAGGTGGAATGCACCTGTCTCAAGCGCAGTGGAGAATGATTTCAACGTTGTGCAAGGTTCTGCAACCTTTTGAACTTGCAACACGTGAAGTCAGTTCAGACACTGCCAGCCTGAGTCAGGTCATTCCCCTCATCAGGCTTTTGCAGAAGAAGCTGGAGGCATTGAAGGAGGAGTTAAAACAGAGCGATTCCGCTAGGCATGTGGGACTTGTGGATGGAGCCCTTCATTCGCTTAACCAGGATTCACGGGTGGTCAATCTGTTGAAATCAGAGCACTACATTTTGGCCACCGTGCTCGATCCTAGATTTAAAACCTACGTTGGATCTCTCTTTCCGGCAGACACAAGTCTGCAGAGGTTCAAAGAACTGCTGGTGAGAAAATTGTCAAGTCAAGCGGAACGCGACCCGTCAACATCTCCTCCTTCACATTCTCCCGCAACTGGGGGTGCGAGGAAAAGGCTACGAATTCCGAGCCCACCCGCTGGCGGTGATGCAGGGCAGTCTGGAGCGACTGCTGATGCTGACATCTGGTCCGGACTGAAGGACCTGCCAACGATTACGGACATGTCGTCTACTGTCACTGCATATGATTCTCTCACCATTGAAAGAATGGTGGAGGATTATATGAGTGACCGCATCCAAGTAGGCACGTCAGACAGTCCGTACGTATACTGGCAGGAAAAAGAGGCAATTTGGAGGCCCTTGCACAAACTGGCTTTATTCTACCTAAGTTGCCCTCCCTCCAGTGTGTACTCCGAAAGAGTGTTTAGTGCCGCCGCTCACCTTGTCAGCAATCGGCGTACGAGGTTACTTCCAGAAAATGTGGAGAAGATGATGTTCATTAAAATGAATTATAATCAATTCCTCCATGGAGACATTCACCAGCAGCAATTGCCTCCAGAAAGTACACGGGGACCTGAGATGGTGGATTCCAGTGGGGACGAATTAATAATCTGTGAGGAGGGGGATGTACACAGTGAAAGGGGTGATGAATCGGACGATGATGATGAGGTGGACATCTTGCCTCTGTAGAGCCAGTTTGTGCAAGGAGAGATTGATTGCTTCTTTTTTGGTGGGGGCCCAAACCAACCAGTCATTTCAGTCACAGTCGTGTGGCAGACCCTGTCGCTGAAATGATGGGTTCGTTAAAGTGTGCATGTCCTGTTTTTACAACATAAGGGTGGGAGGTCCCAAGGACAATTCCATCTTGCACCTCTTTTTTCTTTAATTTTTCTTTGCGTCATGTGCTGTTTGGGGAGTATTTTTTGGAAGGGCCATCCTGCGTGACACTGCAGTACCACTCCTAGATGGGCCAGGTGTTTGTGTCGGCCACTAGGGTCGCTTAGCTTAGTCGTCACACAGCTACCTCATTGCGCCTCTTTTTTTCTTTGCGTCATGTGCTGTTTGGGGAGTATTTTTTGGAAGGGCCATCCTGCGTGACACTGCAGTGCCACTCTTAGATGGGCCAGGTGTTTGTGTCGGCCACTAGGGTCGCTTAGCTTAGTCGTCACACAGCTACCCCATTGCGCCTCTTTTTTTCTTTGCGTCATGTGCTGTTTGGGGAGTATTTTTTGGAAGGGCCATCCTGTGTGACACTGCAGTGCCACTCCTAGATGGGCCAGGTGTTTGTGTCGGCCACTTGGGTCGCTTAGCTTAGTCACACAACGACTTTGGTGCAGCTCTTTTTTTCTTTGCATCATGTGCTGTTTGGGGACTATTTTTTTAAGTGCCATCCTGTCTGACACTGCAGTGCCACTCCTAGATGGGCCAGGTGTTTGTGTCGGCCACTTGTGTCGCTTAGCTTAGTCACACAGCGACCTTGGTGCGCCTCTTTTTTTCTTTGCATCATGTGCTGTTTGGGGACTATTTTTTGGAAGGGCCATCCTGCGTGACACTGCAGTGCCACTCCTAGATGGGCCAGGTGTTTGTGTCGGCCACTTGGGTCGCTTAGCTTAGTCACACAACGACTTTGGTGCAGCTCTTTTTTTCTTTGCATCATGTGCTGTTTGGGGACTATTTTTTTAAGTGCCATCCTGTCTGACACTGCAGTGCCACTCCTAGATGGGCCAGGTGTTTGTGTCGGCCACTTGTGTCGCTTAGCTTAGTCACACAGCGACCTTGGTGCGCCTCTTTTTTTCTTTGCATCATGTGCTGTTTGGGGACTATTTTTTGGAAGTGCCATCCTGCCTGACACTGCAGTGCCACTCCTAGATGGGCCAGGTGTTTGTGTCGGCCACTTGTGTCGCTTAGCTTAGCCATCCAGCGACCTCGGTGCAAATTTTAGGACTAAAAATAATATTGTGAGGTGTGAGGTGTTCAGAATAGACTGAAAATGAGTGGAAATTATGGTTATTGAGGTTAATAATACTATGGGATCAAAATGACCCCCAAATTCTATGATTTAAGCTGTTTTTTAGGGTTTTTTGTAAAAAAACACCCGAATCCGACAAAAAAAATTCGGTGAGGTTTTGCCAAAACGCGTTCGAACCCAAAACACGGCCACGGAACCGAATCCAAAACCAAAACACAAAACCCGAAAAATTTCAGGTGCACATCACTAATATATAGATATATGTGTATATATGTGTATTTCAATGTGTACTTTTATATTACATTTTATTATGTATGCTGAAGTAAAGTTGTTCCTTCTCATGTGCTGGTCGCTCTGTTGAAGAATCTCTTGGTCAGCCGTGACAAGATGGTCTCGAATCCTCACGAGGTGTCCGAGTGTTTATTCTTCTCCCGCCGTGGATAGAATAAAGTGAATGTCTACCCCTGGTCTACACGGGGCCCTGTTACCAAGGATCGTATACAGGAAGCTAAGTTATATTTTTCATTATATGCTTTGATGATATTTGCATTATATACGCATTGTGGTGTGTTTGTATTCAGAAATGGTCGGTTACCTTGTTATCCGATATAATTACCCTGGGGAGAAATGGGATATTCCTTGGGTCTTATCTAGAACATGGCAGCTTGCTGCCGTGCGTCTACAAGACGTATGCACTGACTCAGTGAAATACAGGAATATCTTCCCTATGAAGGGATAATCTGTTTGGTGATGACTTGGTTAAGTTGACCTCGGCAGATACCAATAGTAAGTCTACCTTCCTGTGTTATGTTTCCATCACAACGGTGGGTGACGCATTTTTGTGTGGGATGCAGTCATTTGGCCGGCTGGATACCATTTTTTATTTCCCTTCTTTGTTGATGAAGGTGAAAAGGTAAGAGGTCTGCAGCCTTTTCAACTTCGCAGAACCTGATGTCCTTCTATGTTTCTACCACATCCACCGCAGATCGCTTGGTCTCTCCCTTGCTGGAGCCCACACCCGGGGGGAACTCGTCTAGTACTCTTCACTCAGTCCTGGAATGGACCTGACACTGTAAATTAAAAATAGAGTCCAAAGGGGGACATACTCAACCCATATGTTTCCCCTCACTGAGTTTTCGAAGAGATCTTACCGATTCTCCTCTGGCGAGGTAGTATGCGACGCCATACAAGAGTTGCATCAGGATCAGAACATTGTCCTGCTGTCCCGATTAAAAAAAAAAAAGGGGGCTTTTTCGTGCTTCTGAGCCGGACAGCTCGCTCAGAACAAAACAGACTTCTACTCAAGAAGTTGAACTACAGGATGGAATCTCTCAGGCCAGGGATCTCCAACCCGTAAAAGGCTTACCTGGGTTGGCTGTCCAAGTTTTGTCATTGCCATTTCACCAGAGTGATGGCAGTATGATGGTTTTCCTTCAATGGTAAGAGCTATTATTATTCTGTACTGGGACGCTCTCCTGACTATGGCGAGGTCAAGAAACAAGTGGTACAATTCGTTGTTTCTTTCTGACAGTTCTTCAACACAGAGAATCGCTGTTGATCCCAACGACACAGATGTCAGAGGTGGGAATAAGATTAGATACTGAACTGTTGAGTGTTGTTTTTTCCTGTGGAAAAAGATCTGAGGATCCACGGTTCAGATTTGAAATGACAACCCATCATTATGTTCCGTTGATGAAGAAGATGGTTGCGGCCTAAGAGGCCTTTTCGGTGAGCAGGTCAATTGCCGGAGTGGTTTTCACGGGACCAGTTGGACATGTGGTCCAGGTCTCACCTGCACATACACCGGAAAATATTCCTAAGGACCAGGATATCTCTCCTGTGGTGACTGCACAGTTCTCACCTCCTAGAGGGACGAAAGTTCGGGATCCAGGATTAGATCCTGGTGTCCATGGATGCAGGTTTCCGAGGCTGGGGAGCAGTCTTTCCAGGGGAAGAATTTCCATGGAAAGAGGTCAAGCTGGGAAGCTTGTCTACAATAAGCATTCTTGAATTAAGGGCTATTTTCAACGAACATCTTCTTCGTGATCTGCCCGTCTTAATTCTATCGGACGACTTAACAGCAGTGGCGTAGGTATGCCGCTAGGGCGGAATAAGGAGCAAAGCGGCAATGGCGGAAGCCACAAAAAGTTTTCCGCTGGGCGGAAAGGCAGGAAAACGCTATATTAGCAGTCTTCGTTACGGATGTAGACAACGGAGAAATAGATTTCCTCTGCAGACGCAATCTCCATCCAGGAGAAATGCAGCCGTCATCGAGAAGTTTTTCACAGAAGTGACAAGTTATTTGAGGAATGCCTCCATTGGACATGATGGCGTCTCGCCTCAACGAGGGATCTCTATTGTTCCAGGTCAAGGGACACTCAAGCTATAGCAGTGGTCGCCCTTGTGACACCTTGGGTGTTTTCAGTCGGCCTATGTGTCCCCTCCACTTTAACTTTTTCCGAAGGTGGTAAACATAAGAAGAACAAAGGTTCAGGCGATCCTCATTGTTCCAGTCTAGTCAAGGAGGACTTGGTATCCAGATCTTCAAGACTTACTCTAGAAGATCCATAGCCTTTTCTTCTACGAGAGGACCTGTTGCAGCAGGGACCGGGTGTGTATCAAGACTTACCGCGGCTGCGTTTGACGGCATGGCGTTTGAACGCCTTATCCTAACCCGAAAGGGTAGTTCAGGTGAAGTCATTCCCACATTGCTTCAAGCTAGGAAGGAGTAACGGCGAAGCTTTACCTCCATATTTGGAGGAAGTATGTGTCTTGGTGTGATTCCAAGAAGGCTCCTACGGAAGAATTTTAGCTGGGTCATTTTTTCTCCAGTTTTTGCAAGCAGGTGTGGATGCGGGCCTAAAGTTAGGCTCCATTTAAGTGCTGTTTTCGGCCTTATAGATTTTCTTTCAAAAGAGTTGGCCACCTTTCAAGAGGTTCAAACTTTCGTGAATGGAGTGCTGCACGTCCAACCTCCAATTGTGCCCCCGGTGGCACCGTGGGACCTTAACGTGGTGTTGCAGTTTCTTAGTTAACACGCGTTGAAACCTTTACGACAGGTTGTGTTAAACTTTCTTGGAAAGTGGTCATGCTATTGGCCTTGGCGTCCGCAAGGCGAGTGTCGGAATTAGCGGCTTTGTCTCACAAGAGCCCCTATTTGATCTTCCATGTGGATAGAGCGGAATTGAGAACTCGGCATAGTCTGCCAAAAGTGGTTTCTGTGATTCCCAGAAACCAGCCTATTTTGATGCCTGTGGTTACTTAAGCATTGGCTGATTCAAAGTCTTTCGATGGAGTCAGGGCTTTGAATATTTATGTCGCCAGATCGGCTCAGATTGGGGAAACAGAACCTCTGTTTATCCTGTATGTTCCCAGAAAAATTGGGGCCCCTGCTTCTAGACAGACTGTTGCACGCTGGATCTGGGATACGATTCGGCATGCTCATTCTACGGCTGGATTGCCATTACCGAAGTCAATGGAGGCCCATTCTACTAGGAAGATGGGTTCTTCTTGGGCGGATGCCGAGGGGTCTCGGCGGTTCAGCTTTGCCAAGCGGTTACTTTGTCGGGTTCAAACACTTTTGCTAAGTTCTGGAAGTTTGATACCCTGGCTGATGAGGACCTCATGTTTGCTCAATCGGTGCTGCAGAGTTGTCCGCACTCTCCCGCCCGTTCTGGAGCTTTGGTATAACCCCATGGTCCTTACGGAGTCCCCAGCATCCTCTAGGACGTATGAGAAAATAGGATTTTAATACCTACCAGTAAATCCTTTTCTCTTAGTCCGTAGAGGATGCTGGGCGCCCGTCCCAGTGCGTACTGTGTCTGCAGTTATTGGTTATGGTTACACTTTTGTGGTGTTTCTTTTCAGTCAGACTGTTGCTGACGTTATTCATGCCATGGCATGCGGTTTCCTATTATTGGTTGTGTTTGACACACAGGTTGTGTTACATATTCTCTCAGCATATGGCTGTATATTTTTTCATGCTGTTGGCTGGTGTTCTATTGAATGCCACGTTCTGTGGCATGTTCGAGGTGTGAGCTGGTATGACACTCACCGTGTTTAAACAATAAATTCTTTCCTCGAAATGTACATCTCCCTGGGCACAGTTCCCTAACTGAGTTGCTGGAGGAGGGGCATAGAGGGAGGAGCCAGTTCACACCCATTCAAAGTCTTATAGCATGGGTCTTCAACCTGTGGCCCTCCAGCTGCTGTGAAACTACACATCCCAGCATGCCCTGCCACAGTTTTGCTATTAATGTATGCTAAAACTGAGGCAGGGCATGCTGGGATGTGTAGTTCCACAGCAGCTGGAGGGCCACAGGTTGAAGACCCATGTCTTATAGTGTGCCCATGTCTCCTACGGATCCCGTCTATACCCCATGGTCCTTACGGAGTCCCCAGCATCCTCTATGGACTAAGAGAAAAGGATTTACCGGTAGGTATTAAAATCCTATTTTTACCTGCTGAGGTCTATTTGATAGAAAATCTAGTCACCAATTACAAGTGGGTGTACCAATACCTAAATCAGATAGCTTGCCCATAAGTGACCGGGGAATTAAGGTATTAAATGCTGAGCTAAAATCGATAAAAGGAATCCTTATGTAACACCCTCGCTGCTCCAGATGACTGAGAGATGAGTGTAAAACTGTAAGAACTGCATCCTCAGTACATCGGTTTTCTCGATAAGCAAATTGAAAGGGGTTGAATGTCCTGGGGATAAATGACTTAATATGCTTCAATACGAGACGTTTTAAACATTTCATAACAAGTGAGGTCAGCGCAATGGGACGATAATCATTACAACATTTCGCTGGACTTTTCTTGGGAATAGGGACTATTATAGTGGTCTTTAAACTAGAGATGAGCGGGTTCGGTTTCTTTGAATCCGAACCCGCACGAACTTCACTTTTTTTTCCACGGGTCCGAGCGACTCGGATCTTCCCGCCTTGCTCGGTTAACCCGAGCGCGCCCGAACGTCATCATGACGCTGTCGGATTCTCGCGAGGCTCGGATTCTATCGCGAGACTCGGATTCTATATAAGGAGCCGCGCGTCGCCGCCATTTTCACTCGTGCATTGAGATTGATAGGGAGAGGACGTGTCTGGCGTCCTCTCCATTAGAATAGAGATAGATAGATTAGATAGAGAGAGATTGTGCAGAGTCGCAGACAGAGTTAGTTTACCACAGTCAGTGACCAGTGCAGCAGCTAGTTAACTTTTATTTAATATAATATATCCGTTCACTTCTCTCTGCTATATCCGTTCTCTGCCTGAAAAAAAAAACGATACACAGCACAGTCAGTCACACAGTGTGACTCAGTCTGTGTGCACTCAGCTCAGCCCAGTGTGCTGCACAGTCATCAATGTATAAATTAAAAGCTTATAATTAATTGTGGGGGAGACTGGGGAGCACTGCAGGTTGTTAGCAGGAGCCAGGAGTACAATTATATTAATTAACAGTGCACACTTTTGCTGCAGGAGTGGTGACCAGTGCCTGACCACCAGTATAGTATTGTTGTATACTACTAATATCTCTTTAAATATCAACCAGTCTATATTAGCAGCAGACACAGTACAGTGCGGTAGTTCACGGCTGTGGCTACCTCTGTGTCGGCACACGGCAGGCAGTCCGTCCGACCAGAATTGTATTATTTATTATTATATACCTACCACCTAACCGTGGTTTTTTTTTCATTCTTTATACCGTCATAGTGTCATCCTAATTGTTACGAGTATACTACTATCTCTTTATCAACCAGTGTACAGTGCGGTAGTTCACGGCTGTGGCTACCTCTGTGTCGGCACACGGCAGGCAGTCCGTCCGACCAGAATTGTATTATTTATTATTATATACCTACCACCTAACCGTGGTTTTTTTTTCATTCTTTATACCGTCATAGTGTCATCCTAATTGTTACGAGTATACTACTATCTCTTTATCAACCAGTGTACAGTGCGGTAGTTCACGGCTGTGGCTACCTCTGTGTCGGCAGTCGGCAGGCAGTCCGTCCATCCATAATTGTATTATTATTATAATATATACCACCTAACCGTGGTTTTTTTTTCATTCTTTATACCGTCATAGTGTCATACTAGTTGTTACGAGTATACTACTATCTCTTTATCAACCAGTGTACAGTGCGGTAGTTCACGGCTGTGGCTACCTCTGTGTCGGCAGTCGGCAGGCAGTCCGTCCATCCATAATTGTATTATTATTATAATATATACCACCTAACCGTGGTTTTTTTTTCATTCTTTATACCGTCGTCATAGTGTCATACTAGTTGTTACGAGTATACTACTATCTCTTTATCAACCAGTGTACAGTGCGGTAGTTCACGGCTGTGGCTACCTCTGTGTCGGCAGTCGGCAGGCAGTCCGTCCATCCATAATTGTATTATTATTATAATATATACCACCTAACCGTGGTTTTTTTTTCATTCTTTATACCGTCGTCATAGTGTCATACTAGTTGTTACGAGTATACTACTATCTCTTTATCAACCAGTGTACAGTGCGGTAGTTCACGGCTGTGGCTACCTCTGTGTTGGCAGTCGGCAGGCAGTCCGTCCATCCATAATTGTATTATTATTATAATATATACCACCTAACCGTGGTTTTTTTATACCACCTAACCGTGGCAGTCCGTCCATAATTGTATACTAGTATCCAATCCATCCATCTCCATTGTTTACCTGAGGTGCCTTTTAGTTCTGCCTATAAAATATGGAGAACAAAAAAGTTGAGGTTCCAAAATTAGGGAAAGATCAAGATCCACTTCCACCTCGTGCTGAAGCTGCTGCCACTAGTCATGGCCGAGACGATGAAATGCCAGCAACGTCGTCTGCCAAGGCCGATGCCCAATGTCATAGTACAGAGCATGTCAAATCCAAAACACCAAATATCAGAAAAAAAAGGACTCCAAAACCTAAAATAAAATTGTCGGAGGAGAAGCGTAAACTTGCCAATATGCCATTTACCACACGGAGTGGCAAGGAACGGCTGAGGCCCTGGCCTATGTTCATGGCTAGTGGTTCAGCTTCACATGAGGATGGAAGCACTCAGCCTCTCGCTAGAAAACTGAAAAGACTCAAGCTGGCAAAAGCACCGCAAAGAACTGTGCGTTCTTTGAAATCCCAAATCCACAAGGAGAGTCCAATTGTGTCGTTTGCGATGCCTGACCTTCCCAACACTGGACGTGAAGAGCATGCGCCTTCCACTATTTGCATGCCCCCTGCAAGTGCTGGAAGGAGCACCCGCAGTCCAGTTCCTGATAGTCAGATTGAAGATGTCAGTGTTGAAGTACACCAGGATGAGGAGGATATGGGTGTTGCTGGCGCTGGGGAGGAAATTGACCAGGAGGATTCTGATGGTGAGGTGGTTTGTTTAAGTCAGGCACCCGGGGAGACACCTGTTGTCCGTGGGAGGAATATGGCCGTTGACATGCCAGGTGAAAATACCAAAAAAATCAGCTCTTCGGTGTGGAGGTATTTCACCAGAAATGCGGACAACAGGTGTCAAGCCGTGTGTTCCCTTTGTCAAGCTGTAATAAGTAGGGGTAAGGACGTTAACCACCTCGGAACATCCTCCCTTATACGTCACCTGCAGCGCATTCATAATAAGTCAGTGACAAGTTCAAAAACTTTGGGTGACAGCGGAAGCAGTCCACTGACCAGTAAATCCCTTCCTCTTGTAACCAAGCTCACGCAAACCACCCCACCAACTCCCTCAGTGTCAATTTCCTACTTCCCCAGGAATGCCAATAGTCCTGCAGGCCATGTCACTGGCAAGTCTGACGAGTCCTCTCCTGCCTGGGATTCCTCCGATGCATCCTTGCGTGTAACGCCTACTGCTGCTGGCGCTGCTGTTGTTGCCGCTGGGAGTCGATGGTCATCCCAGAGGGGAAGTCGTAAGCCCACTTGTACTACTTCCAGTAAGCAATTGACTGTTCAACAGTCCTTTGCGAGGAAGATGAAATATCACAGCAGTCATCCTACTGCAAAGCGGATAACTGAGGCCTTGGCATCCTGGGTGGTGAGAAACGTGGTTCCGGTATCCATCATTACTGCAGAGCCAACTAGAGACTTGTTGGAGGTACTGTGTCCCCGGTACCAAATACCATCTAGGTTCCATTTCTCTAGGCAGGCGATACCGAAAATGTACACAGACCTCAGAAAAAGAGTCACCAGTGTCCTAAAAAATGCAGCTGTACCCAATGTCCACTTAACCACGGACATGTGGACAAGTGGAGCAGGGCAGGGTCAGGACTATATGACTGTGACAGCCCACTGGGTAGATGTATGGACTCCCGCCGCAAGAACAGCAGCGGCGGCACCAGTAGCAGCATCTCGCAAACGCCAACTCTTTCCTAGGCAGGCTACGCTTTGTATCACCGCTTTCCAGAATACGCACACAGCTGAAAACCTCTTACGGCAACTGAGGAAGATCATCGCGGAATGGCTTACCCCAATTGGACTCTCCTGTGGATTTGTGGCATCGGACAACGCCAGCAATATTGTGTGTGCATTAAATCTGGGCCAATTCCAGCACGTCCCATGTTTTGCACATACCTTGAATTTGGTGGTGCAGAATTTTTTAAAAAACGACAGGGGCGTGCAAGAGATGCTGTCGGTGGCCAGAAGAATTGCGGGACACTTTCGGCGTACAGGCACCACGTACAGAAAACTGGAGCACCACCAAAAACTACTGAACCTGCCCTGCCATCATCTGAAGCAAGAAGTGGTAACGAGGTGGAATTCAACCCTCTATATGCTTCAGAGGTTGGAGGAGCAGCAAAAGGCCATTCAAGCCTATACAATTGAGCACGATATAGTAGGTGGAATGCACCTGTCTCAAGTGCAGTGGAGAATGATTTCAACGTTGTGCAAGGTTCTGATGCCCTTTGAACTTGCCACACGTGAAGTCAGTTCAGACACTGCCAGCCTGAGTCAGGTCATTCCCCTCATCAGGCTTTTGCAGAAGAAGCTGGAGGCATTGAAGAAGGAGCTAACACGGAGCGATTCCGCTAGGCATGTGGGACTTGTGGATGCAGCCCTTAATTCGCTTAACAAGGATTCACGGGTGGTCAATCTGTTGAAATCAGAGCACTACATTTTGGCCACCGTGCTCGATCCTAGATTTAAAGCCTACCTTGGATCTCTCTTTCCGGCAGACACAGGTCTGCTGGGGTTGAAAGACCTGCTGGTGACAAAATTGTCAAGTCAAGCGGAACGCGACCTGTCAACATCTCCTCCTTCACATTCTCCCGCAACTGGGGGTGCGAGGAAAAGGCTCAGAATTCCGAGCCCACCCGCTGGCGGTGATGCAGGGCAGTCTGGAGCGACTGCTGATGCTGACATCTGGTCCGGACTGAAGGACCTGACAACGATTACGGACATGTCGTCTACTGTCACTGCATATGATTCTCTCAACATTGATAGAATGGTGGAGGATTATATGAGTGACCGCATCCAAGTAGGCACGTCACACAGTCCGTACTTATACTGGCAGGAAAAAGAGGCAATTTGGAGGCCCTTGCACAAACTGGCTTTATTCTACCTAAGTTGCCCTCCCACAAGTGTGTACTCCGAAAGAGTGTTTAGTGCCGCCGCTCACCTTGTCAGCAATCGGCGTACGAGGTTACATCCAGAAAATGTGGAGAAGATGATGTTCATTAAAATGAATTATAATCAATTCCTCCGCGGAGACATTGACCAGCAGCAATTGCCTCCACAAAGTACACAGGGAGCTGAGATGGTGGATTCCAGTGGGGACGAATTGATAATCTGTGAGGAGGGGGATGTACACGGTGATATATCGGAGGGTGAAGATGAGGTGGACATCTTGCCTCTGTAGAGCCAGTTTGTGCAAGGAGAGATTAATTGCTTCTTTTTTGGAGGGGGTCCAAACCAACCCGTCATATCAGTCACAGTCGTGTGGCAGACCCTGTCACTGAAATGATGGGTTGGTTAAAGTGTGCATGTCCTGTTTTGTTTATACAACATAAGGGTGGGTGGGAGGGCCCAAGGATAATTCCATCTTGCACCTCTTTTTTCTTTTCTTTTTCTTTGCATCATGTGCTGATTGGGGAGGGTTTTTTGGAAGGGACATCCTGCGTGACACTGCAGTGCCACTCCTAGATGGGCCCGGTGTTTGTGTCGGCCACTAGGGTCGCTAATCTTACTCACACAGCTACCTCATTGCGCCTCTTTTTTTCTTTGCGTCATGTGCTGTTTGGGGAGGGTTTTTTGGAAGGGACATCCTGCGTGACACTGCAGTGCCACTCCTAGATGTGCCCGGTGTTTGTGTCGGCCACTAGGGTCGCTAATCTTACTCACACAGTCAGCTACCTCATTGCGCCTCTTTTTTTCTTTGCGTCATGTGCTGTTTGGGGAGGGTTTTTTGGAAGGGCCATCCTGCGTGACACTGCAGTGCCACTCCTAGATGGGCCCGGTGTTTGTGTCGGCCACTAGGGTCGCTTATCTTA